>NW_006408697.1:2997664-3043383 GCF_000296735.1 Chrysochloris asiatica | reverse complement strand
GAATATTGAAAGTGCCATGGGCTGCCAAAAGAACCAATAGATCTGTTTTGGAAGAAGTGCAGCCAGAGTGCTCCTTAGAGGTCAAGATGGCCAAACTTCGCTGTCACTATGAGTCGGTGCCGACTTGATGTCACCTAACAACAACAACAACATTTAGCCCATGTAACCTGCCTAGCTAGTATCCCTTCTGCCTTGTTTTTCCTTTCCCCTTCTCCTTCTAGTGTATACACTCCACCAACACCCAAACTATCCTGTGTATATTCCCTACCATGTACTCTACCTTCCCCTCCTTCCCCTCATCCCACCCCATACACCCTGGTAACCAACAAAAAAATATAAATAAATTAAGTTTATTCCCCTTTTACTGTGGGTGATTTTTCTTAATCTTTCACTCAGCATAATGTCCTCAAGGTTCATCCATGTTATGAAATGGCTTGCTGCTTCCTTGTTATTCTTCAGGGTAGCATAATAGTCCATTGTGTGTATATACTGAAGTTTTTTACCCATTCTTCCACTGATGGGCACTTAGGCTGTCTCCATCTTTTTGCTATTGTAAATAGTGCTATGAACATTGGTGTTCATATATTTACTCATGTTATGGCTTGTATTTCTTGTGGATAAATACCAATTAGACAAATTGGATCATAAGGTATCTCTATTTCTAACCTTCGGAGGTAGCGCCATATTGTTTTCCAGAGTGGTTGGACCATTTTGCAATCCTACCAGCAATGCAGTTGCATCCCAGTCTCTCCACATCCTCGTTAACATTTATTGGCCTCTACTTTTTTTTATCTTTGCTATCATTGCTGGTGTGAGATGATATCTCATTGTTGTTTTGATTTGCATCTCTCCAATGGCTGGTGATTGTGAACATTTCTTTATATGTTTGTTGGCTGCCTGGATCTCCTCCTTCGTGAAGTGTTTATTCATGTCCTGTGCCCATTTTTTAAATTTGTTTATTTGTCCTTTTCTTGTAGACATGTTGTAGGTTCCTATATAATTTGGAAATGAGTCCCTTGTCTGATGTCTTGTTGCAAAAGATTTTTTCCCATTCTGTGGACTCCATTTTCACTCTTTTGATGAAGTCTTTTGATGCACATAAGTTTTTAATTTTCAGTTTGTCCCAATCATCTATTTTGTCTACTTTCATTTGTGTAATTTTCAAAATGTTTTGTAGTCTGTGTATTCCCTGAATTAGAGCCCTCACATTTGTCCATATGTTTTCATTGATGGCCTTCATAAATTCTGGGATTCACATTTAGGTCTTTAATATGCTCATTTGGTTTTTGTATCAGGTGTGAGGTAAAGGTCTTGTTTCAGTCTTTTACATATCGTTTTACAATTCTGCCAGCACCATCTGTTAAAGAGACTATCTCCTCCCCATTCAATAAACTTCGGTACTTTGTCGAAAATCAGTTAGCTGTATGTGGATGGGTTAATTTTGGGATTCTCAGTTCTGTTCCGTTGATCAATGTATCTGTCATTATACTAATACCCAGCTGTTTTGACCACTGTAGCTGTGTAGTAGATTTTGAAGTTAGGGAGTGAGAGGCTTTCCACCTTGTTTTTCTTCAGCAGTGCTTTGCTTCTCCTGGGTCTCTTTCCTTCCCACATAAAATTTGTCATTGTTTTTTCCATCTCTTTGAAGAATGTAGTTGGAATCTGGATTGGGATTGAATTCTATGTGCAAATTGCTTTAGAAAGTATTGACATTTTCACAATGTTAAGTCTTCCTATCCAGGAGCATGGTATATGCTTCCATTTTTGTAAGTCTCTTTTGGTTTCTTGTAGTAGTGTTCTGTAGTTTTCTTTGTGTAAGTCCTTTGCTGGTTACATTTATTCCTAGATATTTCATGCTTTGGTTGCCTATTGTAAATGGTATTATTTTCCTAATGTCCTTTTCAGTACTGTCATTATTAATATAGATGAATCCAACTGATTTTTGGATGTTGATCTTATGCTCTGCCAGTTTGCTGAATTCTCCAATGAGATCTAGTAGCTTTGGGGTTTTCTATGCATAGGATCATATCATCTGCAAATAGTGAGAATTTTACTTCCTCTTTGCCAATTCAGATGCCTTTGATTTCCCTATCCTGCTGTACAGCTCTGGCTAAGACTTCCAGCACAATATTGAATAGGAGTGGTGACAAAAGGCATGTTTATCTTCTCATCCTTCAGGATGTTAGGAAACTTTTCTTCCAGAAGCTCTCCTACTATCTTTTCTGTGATTCTTCCTGTTCTGGAATGCTAATAATACTTAAGTTATTCCTCTTCACGTTATCCAGCATGAATCTTAGATTCTCTTCAGATTTTTTAATCCTTTTTTCTGGTTGCTCTTCTATCTTAACAGTATTGAGAGATTTGTCTTCCAACTCGCTGGTTCTGGCTTCCATCTCTTCCATTCTATTCCTTTGCCCTTTCAGTGTATTGTCCATTTCTTATATTATATTATTAATCATCTGGACATCTTTGTGCAGGTTTTGGATTGTTTCCAATGCCATATATGTCTTGTTTGATTGCTCCTGTAGCACTTTCCTGACTTCTTCCTTATTTTCCTCCACCCCTTTTCAGAGCATTTGAATTTGTTTCCATATCATTCTTCTGAATTCCTTCTTAGGCAGATAGATCCAGAGCCTGCTCTTCTACTGGAAAGTCTATGTCTGCTTCCAGCTCATTTGTCTCCGTTACTTTTTTCTGGTTTTGGACATGTGTTGAGATCTTTGTGTTTTCTTGGGCATTTTCAGCAGTTATGTGGGTTTTTAATGCTTAAATGGATGTATGTTGCTTTGTTGTTAAGCTTACTGAGCACCTCCTGGGGTGTCTTCTTGTCTATCTTGTTGTGTCTTTGTGTGTACTTTTTCTCTATCTCTGTCGCTGCCAGATCTCCCTCCTTCGTGAACCAAACTCTCATGTTGAGGCCGGTTTTCGACATAGATGCATTTGCATTATGGTGTTGGAGGAGAATATTGAAAGGACCATGGGCTGCCAAAAGAACAAACTAATCTGTGTTGTAAGAAGTGCAGCCAGAATGCACCTTGGAAGCCAGGATAACCAGACTTCATCTCTCATACTTCAAAAGCAGTAACTCAAATGTATCCATTTTTTATGGTCTTCTTTATTAACTGTCCAACTTTCACATGCATACGAGGTTATTGAAAATACCATGGCTTGGGTCAGACACACATTAATCCTCAAACTGACATATTTGCTCTTCAACATTTTAAAGAGGTCTTGTGCAGCAGATTTACCTAATGCAATACGTCCTTTGATTTCTTAACTGATGCTTCCATGAACGTTGATGGTTGACCTGAGCAAAATGAACTCCTTGACAACTTCAGTCTTTTCTCCACTGATAAGTATATTGTTTATTAATCCTGTGGTGAGGATTTTTGTTTTCTTTACATTGAGGTGCAACACATACTGAAGGCTGTGGTTCTTGGATCTTCATCAGTATTTAAGTCCTCTTCACTTTCAGCAAGCAAGGTTGTATCATCTGCATATTGCAGGCTGTTAATGAGTCTTCCTCCAATCCTGATGCCACGTTTTTCTTCATATAATTCAGCTTCTTGGATTATTTGCTAAGCATACAGATTGAATAAGTATGGTGAAAGAATACAACCCTAGCATACACCTTTCCTAATTTTAAATCATTTGGTGTTCCCTTCTTTTGTTTGAACAACTGACTCTTGGTTTATATACAAGTTCCTCATGAGCACAATTAAGTGTTCCGGAATACTCATTCTCTGCAACTTGCCATGATCCACACAATTGAAAGCCTTTGCATAGTCAACAAA
Organism: Chrysochloris asiatica; assembly: GCF_000296735.1. Classification (NCBI taxonomy): domain Eukaryota; kingdom Metazoa; phylum Chordata; class Mammalia; order Afrosoricida; family Chrysochloridae; genus Chrysochloris; species Chrysochloris asiatica. The sequence continues at coordinate 3,039,589 of NW_006408697.1, read as the reverse complement.
GCATAGGTAAGCATCTTTCTGGTATTCTCTGCTTTCAGCCAAGACCCATCTGATGTCAGCAATGATATCTCTCATTCCACATCCTCTTTTGAATCCAGCTTGAACCTCTGGACATTCTCATTCAGTGTATGGTAGCAGCCATTTTTGTATTATCTTTAGCAAAATTACACTTGCATATGATATTAATTTTATTGTCCAATGATTTCTACATTCTGTTGAGTTATCTCTCTTTGAATTGGGCACAGATATGGATCCTTCCAGTCATTTGGCCAGGTCTTCCAAATTTCTTGGCATAGTTGATTGAGTAACTGCAAATCAAATATATTTTGTTGTTGTTGTTGTTGTTAGGTGCATTCAAGTCGATTCCGACCCACAGTGACCCTGAATAGGGTTTCCGAGGAGCAGCTGATGAGTTTGAACCACTTAACCTTGCAGTTCAAAGGAACTATGCAGTCCAGTGCATTAAACCATAGGTGAGACTTCATTCCATACAGTGGCCAAATTCCTCTTCATTTATGAAGAGGTACAATGGTGGAACAGCCTCAAGGTAAACATTTCCATTACAAATGGAAAAACTTTGAGGGAAAGAAAGGATAACGGGCACCAAGCAAATCCCAAACCCAGCAGAACAAATTACCTTAGCTCTCAACTCTGGAGAACAATCTTTTGTTCTTCAGAACTATCTGGGCAAGAATCCTATGCTCCAGACTCTGGGTATTGGCCATGATCTCTCTGCATTCTAGGTGTACACCCCTCAGCCTGGGGTGGAGATCTTACTTTCCAGGCCCACTGGTATGGAAACCTTACCCCTCAGCTAAGGGTGGCCCCTTCTCCTAGTCCATATGAGTGACAATCCCACCCCCTCAGTCCTTGTAGTTTCCATTCTTCTGTCCCTTTGGCATGGTAGCTCTGCTCCCTGAGCTTTGGGCAATGACTCCATCCTCTTGATACGTTTAAACAGCAACTGCACCTTGGAAACCAATTTGGTGGCAAGCTGACTCTTCGATACCTAGAAAACCATGGACCCACCCTTTGAAACCCAGGAGGCTGTGTCTCCGTCATTTTTGATACCTAGGAGACTCTACCTTTGAGACATAAGAGATCCTGGCTCCACCCTTTGAAAAGGAGTCAGCCAGCTTCCAGTGTTCTTTCCAACAGTCTGTTCATCTGTGAACTGTTCCAGGAATGGTCCTTTTCTTTTCTTGAAGGACAACAAATGTAGCTCCTTTGGTATATTTCCTGTCTACAGAATTCCAAGAAGCAGGCAGTTTTCCTTTCTTTCATCCTTTCTCTGTGCCCTTCAGCCTAAACTGATGAGTCTCCTGGCTGTGATAGTTGGTTAAGTCCATCAATTACAAGTTAAATCTTTTTAACAAATGTTTAAGTTACCAAGTCCTTAGTGAGAGTTTTAGTGCATATGGTCTTAGTTAGTTCAACAGAATTTTCCAAATCTTTAAGTTCTGTTTTCATTTCTCACAGCTCACGTTGAAGTCTATCTCTTTCTTTTTGCATAATGAGATTGGCCCAGGATCAGGCAGTATTTCGTTCTGTTGTGCGTAAGATCGCTATGAGTTGGTACCAACTCGATGGCACCTAACAACAACAACATACGAGGCAACTACACTACCCCTTTAAGATCTTCCTTAGATCTCCTCAGTCAAATATCTAAGTTTATCACTTACAAGGTCTACTTTCCACCAAGCATCTCAACTTAATTCAGACAAGTTCCAACCGCATGTTTATTATTTCCTTTTAAAGTCTAGTTACTGGAGAAGGATACCATGTTTGGCAAAGTGGAGAATCGAAGAAAGGGAAGAAGACCGCCACTATGCACGGTGGCAATAGCAATGGGCTCAAATGTAGCAATGACTGTGAGCTTGGCTCAGGACCAGGCAGTGTTTCAGTCTGTTCACTATGAGTTGGCACTGACTCAATGGCATCTAACAACAACATATATTTGATTTACATTATTTAGAAGTTGAGATTTTAGATTTGAACTTTATTTAAGACTTTTGGAATGTTGTGTTGGGGTAAATAAATTTTGAGGCCAATTTGGAATTGAATTTCTTCCCCCACAAAAAAATGTTGTAAATCCTAAACACTACACATGTGGTTATGAATCAGGTTGCTAATCTCATGGTCAGTTCGAAACTACCAGCTGTTCCACGGGAGAAAGATGAGGCTTTCTGCTCCCGTAAAGATTTGCAGCCTTGGAAACCCTGTGAAGGGTCACTATGAGTCGGAACTGACTCCACGGTACTTAACAACAACCTACATGTGGTGGAAGGAGCTCTGGTAGCATAGTGGTTACAAATCGTGCTGCTAACCTCAAGGTTGGAAGTTTGAAACTACCAGCCATTCTGTGGGAGAAAGATGAGGCTTTCTGCTCCCGTAAAGATTTACAGCCTCGGAAACCCTGTGCAGGGTCATTATGAATCGGAATCGATGCCATGGTACTTAACAACAACATACACGTGGTGGAGTCCTGGTGTGGCGCTGTGGGTTAATGTGCCAGACTGCAAAGTCATTTGAACTGCATGGTCAGCTGTTCAAGCTCACCAGCTGCTCCTCAGAAACCCTATACAGGGTTGGAACTGACTCAACGGCACTGGACAACAATAACATACATGTGGTTGGAGCCCTGGTGTGGCACTGGATAAGCACTGGACCGCAAGGTTGGTTTGAACTGCAAGGTTGGTGGTTCAAACTCACCAGTTGTTCCTCAGAAACCCTATACAGTTGCTATCGGTTGGAACTGACTTGATGGTATTGAACAACAACAACATACATGTGATCATAATTACGTTAAAGAGGTAGCATTTATATGCAGTGTATCTTAAATCAATCTCTGAGATATTAACGAGCAGACTAAGCAAGCAACTAAGCAATTTAGCACAGTTGGGCGGGGGAGGGGAGAGGTAGATAAATGTCATGACACATGAGATCACCAAGGGACCAAGAGACAGAAGCTGAAAAGAGACAAGGACCTTAAGGACATTTCTCCAGAATCAGCAGAGACAAAAAGCCTTTTCCTAGAGACTGCAGCCTGAAATCGGGCTTCTAGTCTCCTGTGTGAAAAAACATTTTTGTTAGTTAGAGCCAGCCACTTGTGATTCCCCCTCCCACTGCCAGAGAGTTGGTTCTGACTCAGAGCCATCCTATAGAGCTATTTCTGCTTTAGCAGTACTAGATAACTAAGATACCTCTCATCTGTGCCACACTTTATAGCTCAAAAAACACCTGGGAAAAAGAGAGGTAATGATGGTAAGGTTAGAACACATGCGAAAGGGAGTACTGGGAAATGGAATGAAAGAGAATACAGTCAACCTTAAAATGTATTTCTGTCACCCATGTTCTATTTGACAAAACGAAGGTAGGGTTTTGAAAAGTAAATCCATTTTGGAGCAGTACTTGAAGTTGTATTACTAACCAGATAGCCCAACTTGAGTTATGGTTTCTGATGACCAACCCCAGAAATTATTCCATCATCACGAGAAGTACAGAAAGAACCACAAAACAAACCTCAAGATGGATTCAAGAGAAAATACCCTTCAAAAAAATTTCCCTTCCTATCAGAAGGCACACGCAGAGGAAGTTTATCCTCCCACCCACAAATTCCCCAGTGAGCTTTCATCTCAAAGTTGTACTCTCTTTAGACAGGCAGCGGACACTCGTTCTCTGAGCCACTCGTTTCTTCAGTGGTACATTTGGGAGAAGCAAACACCCATCTCAAGAGAGCCATGGGTCTCCGGACCACTAAACAGATGGACAGATGCACCAAGCAGCCCTGGGCTCACCAGGAGGGTAAGTACTCATTTGCTTGGTGTTCTAATGCATTTTTCAAAACTGAGTTTTTAGCTGGAGCTACTCCTCTATGATTCATTGCTGCTAGGGGTATTGTACATGAAAATATGTTGAGCTTTCTCTTTCAAATGGATTTATATCTTCTTATACATGAAGGTGACATGTTGTTGTTGTTAAGTGCTGTTGAGTCGGTTCCGACCCATAGCGACCCTGTATAGGTGACATAGATGATTTAAAAAACCTTTCAAAGATTCTTATGAACTCTAAATAACTTGTTGTTGTTGTTACGTGTCATCTATCTGGTTCTGACTCACAGTGACTCAGTGTTTCCAAGGAGCAGCTGGTGGGTTTGAACTGTTGACCCTCTGGTTTGAAGTCCAGTGCTGATCCTACAGCGTCACACCAGGAGTCCTTGTAACCCTTATTTATTAGAATAATGATTGATGATAGGTTTAGTTAAAATAGAACAATTTAGAACGCATTATTAATATATTTTAATATACAATTCTAATCTATGCTGACGTATATAGCGGATATAAAATCACTTTTAAATGAAACCTTAATTTTTTAGGGGAAGAATTCCTTATTTCTGAGAGAACCCAAAGTTTATTCTTTTTCTAGAGAGGTTGATTGTGCACCAGGAATCTTATTTTCCACTCCCTTTGTGTAATACTTACCCTGGAGGTCATGTAGTAACAAATGCCAAAGAAAAATCAAAATAGAAATTAATAGCGTGTGCCATCATGCAGCGGCGGCATACTCTGCTTAAAGATCAGGAAATCGTTTAAATATCAGATTGCCCGTGGGCATCTCAGCCCAGGCCTGTGTACCCGGTGTCCTGGCGCAGAGGGCGTGATTAAACAGCGAGCAAAGCCACCCGCAGCTGCAGCGGCGTTTTAGGGCCAACACTTCTCTCGCCGCTGGTTCGGGGCTGCCGCCGTGGGAGCCCAGCCACCAGCCCGAGGGGGACCAGGGCTTGGGGGCAGGACGCGCGCTTAAGACGCGGTGGGCGCCCCGGGCACTGGCACGGCTCCCGCCCGGCCCTGGTCCGCAGCACCGGCTCCCGCCCGCGCCTCTGAGGGGAGGGACAGGGGCGCGCGGAGAGGGGCTTTGCTAATTGCCCAAGCAGGAAGTGAGAACGAGGAAGGAGCTCGCGGAGACACTGGGAGGAGGAGCAGACGCTGGAACGGGAGCTGAGTAGAGCTCCGAGCCGCGGTGGTTCATTCGGGCACGTTGGGGAAGCCGGACTTTCCAGCCCGGGCGCTCCCTGCAGGCTGACTAACCCTGCTCGAGCGGCTCGTGGGCCTCAGCCCGCCCCCATGGCTACTCCGGACGATCCTGGGCGCGCAGGTAAAGTGACACCACGCCCTCGCCTGGAGCGGGCGACTGCGGAGCTGTGGGGCCCGAACCTCCTGGAAACCCGGGACGAGCTGGACCTGGCGCGAGGCTCACGGGGCTGGTGGGCGGCTGCTGGTCACCGTCCCCACCTCGCGCCCCCACCGCCCCTAGCCCTCGTCCCCTCACGCGCGCCCGAGACGCTCCTTCCCCCTTTCCACTCTGCGGCCACAGCCGCTTTTGTTCTGGTTCGAGGATGCCAGGTTGAAACAAGTCCTGCAAACTTCTCTGGCAGAAAAGAGCGCAAGGATTGGAGTTCATTTTTCCCTCCTGGCCTCTTTCTCCTGGTTCACGTGCCTGATTTCTCCCATTCCCTTCCTTGTCTCCTTTCCCCTCTTCACTTTCATTACATGAGTTTGTTATTGTAAATATTGGTCATCAGCTTCCTTTCAGAAACCAGTAAGCACAGAATCTAGACGTGGACTCCACCTGTGGAATCCCACCTGCGGGCCGCTTTTGATGATAATGACTTCGTTTTTGCCTTTATTTTTAAATACTGTGTGTACCTGATATTGGATTCTAAATTTTTCTTGTATCTCTTATTTGAATTCTAAATCCTTGGTCGGTTCCCCTCCTCCACGAATTCTATAGCTTTGCTCTCCTATAGCGTAGACCTCATATTTAGTAAGTCTTGAACACACAAAAGGATGAATGATACATTCCCAGGGACTTTTTCTGATTTTGTTGCGATTGGAAACTTTAACAAGGGAACTATACAGAACCAGACAGAGAGGGAGCTTCACAAGAGTTGGTGAAAAAATTTCCATGATCTTTTGCCTCCATTTTCTCCACTTCGATAACAGTGTTTTCTGTTTCATTTCTTGGGCTTGGACAGGGACAGAGCGTGAATTTGTGACTTGAGCAGTTAGGAAAAGGGATTGTGGCTAGAGGTTGGTTAAAAAGGCTAAAAAAAAATATCGGTTAGCTAATTTGGCTTATTTGATACTGTGGTGTGCCGCGTTGTGTTCGGGAGTTTCCTAGAGACTTCAAAGAAAGATCTATATGCTTCATCAAGTGGGGGTATAGTAAACGTTTTATTAATTAGAGCTGGAAAGTAAATTAGTTGTCTGGATACGGGAGTTCCTGCTCTCATACTCATTGTTTAGAAAAATAGAAGGGGAAATAAAGGGAGACTTTCTCCCCTCTCCCACGCCCACTCCCACCCTTTCATCTCCTTCTGAAAATCGAGTTGGCCAGGTGCCGAGAGGTATTAGCCCACGTTTCAAGTACAGTGGGCTCAGATTTCATGAACTGATGATGCTGTTGGAGATTCTAAAAGATTTCAGTAGGAACTGACTGAATGGGGAAAAATGGAAAATCTTTTGCTTGAGCTCCCTGAAATCAGCTTCACCAGAGAAGGGGGAGGGGCAGGAAGACACAGTTTGGCAGCAACACATTGTATAGAATACTTCTGTGAGCCATCAATGTGATAACGCCCCGTATTGTTAGTAGCTGACCCTGCATGACAGCCCCACACAACAAATAGAAAAGTTGCCCAGACCTGTGCCAACCCCATGATGGGTTGCAGATTAGACCCTTGTGTTCCATAGCGTTTTCATTTTTGGAAGTAGATCTGATCTGGAAGCTCTGCTGAAGTCTGTTCAACATTTTAGCAACACTCAGGACTCCACTGAGAAAGGGGTGATGGCTGAGCACGAGGCACCTTGGCCAGGAATGGAACCCAGGTCTCCCACCTGGAAAATGAGGACCAGCTCTGTAACAGTGAGGCCTTCAGAGGGGCCCTCTGGTCTCCAAAGACACGTATAGAATTACAGGCTCTAGGGTTCAGGAGATGCTACTATGCCTAGCCAAAGTGAATGTACACAATCTACATTCAATAGGCAGCCTGTAATAAAGGGACTTCCAAACCCTAAAGCATGTGCAATCTCTAACTGAGGGAGGAGAGTCTAAGATAATAAGAGAGTGTCTTATGGAAGCAATCTGTCTCCTGGACTTTTAAGTGGTAGAACCCAAACTAGTAGGTGAAATCTTTAGAGAGAGAGGAGTTTTGGCTTCACACTGAGAGGAGGGAGGCCTTCTGAGGTTGTGATCGTCCATCACTGGACCAAGATGCTAAAGAACAAGTTTAGACATCTGAAAGATGTCTGACCACTCTCAGATTCGATGAATAAAGTTTTTTTTTCAACAAAAAAACTCCCAGACCTTCCCCTTTCTCACATTTCATTTAGCTTCTGCAACCCACACGACACACACACCTTCCATCCTTATACTGAAACCACAAATGGTATCAATGGTGAAAAGTGTTAGAAAGAATTTCTACTTCTCCGCCTCAGACTCAAGACTCTCATCTGATTTCTTACACCCTTCCCCCAATTGGTGTTTTCAAACCTACGCTTGCCTTCTGCCAGTCTGTTCTCCAGAGCAGTGGGTAGAGGGATCTTTTATTTCTTTTTTTAAACTGTGGTAAAATATAAAGAACAGTAAGTTTGCCATTTCAGCGTCTTTTAAGGGTGCAATTCAATGTTGTCAGTTACATTAGCCATAATGTGCTACCATCGCTATTATTTATTCCCCAAAGTTTTCATCATCCCTAACGGCACTTAACAACAACAACAACAATGGAAACTCAGTATCCCTCAGTAATAATCCCCATTCCCTCCTCCCCGTAACCACTAATAAATCCTGGTCTGTGCATTTTTCTGGTGTGGGACTGTGGGATAATGCGCTGGACCGCAAGGTCGGTTTGAAACGCAAAGTTGACTGGTGTCACTACGAGTCGGAACTGACTTGATGGCACTAGTGTAGTGGTTACGAATCGGGCTGTGAACCGCAAGGTCAGCAGTTCGAAACTACCAGCGGTTCTGCGGGAGAAAGATGAGGCATTCTGCTCCCGTAAAGATTTACAGCCTCAGAAACCCTGTGCAGGGTCACTATGAGTCGGAACCGACTCCACGGCACTTAACAACAACAACATATACTTTATATAAAGGGATCACAAAACATTTGTTCTTTTTTGTCTGACATGTTTGATTCAACTTGTTTTCAAGATTCATCTATATTGTAGCATGGATCAGAGCTTTATTTTTTATGGCTGAATAATATTCTATTGTATTTTATCTGTTTATTAATCTTCACCTTCTGTTGTTGTTGTTGCTAAGTGCCACCGAGTTGGTTCCGACTCATAGCGACTGTGGTACAGGGCTTCCAAGGAGCAGCTGGTGGGTTTGAACTGCGGACCTTGTGGTTCTCAGTCCAGTGCTGATCCTACAGCACTGGTTGTTGTGACGAGCGCTGCAGTGAACATGGGTGCTTTAACGTATTTTGGGTATGTCCCTGGGAGTGGAATTCTAGATCTAGAGTGATCTTTAAAAACAAGCCAGACCCTGTCATTCCTCTGCTTAGAATCCTATGCCTGCCTTTCCAACTAACCGCAGTCTTGACGTGGTTTCCATATTCTGTATGGCTGAGCCCTATTCAGCTCCTCAATCAGAGCATGCTCTGTTGGGCCTGCTACTGCCTACACTGCAGCCTGAAAGTCCCTGTGCCCACCCTCCTTTGCGCTTCTCTCCCACCCCTCTTCCGCGCAGTTAATTTCTATGTGTACCCTTCTGATTTCAGTCCAAAAGTGATCAAGATCAAAGCCGAGTTATTAACTCTCAGGGCACCCGTGTCTTTCCTTCTCAGCCCTCGTCATGGTATTTAGCTGTGATTACTTGAGCTCAGCACACGGTACCCATCACACAGACGTCCTGGTTAAATACTGTTGATTCCCTGAATGAATGAAGGGTATAAAGTTTCAGCACATGAGCTTAAATGTCTCAACTGTGGAAAAAAATGTTCCTTCCATGTTGTTATGTTAGGAACCTAGTCATCAAGCTTGAGTTTACCTTCTAATGTTTAAAAAAAGAGGAAAAGACGTTTGTATCATTATACACATATAATAAAGGTATATGAGCTATAATACTACGAGAGTAAATTTTTTAAATTTAAAAAACCTTTTTTTACACTCTGAAACTTAACAGGACTATTTTGGGGAGAAAGTTCCCCTTTAATTTATTCCTTGCTTCTCAAGTTTAAATCAGTCTCCGCTTGGAAGTTCCTAGTTACTCCCTCTTTTTACTTTGTAATAAAAATGAACAAGACTGTTAATTTGAGGCCACACGGTGGGAACATTGTAGCTGTCACTTTCTATCTTTACCATTAATAAACAGTCGAACATGGAATGAGCCTGAACTGTCTGTCAAAAGTGAGTAAGATTTGGTTTGTGCTCCATGCGAGTATTAAAGACACAAACACAGAGCAAGCCTTTCAGCATCTAGCTGAGGAGGTGGTGTGTGCCTCATTGCTTCATTGCAATGAGCTAAGTTACTGGTGGTAACCAGACTACAGCAGGCCTGTTCTCTCTGCTCTTGGGTGGTAGCTGGCTGCTGCTCCTGGGAAATCTGGCTTTTCTGATGGCACCTTCTCTCTGGCTGCCACTCGCAGCCCTCCAACCGCCAAGAGTGGTAAACCCCAGGAGCTAAGCACAGGCTCCTGGTGGTTGTTGTTAAGTGCCCAGTGTAGGGTTTCCGAGGAGAGGATGCTAGGTTTGAACTGTTGACTTTGCAGTTTAGTAGCCCATTGCTTATCCTATGGTACCACACCAGGAGTCCAAGCGCTTCTGTTATTGAGAAGTGCTGTTGAGTCAGTTCTGATTCATAGCCACCCTGTATAGGGTTTCCGAGGAGCAGCTGGTGTGTTTGAACTGCTGACCTACTTCGTGGTTAGCAGTCTAGCGCTTATCCTACAGTGCCACACCAGCACTCCAGCAAGCCTACGAGTGCCTTTATTTTAAAAGCTGCACCTGTCAGATCCTTATTCCCATCCCACCAAAGTGAGTGGGGCAGTTAGTGGTTTCCCTTTCTGTCGTTGTCTCTTTCTCTCCTTATGGGGTTTTCCACTTTTCACTTATAATGTCCCTGCTTTGTACGTTTCCTCCTATATACCATGTGTGTGGATCCCCCTTCCATCCTCTGTTTCACCTCTTCCATCCTCTCTGGTAGGCATCCACTCTGGCTGACCCACCAGAAAGCACCAACCAGCCTTCAGAAAAGACACAAATGGAAGTGTGCTTTTTTGATCCCTGTTCTTTCCCCAGCTTGTTCCGCCGCTGCTCTGAGGCCGGAGGATGGTGGGGAGGGGCTACATGGTATATAGGAGGATGGTGGGGAGGGGCCAGCTGCCAAGTTGCTCTGAGAAGCGTGTCAGTACACTCATAAGGCCCTGCTGTGGCTCCAAAGGGTTTTTGTATTCCTCAGTGTGAGCTTCTTTAGACGCAGTAGCAGAAGCAGCTCTAGATCAAAAGAAAGCATTGGCATTTAAAAACAAAGAAAAAGCAAATGAAAAATAAATGAACTCTGAAGTCATCAGTTCAATGAATCACCTCTAACTCCTTACTCGAAAGTACAAGGACCTCCCTTTTTTGGCTCCTGGTGCTTGGGGAAGCTAGGAGGCCCCGAGACACTTACCTTTCAGTTAGCAGCCAAGCTAAGTCACTCCCTCTAAGAACTAAAAAACAAAACAAAACAAAAAAACCAACAACTAGTTGCCATCGACTTGACTCCTTCTTGTGGCAATCCCGTATGTGTCAGAGTGGAACTCGGTGTGCTACCTAGGGTTGTTAGTGGCTGATTTTCTCAGCAGTACAGGACCAGACGTTACTTGAGAGGAGCCGTTGAGTGGATTCAAACCTCCAGTCTTTTGGTGAATAGCCGAATGCTTAACTGCTTCCATGATCTCTAGGAAATACCACCCATTGTCTCCTGTGGCTCATGAAGCCAGGCACTGGACCGTGATAGGGCCAGCATGTCTGTGTCGGACAGTCGCTAATTATTCCTCGTGGAGACACTGCTTACTCCTCCAGGAGTATGTATCAGATTGTCGGGGATGGGTCATACTTCGAGAAGCTTGAGACTGGAAAACATGAGGACACTTCAAAAAGTTGGTGGAGAAATTCCCTATCTTTTCATTCCATTTCCCCCACCAACTTTTTGAAGCCAGAAAGACCCAGAGCCAAATTCTGGCTCTTCCATGAATTTGGGCATTCCCTATGTAAAATGAGAAAACCTACACGTGTGATATGAGGCTGTGTAAAGGTGGGGGGAGGTAGTATAGAGTAGGCACCAGGGAAGTGGGGCTTCAGTTGTTAGGGACCCTGGAAGTACTGGCATCTTGGTAACATGGTAACTTCCAGCCTGAAGATACTCCTTTACCTTTGTGACTAGTACTGCTCACCTCTCTTGGATCTTTTGTTGTTGTTTGCTTAAATAACATAAGTGTTTTCTTTCATAGTTCTAGAGGCTAGACGTCCCAAGCAAGGAGTCAGCCAGGCCATGCGCCCTCCAAAGTCTCTGCGGCGGATCCTTCCTTGTGTCTTCCAGCTTGGTGGCTCCAGGGTGTCCTTGGTTTGTGGCAACATGGTTTCAGTCTCTGCCACCGTCTTCACATGGCTGTGACCTCTTCATGCCTCTGTGTTACTCATGGCCCTAGAAGGAGATGTGGAAGGTTTCTGTCCCCCTGATCATACAAGTGAGGGAGTGAAGCCCAGAGAGACAAGATCACAAGTATAACTTGCCCAGCTTGCTGGCCCCCTCCCCGTGGTGCTGGCTGCCTCTATCCACTGTAGTTCTTCTGGGTCTTCTGAGGAACTCCACTCTCACTTCTACAAGGGAGGTCTCCAGAAAGTTGGTTGCTGGCTCCTTTGGAGATCCAGGCCTTGTTTGAGTTACCGGCTGCTCGGTGAGCTCCCCATGGCCCCTGTGGTTACCATGACTAAATGACACAGATTGGGAAGCTGAGGGTGTTGTGTGCTCTCAAGCGGATTTGGTCCGTCTGAAGTGCTGAGGATCAGGAATTCTGGCAGCCTCGTAACTTCTGATGCGTGGTAACCCTATATGACAGACTGAAACTGCCCCATAGGATTCTAGGCTGGAATCTTTACTGCAGCAGATGGTCAGGTCTTGTCTCCCACAGAGTGGCTAGCGGATTCAAACCATCGACCTTTCGGTTAGCAGGCAAGCACTTAACCCCTGTACCACCAGGGTTCTTTGGGTATCCAATTGATTCCAACTCATAGCGAGCCTAGATAGCGTTTGTGAGGCTGTAAAGCTGTACAGCCTCAGACAGCTTTATCTTTCTCCTGAGGAGCTGGAACCACCATTCTTGCAGGTGGCCCACGCCCAGCCCACAGCGCCACCAGGGTTCTACTGTGTGCCTTATGAAGATAGGAATTTATTCTCTCGCAGAGTACATCTGGAGGCTAAATGTCTAAATGCAGGCTCTAGCATGGCCATGCTCCCTCCAGAGACTCCCGGAGACGACCCTTTCTTCTCTCTCCCAGGTTTTGGTAGCCCCAGGCACTCCCAAGTTTGAAGCTGCAAAATCGCTCCATCTTTTTTTCTGTCGTCTCGTGGCCATCTTCCCTTTGTCTCCGTCTCCTGTTTTATAAGGACACCACTCAGATCGGATTAGGATCCCTTACTTCAGTAGGAAGGAGCCCTGGTAGCGCAGTGGATTATGAGCTGGGCTGCTAACCACACCGTCAGTAGTTCAAATGTACCAGTCGCTCCACAAAAGAAAGATGAGACTTTCTGCATGGTAAAGATTTACAGCCTCAGAAATCCTATACTGAGTCGCTGTGCATTGGAACCAACCTGATGGCACACAACCACCACCAGAATGAATCTAGAATGGGTCAATGTATAGAGATGGAAATTTGTTAGTGGTTACTGGGGACTATGGGGCAGAGAAGTAGGGACTTATTGAATGAGTACAGACTTTCTATTTGGGATGACGCAAAAGGTTTGAAAATAGATAAAAGCAAACCAATTACCGCCAATTTGAAATCGACTCACAGTGCCCCCTTGTGTGTCAGAGTGGAAATGTGCTCCTTGGGGTTTTCAGTGGGTGATTTTTCAGAAGTGATTACCAGGCCTTTCTTCCAAAGCTCCTCAGAGTGGGCTTGAACCAGCAATCTACTGACTCATGCTAACTGTTTATATCACCCCAGGGACCATTTGGGGAGGATTGTTGTTGGATGCCATCAAGTGGATTTGAACTCAGAGCGACTCCAGGTGACAGTTTAGCTTTCCTTATGTTCTAGGAAACATGGGGATTTGTAGGGTGCGATCTTTAGGATCTTTTCTCTGTGGTGCCACTGGGTGGGGTTCACTTGCTGACCTTCGCTTAGTAACCAGGCGCTCATTATCGCATCTGTAGGGCCTCCGGGAAGTAGATGTTGTTTACTGTTACGTGTGGTGGAGTCGGTTCCCCCTCAAACTCACCAGCTACCTGGTGGGTTTGAAACATCCAGTGCTTTTCCTACAGCTCCACTCCTGTTGTTGTTGTTAGTCACTTCTGACTCCTAGTGACCCTGCATAGGCTTTCCAAGGAGCAGCTGCTGAGTCCGAACCTCCGACCTTGTGGTTACTGTTGTTGTTTTAGCACGGCAACTCGGTTCCCACCCAGTGCTTATCCTACAGCACCACACCAGGAATTTTCTGGAAATAGATTTGTTGTTGTAAAGTGCTGTCGAGTTAGTTCCAAGTTACAGCCACCCTGTGTGGGGTTTCCAGGGAGCGGCTGGTGGGTTTGAACCATGGACCTTGTGGTTAGCAGTGCAGTGTTGATCCTACAGCACCGCACCAGGACTCCCAGGAAATGGAAATGACTACAAAACAAGTTGTGTTTCCTCTGATTGATTTTTTTTTTCTTACCTCACCACTGAGCTTTAGAATACAAAAACTCTATCTACTACTACGTGTCTGCCTAAATTTCATTTATTTTTAGAGATTTGAGGCCAAAGCAAGAGACTTTGTGCCTTCTAGCTGTCCCTTCCTGTTAGCCTCCTAGCTCTCTGGCCCTGTCCAGATTCCATGGGGGGAGCTTCACCTTCTTGTGCCCCGTTGGTAGTCTCCAGACCTGAGCTGAGGGTGGAAGCTGGCACTTTGGTCCACTCTTCACGTGTTAGAGTAGGAGTGTGAGGTGCACAAAGCTTGGACTGGTCCTGGGCCACACACTAGCTTGCAGGGGTGTGTCTCCGCCCAATCCAGTGCCCCTTTCCTGTGATTGTCCACTTTCTCCATTCACTGCTTCTGTTTGTGCACTTACGCCTTTCTCAGCCCTTGCCTCCAAGCTGTCCTAGTCTCTTCCCTACCTCTCATCTGAGTTTTTCTGTAGGGAGCATGACTAATTTGCCATGGGCCCAGTGGGCAGCTGTCTGGAGCGGATGCTGTCAGTCTTCCTCCCTGCCACCCAGTGCTCCTTCACCTGACACTCTGTTGTGTTGATGCCTATTAACACAAACACAAAGTTAACATAAATTTCTGTAACTTTAGTTGTTGTGAAGCACTGTCAAGTTGGTTCCGACTCATAGAGACCCTATCTGGGGTTTACAGGGAGTAGCTGGTGAGTTTGAACCACTGACCTTTCTGTTCAAACTGATTTTGTGGTCCAGTGCTGGTTCTACATCTCCACACCAGGAGGCCTTTAGTGTAACTGAAATATTTGCAATTAGGCTTTAACAGGAAGAGGGGAGAAGGGATTTGAGGTTACTTAGTAGAGACTCTGGAGTTCTGGTGTGGTTCCTTAGGATAAGCACTTGACTGCAATGTTGGTGGGGTTTTTTTTAAGTTTTTATTGTGAATTGAGTGAAAGTTTATGGGGCAGGTCATCAGCTTTGCATTCAACAAATCATACACCTTGTTTGATTACAATGGTTATAATCCCCTCCATATACCATCAGTTACCAGTGTTTCTCACTATTGATTTTAGCTTTTTTAAAAGACTCAGGCATATATGATAATTTAAATCACCAAAGGGCACATCCTGCAAGTCTGCCTCCTGGCCACCAGCGCTTAGTCCTTCTCTCTCCATGAATCTAGAGTCCTCAGCCGCTTGCTCTCTCCATGTCTCCATCTCTGCCTCTATCTCTGTTGTTGCTACTTCTCTGGATAAGGTACCGCATTCCGCTTGTGCTCTTCTCTCTCCCTTGATGGTCCTAGAGTCTTCTGTTTCTGGACTGTAAGATTAACTACTCCCTTGTTTTTGTTACAAAACTTCTACCTTTACAATTGTGACACAATTTGTCATGATAACAGTTACTCACTACTGAATCATGAGAATCTTATCCCCATCTCTTTTCACCAGACCCATCTAGACAAAATGAAAACTATTCAATGGGAAGACCACATCAATTTTTTAATCGTGGCGGATCTACTTATTCAGAACAAATAAATAGCCCATTTTTGAAACTTAAAAACAAAACAAAAACTATTCAGTGTGTGCTCTATCTTCCCGCTCACACTCTCTAACTAAACTCCCTTTTGAAAACTTGTAAGTTGGTCACTTCGTGCCTTTATCACCCCCTCATTTTAGGTAGCCAGTGTCTCAGTTGCCCTTCCTTATCTACTCTGTTTACAGAGGGGATAGCATCGATACTTGATGTGAAGATTCCTTCTGTCTCCGTTGGTATTTTGAGCTACTATATCTATGATAAAGGAGCTCTGGTAGCGTAGCGGTTACGAAAGGGGCTGCGAACCGCAAGATCAGCAGTTTGAAACTACCAGCTGCTCCGCAGGAGAAAGATGAGGCATTCTGCTCCCGTAAAAAGTAACAGCCTCGGAAACCCTATGCAGGGTCGCTATGAGTCGGAACCGGCTCCATGGCACATAACAACAATAACAACATATCCATGATAAGGTCAAGTTCATCAAATTGTAGCAATTTACCTGTGTTTCCTTTATCAAAACTTGTGTTTTTTTTAATCTTCCTTTAGTCGAGTTCTGATTATCGAGCCATTGAGGCTAGGTCATATAGGTACTGTCTGCATGTTTAGGTGTTCTTGTGCATCTCCCCTCACTTCATATCAGCTGGATGCTCTAGTCCTCTGTGGCTATGTCCTTGGGCTCAGGTATCCCCAGGTCTGACCACACTTTGGACCAACCAGCCCTTCCTCTTCTCTCTTTCATCTCCAGGTCAACGGGAGTCCGTGATTGAACTCAGCCCATTTCTTCATTGCTGCCTTTCCCCCACTTCCACTTACCAGTAGACCAGTGTGGTCGTCAGCAAGCTTATATGCCTGCACATGTGTTCCCTTTGAGTTTTAGCCTTAGATGGTGGTTTGTCCTGAAGGAACTTGATTGCTTGCCTTGATGGCTTCCCTGTGAATAGCTTACTTTTTCTTGTAGTAGCCAGTCATGCTGACATTTATGTTTTGGGTTTTTCCTGATGATCTTTCTTTGAAGATGTATCCTCTATCGCTCTCGCTGTTCCAGGCTGGTCTGCTTGTCCTTGCTAATGGGGATGTCTCACTTCAGAAAGTTCTGGATGGGATTCAGGATTCCACATAAGATCCTGCAAAGGCTCTTCAAGAGGTCTATTTCACTGGGCAAGTTGTAGAACCCCTTTTAGGTATTCCAATCAGTTATAGGCTGAAGACGGGCTTACAAGCTTTCTGTAATCAAGTTTCCCGACATTCCTTTCTATCCAACTCAAAGTGTCTTATTTTACAGTATTAGGCAAGGGCAACCAATATTCATAAGACAGTCAAGCATCTTAGTATGCATTGTTGGTTTGAACTGCCAAATTAGCTGTTCAAATTCACCAGCTGCTCCTTGGAAACCCTAGACAGGGTTACTATGAGTTGGAACTGACTCCATGGCAGTTAGCAATAACAGTAGTGGCTCTGGAATCCTGTGTGGTACTCTAGGATAAGCACTGGATCACTAATGCAAGGTCAGTGGTTCAAACTCACCAACCACTCCATGGAAACCCTCTACAGGGTCTCTATGAGTCAGAACTGACTCCATGGCACTTCACAATAACAAGAAGTGGCCTTATCCCCAGCCAAGAACCAGAATATGAGAGGAAAGAAAAACTAGAAAATCAAATGCAGGTGTATTCTCGCTGAAAGGATCCATTTCAAGTACTCTGAAGAGTGTCACGTTCTCTCTCATCTTTGGGCCTTTTGCCTATGCTGTTCCCTCTGCCTGAAATGCTTGTCCCTCCTGACGCCCTCTCTGCCACCTTTACCTAGACCTTTGTGACTCAGTTGCCAGTTCCTCTGCAGGCTCTCCTCTGGCTGGCCGTGTGCTCCTCTGTGGGTTTCCGTGTCCTGATGATTACCACTCAGCACACGGGGGAGTTGGTATTAGAATTGCCTGTTACTTGGTCAGCCATTGGTGTTGGAGTTAGCAACACAATTTGACTGTTCATTTACATGTATTTAAAATTCCGTCTGAGTCTGTACTTCACTGGGCTGGCAGGAAATTCCATTCAGCCTCATTAGGGCCCTGTACAGTAGTGTTTACGAATCGGGCTGCGAACCTTAAGTTCAGCAGTTCAAAACTACCAGCCACTCCGTGGGAGAAAGATGAGGCTTTCTGCTCCCGTAAAGATATACAGCTTCGGAAACCCTGTACAGGGTCGCTATGGGTTGAAACCGACTCGACGGCACTTAACAACAACAACAACAACCCTTCCTTCAGGAGCCCTGGTGTGGCGCTATGAGTTAATGCGCCAAATTGCAAAGCCCTTTGAACTGCAAGGTCGGCAGTTCAATCTCACCAGATGTTCCTTGGAAACCCTATACTGGGTCGCTATGTCGGAACCAACTCGACAGCACTTAACAACAACAACATCAGCCCTTCCTTAAAGGAGCTCCAGTAGTGTAGTGCTTATGAGTGAGCTGATAACCTCAAAGTCAGCAGTTCGAAATTATCAGCTGTTCCGTAGGAGAGATATGAGGCTTTCTGGTCCCATAAAGATTTACAGCCTGGGAACCACTATGCAGGGGTGCTGTGAGTTGGCACCGCCTCCACGGCACATCATCGCCCTGGTGCTGTGGGTTGGCACCGCCTCCACGGCACATCATCGCCCTTACTTAGACCATAGAACAATCTGAGTGCCTTGAGACCCAGGGACGCTTAGTTTCTATGCCAGGCACTGTGTCTGTTGAGACTGGGAACCCTATGCAGGGGTGCTGTGAGTCAGCACCGCCTCCACGGCACATCAGCGCCCTTCCTTAGACCATAGGAGAATCTGAGTGCCTTGATTCTATGCCAGGCACTGTGTCTGCTGAGACGGGGAACCTGACTGTTAGTGTGCCATCTCAGGGACAGGGGTGCTTAACCTTTCAGTTAGCAGCTAAGCGCTTAACCACTGTAACACTAGAGTACTCTGGTCAGCAAACGCTGAGCCTGTGGACATCCCAGCCCCACAGGAGGACACCTGCAGAAGCTCTCCCCGCCCACCCCCACTCCTCTGGGCTACTTCAATGTGTTTATACAAATACAGCAAATGGTGTGCGTTTTTGCATACTGTGCAACCCCTCACAGGATTTACATAAATACTTTGGCCAGGGCCCCTAGTTTCAAGTGTTGTGGAATTTCATTTTTTTTCTGTCCAGTGGGTTTAATGTGAAGCCTTGTTGTTGGTGCCTTGGTTCCCAGCCACAGACACTTACCCGGGCAACCTGGGAAGGCCAGTCAGGTGGGCGAGGCTGCTGTACCCAGCCATGTGCTTTCCACCTGTCATCCGGCTGGTCTGCTGCCATCCTCAGACTGTGTGACTCTCCTGATGGGGTGGATGTTGGGGGTAGCGGGAGGGTGCGTGAGAGCTACAGGTACAGAGGTCATGTATCCCTCGTCTAGACAAGACAGACCTGAGACTGGCCAGGGGCCATGAGGAGGCTGGGCAGTGACTGTCCACACCCAGACTGCCCTGTGCCCTGTGAACACGCTCTGCCAGGCTTCATGCTACGTATCTAGCTGCAGATCACTACATGGAACTGCCTGCAGCTGCCTCAGCAAATGCAGTCTCCGCTGTTTAGTTTTGCTGACCAGAGTACTCTAGTGTTACAGTGGTTAAGCGCTTAGCTGCTAACTGAAAGGTTAAGCAATTCACTTCAAGCCAACCAGCTGCTCCGGAGAAGAATTATGAAGCCGTCTGCTTTCGTAAAGATTACAGCTTTGAAAACTCTATGGGGGCAGAGTTCTACTTGGTTCTCTGGGGTTCCTATGAGTTCGAATTGACTCGGTAGCAATGGGTTTGTGGTTTTATGATCAAAAGTGATATTTTCAGACTAGTGACTGAGGTGAATGAGGTCACAGAGCATGTGAGGTATGCGCATATGTGCGCTATCCCACAACTTGTTGGCATAATGTCATCACTCTTCCCGTTGTCTGTGTGTGCTTGCTGTTTACATGAGTGTATGGTTCGCAAAATTTCAATAGTGAAACCCTTCAGGAAAGAGATGCTGCCTTAGCGAAGCTTCTGCAGTGAGCATAGGCAGCACCGTCTGGGCAAAGAAATGGGGATGCTCAGATACTCTCAGAGGGGCAACGTCTCAGGAGAACAGATATGAATTACGATGTCCGTAAGTTGTCTCACCATGCTATTCCTAGAACAACAAGGGTGTTGAATCTTGCCTGTCCCAAAGCCATTGTTGCACAACAACTCAGTTGTTCACAAGCTGTGCGCTGCACCATCCCAAACATCACTCGTCATTGCTCTGATCAGTTATGAAAACAGTCTTCTGACAGGTGACAATTAAATGTCTGGGAGAAGTCTTTTTCTAGTTTGTGCAAATTATGGTCTAATAGTGACCCTGACCAAAGCCTTTAAAACACAGTTGTAATCATTAAATATCATAAATACAACAAATGGTAAAGCAGAAGAAGCAAAGTATTGAGAAAGCAGAATTGCTTTTGTGTGAAAAAAAATAATTTAAAGCATTTTTTACTGTATTCACATGAACCACATATGGTAGCTGTGCGCCGTGGAGTTGGTTCCAACTCATCGCAACCCTACACAGGGTTTCCGAGGCTGTAAATCTTTACGGGAGCAGAATGCCTTATCTTTTTCCTGCGGAACAGCTGGTAGTTTCAAACTGCTGACCCTAAGGTTTGCAGCCCGGTTCGTAACCACTACGCTACCAGAGCTCCTTATAGAAGCGTAATGTTTTTAAATGCCCAAAACCAATTGCAGAAGAGCAGGAAGTAAGGAAAGAGGCATAAATCAGAATTAAATAATTCCCACCCAAAGTTATATCAAATCAGATATTCAAGAGTCATTAATATCCTGTCTGCAGATTTTGTGGTTATGTGTAATACTAAATATTTGTAGATACTTATAAGTAACTTGTTTCAAAGTATGTTTTTAAGAAGAAGAAAAAAAAGTCCCTTTTTCTTAATCTCTTTCTTGCAGGTGTGGCGCTGTGGGATAATGTGCTGAACCACAAGGTCAGTGGTTCAAATTCACATCCACTCCTTGGAAACCCTATACAGGGTTGCTATGAGTCAGCACCGACTCAACAGCACTAAATGACAAAAACAGCACTGATGATTACAAAGAAGTTTTTCTCCAACATGTGAACACATTTATCGAAGGACATGTTGGTGCTTTAAACAAAAACAAATACTCTCCATTTCTTTTCTTTTTTAACAGATCATGTGGCAAAGGAACCCGTGGAGGATACAGACCCCAGCACTTTATCCTTTAACATGGTAGGTTGCAAATTTTACATGAATACTAACGGCTCTTGGTTTTTTATCTTTAATTTTTTTTTTTTTGCATCTTATTACTGTGTTTTTACATTAGAATCAGAAATACCAAGATAAGATTTTTCCAAGGTAAGTCATGGTATTCTCTAAGACATAAGTTTCCCCAGAATAAGACTGGTGTTGGATTATTTTCTTGTTTTAAACATACCAGAAATCATCTTAGAGTATGTGAAGTTTATGTCTACTTCTAATATTTGTCTATTTTTAATGCCCCTCCGTTGAAATATTTAACATGAGATTAAAGGAAAAAAATAGCACTACTTTGTAATTATTGAGTACTGTTTATATGCCATCTAGACACACTATTTGATTTGCTTTTGCAATCATGTTTAATTCTGATATTAACTACCCATTTTACAGATGAAGAACTGAGGCACCAGTTGGTGCCAAATTGGAAACAGCCAAACCTTTTGAGCCCCACTCCCTCCATATCACCCCCTTAACTTTTCTACAACTTGTCTACTGCTTTAAAGTTTACCCAAACTTTCACATACATGTTTCATCCCTCAGATTCTCCTATATGATGGTGGGGCAGATATTTTTATTCCCATTCTACACTTTAGAAACTATAACTTAATTGATTTCTATAAAACCACCCAGCCTGGAGTCCTGCTCTAATATGTGGTATTGCCCTGGTGGAGCACTGTAGAATCAGCACTGGTCTTTGAACCACAAGGTTGGCTGTTCAAACCCGCCAAGCTGCTCCTCAGAAATCCTATACCAGGTCACTATGAGTTGGAACCAACTCACCGGCACTTAACAACAACATGATCTAATAAATACCTTTGACAACATTAAATGTGTTTCTATGCATATTTGTTGTTGTTATGTGCCGTTGAGTCGGTTCCGACTCATAGCGACCCAGTATAGAGTTTCCAAGGAGCGGCTGGAGAACTTGAACCACTGACCTTGTGGTTCCAACCAACTTTGCAGTTCAGCGCATTAACCCACAGCACTACACTAGGACTCCTCCATGCAGAGTGTATGATAATTTCCTTTTATTCAGAATGCTTCCCGTTGCTTACAGGATTCAGTGTATACTCCTGGATGTGGCAGGCCAGATCCGCCAGGACCTTATCTATGAGACATTTGGATTTCATTTCCAGCCCCATTTTCCCCTGTCCACCTACCTCCAGTACATATCTCTGCTTCAGGCTGTGTGGACTTTTATTCACTATTTGTTCACAGTCACCCGATGTGCCATATATAGCTATTGCCTGCACCTCAAATACCCATGCCCTCTCCCCAATCATACTATCCCTGTAACAAGGAAAATCTCCCTACTTCTTCAGCTATTGAACTCGTGTGCATTCCCTGATCCGTGTATGAAGACTTTGCTGCCTGACCTGGGGCCTTCAGGTGCCCCCTTTTCCATAGCCCGTTCCCAACTTTTTGTCATATTGTACTGGAATTATCTACCTGAATGACTTTCCTCAAGATTGTGTTGGCCATCTGCCCATATGCAGTGCTGGGCACAAGGCAAGTAACATAGATGGTGGGTGAGTCAAGCTTCTCAAGAGCCTAACACAGCACCACACTCAAATGTCTTTGCCTAACTTTCAGGGTTCTCCTTGTAAGCTGCTCCATCATTTCATCTCCCACCTCATTAACCTCTGTCCCCCAGGAAACGGCTCTGCTTCAGTATGGTCTGTCTCCTGTCCATTCCACTCTTCCAACCACTAGGTCATTGCTCCTGCTGTGCCTGCCATCTGCCACCACCCTGCTCCTTCCAAATCCTGAGCTTCCTCCAGGCCTAGTTCCAACGGTGAAATTTTTCTCACTTTTGGCCTGGTTGCTCATCCTTGCAGGATTTTCTTAGATGTTTAATTAACACAGTGTGAACATATGCAGATGTCTCCCAGTCTATCTGAGGAAACAGATAAATAATTGTAAACTGACAGGTGGGTGTTACAGGGCAGATGCATAGACACATGTATATACAGATGGGTGTTGTAAGGTCTAACTCAGTCTGGTAGAAACTCAGTTTGTCTTCAAATCAATCTCTGTCATTGATCTTTTGTGGGAAGTGGTCTGAGACTTCTAATGGTTCCGAACCTTTACTGTCTGACTCCAAAAAACCTCTACTACCTTGAAAGCAAAGCGTTTAATTAAACATTAGTTTCATTTTCTCTTCATCAAACAAGACATGGGTGAGGTCCACAGGAAACTTGGGAGGTACAACTTTGATCTTGCTGGAGGATAGTGGGCCCCAGTCCAGAGTGAGGGCCGGAATCCACAAGGCGAGCGTCTTCTTACTCCTCTCACGCAATTCTTCAGAGAATAACTATATTACTTAATGTGAAGATGAGTTTCTAGAATATTAAAAACAAAAATAACAACAACAAAAGACTGGCTGCTGTTGATTCTGATTCATAGTGACCCCATGATGTCAGAGTAGAACTGTGCTCCATTGGGCATACATCGCTAGGGCTTTCTTCCCAGGCATCTCTGGGTGGATTTGAACCCCCAACCTTTCCGTGTGTATTCAAGCGCTTAACCATTTGTGCCACCTCGAGAATAATAAATACCTGCATATAAGGTACAAACAAGTAGCCTACAGATGTGATTATAAGAACATTTGTGATTTCGAGTTTCCTGCACCTGTAATATCCCCAGTGAATGCATTTAATTAGGACCTGATTTTCAGATCTTTGTATAATCAACAGGAGAGTTTCCTTTTGAATTCTGTCCTGTTCAGCCCAGGACAAAGTTGTCCATTAGTGACTACGACCCAGGACTCATACTAGTTGACTTAAATGACTGTCACAAAAATGGTGAGAAGAGCTGTCTCCATAATTCATGACAATGAATGCATTTCAATTGTAAACTGCAGGAAATCAACAGCAAGATAGCAGTGCAGAAAAGAGAGGAAATGTGGGTTAGTGGTCAGACCTGAGGAAATTAGGAAGGCCGTTTCCGTTTCCATTTCATGCTCACATTAACCTCTTGTCCACCTTGGTTTCATTTCTACAAATGGAAAATAAAGACAATCAGGTCTACTGATAAATCCCAGGGCAAACACTTTGAAGGTTTCTGATTGAAAGCATGACTTTCTCAAAGCAAAACATTCTTCTCACTTTGATCTGACAATGGACTATTTATAAATAACTCTCCTTTTTTGTTGATTCCTACAGTCAGACAAATATCCCATTCAAGATACTGGACTCCCTAAAGGTATGTACAATTAATATAACTATTTGAACATCGTGATTGATTTAATATCTTGAACAAAGCATTAGTCAAAGTAATGGCTTGTCATTTAAAGTTGTAAAATGGAAACTTACCTACAGATTAGCTCATGACCTATTACTTGATTATTTCAGAAATTCATATACTTGTTTAAATCTGTATACTCTTTCATAGCTATTATGAATCAGATTCCTGTATTTAAAAAAATAATTCATTTTTTACTGTGATGAAATATGAGGGGCTTCTAATAGTTGTGTCAAAGTAGAATTAAAAAATAATGAATTTTTTTTCACAAAAAAGTGTTTTTGAAAGCCTCTTCTATATATACCATACACATTCGTGTGTGTATATCTGTATTACATATATATATATATATATGTACATATATATAACAAATTGCTGTTTTGACATTTTTTACATGTGTGTGATTTGGTGACTTAAATACCTTCATCATGTTATACAACCATCACGACTCTACCTTCCCAGTTTTTCCTATCATCTGTGATGTTTTTAACATGCAAATTCTTGGAGTCCTGGTGTGGCGCTGTAGGATAAGCACTGGACTGCTAACTTGCACGTTCAGTGGTTCAAACCCACCAGCCAACTGTTGTGAGTTGGAACCAACTTGACGGCACTTAACAAGAACAATACCTGTATAAAGTGAAAGTAACTAGGACTCTGGGTTGTTTTTTAAGAGAAGAGGGATTTATTCACTTAGGGAAGTGTGGTGCGGAGGAATGCAAGTGTTTCGTATTGTTGGACTTGGTCTACCTTGTGTGGACTGCCTTCTCAGGAAGGCCTGCCCATGTGGTGTCCATGTGACAGCCTGTGCCTCCAGCGCCTGCTCAGTATGGCGAAGGAAGAGGGGATTTGGGGGACGTTTGAGTCCCGTATCCATTCCTGAATCAATCATTGCCATCAAGAGGATGGAGGAGTTAGCCAGGTTTGAACCAGTGTTCCAGCCTTGGACATTGGGTGGGAAGGAGCAGACTCAGTTCTATCCCAACCACCGGAAAGAGGGTCTGTTACTAAATAAAAGTCCTCCCCAAAGCGATTTTTTATTTATACATATATATAAAACCATTAAGCTAATGTTTTAGGCATGATACAAAACATAGTTTGTTAGACCAAAACCAGTTGCTGTCAACTCAGCTTTGACTCCTGGTGACCTGAGGTGTGTCCCAGTAGAACTGTGCTCCGTAGGGTTTGCATTGACTGATCTTTCAGAAGTAAATTGTCAGGCTTTCCTTCTAAGGTATCGACTTCACTTCAGACTTGAACCACTAACTTTCCAATCAGTTGCGTGCATGTAACCATTTGCACCACCCTGGGACTCCTAGCGAGGCCTTAGTCTATGATGATCATCACTGCAGAGTGGTCTGCAAAACTGTGCTCCAGACTCCAGTCAGAGTGAGGCAATTATCTGGTCGTGTGCTGACAACCCCAGGCTAAGGGCTAGGATGGGATGCAGTCAGAGTGTATTGGCTTCAGAAATGTCAGAGGTAGCAAGTACCTCTTCCTGTTTCCCACAAAGCACCTAGGCTTCCTGGTGCCATGAAGGGTTGGATTTCCCAGCAGGTCTAATTTGGGGTTCTGCCAGAGCTCCTCTCTACTCCCTTCCCTGTTCCCAGACTCTTCTCTGAGCTCCCTGAAATGACATCATTAAAGTTTCATTCCTGTCACTCTTGACTGTCCCCATCATGACGGTGGTATAGGCAAAAGCGTCTGAAGGCCAGATTCAAGTCCAAATTCTGGCTGTCCTAGGGAAGGCTGTGTAAGCTCCAACCTCTCTGGACTTCAGTTTCTCTTCACCTTCACCTTCCCCCTCTTTTTGTCGCTGGCTAAAGACCTTTTAAGGCCATTGAATGTCATTTCCTGTTTTGGAAGAAAAAGATTGTTGATTAGCAACCTGATGGTATCTGCAGTCACGGTACAGTTGGGTTTCACTTAGAACCAGAGTTTTATAAAAACTTTCATGAAAATTATAATGAGATTCCAAGGAACATGACTGTGAGAACTCTACCCTACACCTTCCTTTTGTCCTTATTCATGGGGGACAGTATCAAGTGCTTAATTTCTTGGCTCCAAATAAATAGGCATTTTATATGCAAACGATTCTTATTTACAACATTTACATTCAAGAATATAATATGTTAATGTATGCTAATATTTTCAACATAATCCATGGGGCCAATATCATCATTGCACTCTTTAGTAACTTTCTTGTTAAAGTTCTTTTTAGGGAAAGAAAACCCATGTGGGTTAATAAAGAGACTAGTATATAAACTTAAAAGTCAACACTGTATAATTCTACTTAAGCATAAACTAGGATTCAACTTGTAAGTGAATTAGGACACGGAGCTACTTTATTTAATGGGAGTCCCTGGTCGTGCAAATGGTTAGCTCAAAGGTTGTTGGTTTGAACCCACCCAGAGACACCGTGGAATCCTGGTGTGGTACTGTAAGTTTAGCTTTGGATTGCTAACCACAAAGTCAGTGGTTCAAAC
This sequence comes from Chrysochloris asiatica, assembly GCF_000296735.1. Classification (NCBI taxonomy): domain Eukaryota; kingdom Metazoa; phylum Chordata; class Mammalia; order Afrosoricida; family Chrysochloridae; genus Chrysochloris; species Chrysochloris asiatica. The sequence continues at coordinate 3,013,134 of NW_006408697.1, read as the reverse complement.
CCACCAGCTGCTCCTAGGAACCTCTGTACAGGGTCACTGTAAGTCAGAATTGACATCACAGTGTGAGAAACGTTGACAAATGCTCAAGTAATCCAATCTGTACCCATTTTAGTGAGAGTGAGGTTTTCTTTATTCGATTTTCCAAAATCAGGCGCTCAACATAGTATTCACGGGCACACGGGCCACATGGCCCACAACAAACGGTTTTAATACGTGTCTCCAAAAAGCCCCTCCTCCAGTTCCTGTTCCCCGCCCCCCTACACAATTCTATGGATTGTGTCCCATTTTCCCTCCCCCCCCAGAGAAGCCAGAATGGCTAGCCCATTGTCTTAATGGCTGTATTCTTATTGAAATTTCCTAGTCCTAGAACAGCCAGGTTGCATATCCCGCCCTGTTTGTAAATCAACAATCTGTTTGTTAGGTCTAGCAATCTCATGAATTCCTGATGATGACCCGTACCCACAGTTATTTCTCACGACTGCACTGAACAAAAGCAGCGACAGAGATGCTTCTGAAAAAGGTTTAGTGATCTGCTTCTGTTGTTGTTGTGTGCCGTGGAGTCAGTTCCGACTCATAGTGACCCTGCACAGGGTTTCCGAGGCTGTTAATCTTTTACGGGAGCAGAACGCCTCATCTTTCTCCCGCGGAGCGGCTGGTAGTTTCGAACTGCGACCTTGCGGTTTGCAGCCCGATTTGTAACCACTGCGCTACCAGAGCTCCTTAGGTCACACTCTTGAAAACTCTACAGGCGTTCTACCCTGGGATGTATGGGGTTTTCAGGAGTCAAAATAGACTCACTGGCAACCACCCATTCCAATTCAAAGTGACCCGGTATGATAGAGTAGACTGCTCCATAGGGTAGACTGCTTCATCTTTCTCCTGAGGATCAGCTAGTGGATTCGAACTACCTGTTGGTTAGCAGCCCAATGCTTAATCCACTATGTCACCAGGGCACTGTGTTACAGCAACAACTTTATTGAATAAGAACTTTTTGTAATTGGTTTTAACAGTTTTCATATGGTTAAAATTCTAAAGTCTTCAAAAATTATTTTCATAAGGAGATTAAGCATAGTTTACAGAATCTTTAGTATACTGCTAAATTTGTTACTAATTTATTCATAAACAATATAAATCTGTTCTTTAACCCAGGCCAAACTAGCGTGATTCTAAATAATATAGTTTTACTATAAATCAACTCTGGAAATCTAGTGAAATGTCAGTGATCAGCATCTGTTTTTGAAGTGGGATGTGTTATAACTGTTTTCTGATAGGGTAAAAGCCGGTAGACAGATGCACAGTTTCTGCATCAGCCACCTGACCCCTGGTTTTAGAGAATTCTGGGAGTGTGTCTTGTCAGACCCCTTTTTCCATGAGAATCTGTAGGCTCTAAACTCGGGACTGGAATAAGAGTGGATTTGATTTTTATCATGTGATGTCTGGGTATCTCCTAGAAACTGCTGCCTTGAGTGTTCTGAAGAGAATGTGACTTGATGTATTTTGAGAGAAACTGCCTTTGGGTAAAGCATTGAGTTTTGAGGCCTAATTTTGGGGGAAAATTACACTTTGAAAGTAGTCACATCAGTAAAGATTATATCATCTCCATTTTCTCTAGCCTCCCTGATCTTTGTTAAAAAAGAAAAAAAACAAACAAGCAAAAAACCCCATATAGTTAAGCTAAAGAAAAGTAAAGTAGACTGATTCTATTGGTAAGAAACCTTAAGAAACTTACATTTAAATATGGCTTCTAGTTTGGAGGCCTCTAGAGCAACTTGTTAATAACTAAGTGTGACGCTGTAGGATAAGCCCTGGACCACTAACCACAATTGTGGTTTGGCAGTTCAAACCCACCAGCTGCTGCTCCTCAGAAACCCTATACAGGATCATTATGAGTCAGAACCACCTTGATGGCACTTAGTACCAAGAACAACAGCAAAATGCAGACGTAGTTGTTCCGTCTGAAAAAGTTAGGACAAAAAAATTAGCACTTTCATGGAAACCAGTAAAATAGTTCAAAAGTAAAAATGTCCTAAAACCTGCAAGCTCTCCTCTCCTGACAGGAAACCAAATCTCCCTGTGCCCAACACTATTTTCTGTGTGTCCTTGTCTTTTCTTTCTGTAAATACCACGTCATCCTTCCAAACCTTGGAAATGTTCCGTTATTATAGTAATAAGTCCCCTACCTTTCGATTATGACTAGAACCCAAAGGTGGCTAGTCTCCAAAGATGCTTCTTTTTTACATGTATGTAGGTGGGCAGAGGGGAGGCAGAAGGATATGGATGGACACTTAGTGTCTGGATATCACATAAGAAAAGTTGCCAGTTACATTCAAATGGCATTGTATTAAAAAAAGCAATCTGTGTTCATGGTAAAGACATCAGTCATTGTGATAGTTAGTATGGGGAAACCATATGCCCATTGCTTTTTGTTTTTTAACACTGTGCATTTAGATGAAATTTTACAGAGCAATCTGGTTTTCCATTCAACAGTCCATGCATATTTTGTTTCATGATGTTGATTGGTTCACAGCATTTTCTGCAATCTGCATAATGTAGCAGCACTCTTCTGCTTTCTCCTGGTGTTTACCACTTCCATTCATCCCTGGTCACATGCTGCCCCTTTTGGTCTCATCTGGCTGATTGTTCTAAGAGCCGAGTTACCTCTGTGGTGTTATTGTTCACTGAATAGATCTGTCTGTTGTTTGGCTGAAAGGTCAGCCGTAGAGGTGAATTCAGTTTCAGACCTGGGGATGACTAAAGACCACAGTCTTTGGGGTTTCACCAGTCTCTATAAGACCAGTAAGCCTGGTCTTTTTTTTTTTATCATTTTGAGTTTTGTTCCACATTTTTCTCCCATTCTGTCCAAGAGCTTCTAGAACAACCCCTTTCAGAGTGGGGGAGTGGTCAGTAATGTTGGCTGGGCACCATATAATTCTGATCGCGGGGTCACGTAGGCTGATGTACACATGGTCCATTGGGTCTCAAGACTAATTGTTTTCACGTGTCTTCGAGTTTCTTTACTCCGCTTTGCTTTGGACGGGGAGAGACGAATAGTCTCACCTTAGATGCTTGCGCCCAAGCTTTGAAGACCCCCAGTCATTACCAGAGGATGTAGGACATTTTCTTCATGGATTATATTGTGTCACTAGGCCTTGGTGTCCCCTGAGATTATGGTCCTCATTCCCTAGGCCCAGTGACTCATTGCCTCAAGGTGTTTGATTGTGGCCAAGAAGTTTTCATAATGTTGATGTTGTTATGTGCCGTGTAGTCGGTTCCGACTCATAGCGACCCTGTATAGGGTTTCAGAGGCTGTAAATCTTTACGGAAGCAGAACGCCTCATCTTTCTCCCGCGGTAGTTTTGAACTGCTGACCTTGCGGTTCACAGCCCAATTCGTAACCACTATACTACCAGAGCTCCTGCTTTTTATTGTGAAGAATCAAACTTGAGTAGGCATCAGAATTAAGTGAGGTACTAGGTAACATTGCAGGTTTCTGGACCCTTTGAGATTCTAATTAAGTAGGTCTGGAGTGGTGCCCTGGTGGAGCAGTGCTTTAAGCAACCTGCTGCTAACCAAAGGTTGGTAGTTTGAACCCCCCAGCCACTCCATGGGAGAAGGGTGTGGCAGTCTGCTTCCCTATGGATTCCAGAGCATTGGAAACCTTAGGGGGCAGTTCTTCTCTGTCTTATAGGGTCCTAATTAATTCCAGGGCAGTGGGGCTTTTTTGTTGTTTGGAGTACAGCCAATCAGGGAATCCACAGTAGCATAGTGGTTACAAATAGGGCTGCTAACCACAAAGTCAGCAGTTTCGAAACTACCAGATGTTCAGCCAGAGAAAGATGAGGCTTTCTGCTCCTGTAAAGATTTACAGTCTCGGATATCCTGCGCAGGGTCACTGTGAGTCGGAACTGACTCCATGGCACATAACCACCAACCAGTACCACAGGTGATTCGGATGCAGAAGAGCTGGGGGTTTCTGTCTGAGAATGTTAATAAAAGATCTCGCTTTTCAATGGCCCTGGAACTTTTAAACTATAAACTAATTTTAGTTTCAATTTCTCAGATAATAACTTTCAAGAAAAAAAAATCCTCTATGCTAGTCAGAATTGTGTAGGAGGTAATAAATACAGTCTCTTATTTGAATAAATGTAGCAACCCTGAGTCTTGGTGTGGCGCTAAAGGATAATGCCATTTTGAGCCGCTAGGTCGGTGGTTCAAACACACCAGTTCCTCATTGGAAACCCTCTGTAGGGTCATTGTGAGTTGGAACCAACTCCGTGGCACTTAAAAACAACAACAACAACAATATATCCTAGGTGCATGAATGCTAATGTAAGTGCAAAACAATGAATCACTCAATCTCTCACTCACTCCTGCCTTTCCAGCACAGACATAAATGGTTTTCTGTTAAAGCTGTGTAATACTGATGTTTTACATGGCAGTAAATAAGTATTTTATAGCATACTACATTTCTGCCAACTGTCAAGTTTGAAATGCAATGTTAAATTCTATGCTTAAAGATTAAAATCTGATGAAACAAAATCAGCTTTTGACCATTTGATGAGGGAAAGAAGAGTATCTTCAATTAATGATGCTGGGAATGTGGAACTGGAATCCACATGCCAAAAGTGAAACAGATTCTTATCTCGTATCATCCACAAAAACAACTTTAGAATGGATTACAGACCTGAATGCGCCCTGCAATTCTTAGAACAAGCAGAGTGCAACACTGTCAGGCCTAACTTTTGACAGTGGATTACCTGATGTCATAACAAAAGCACAAACAACTAACGACAAAATAAAGGAAAGCAACCTTCAGAAAAGAAAAATTAAACATTTTTGTTTATCAAAAGGCTTTACCAAAAAAAGGAAAAGTCAAGTTACCAATTGGGAGAATATCTTCAGAAACTGTATACTTGACAGATAATAACCGAAAGATACATAAAATTTTGACAACTTAACAGAAGGTCATATAAGCCCGTCATAAAATGAGAGTTAAATAGGCCTTTCCTCAAAGAGAACATTCAAATAGCCACTAAACCTATGAAAAGAAATTCAGTGTCATTAGCCATTGTTGTTATATGCCATCAAGTCACTTCCGACTCATTGTGACCTGTATAAGGTTTCAGAGGAGCAAATGGTGAACTTGAACTGCCGACCTTGAGGTTCAAACCGACTTTGCAGTCCAGAGAGCTACAAATCAAAGCCACAAGATACCTTCACTCCCACTAAGATTAAAAAGCATTCCTGGTGTGGCACTGCAGGGTAATGCACTGGATCGCAAGGTTAGTTTGAACCGTAAGGTTGGTGGTTCAAACCCACCAGCTGCTCTGTGGAAACACTATACAGAATCCCTATGGGTCAGAACCGACTTGACGGCACTTAACAACAACTAAGATTAAAAAGGACTCCTGGTATAGACCTGTGGGATCAGCCCTGGACTACAAACTGCAAGGTTGGCTTCAAACCTACCAGTAGCTCCCTGGAAACCCTACACAGGGTTGCTATAAGTCAGCACTGACTCGATGGCACTTAACAAGATTTAAAAAACAAGCAAAAAAAAAACCCCATAAAATAACAAATATTGATTTTTAGAGGATTTGGATCCATTGTTGATGGGAATGCAAAATGGCATAGCTGCTATGGAAAAGGCTAAACACAAAACTACCATATGACCCAGTACTACTACTAGATATATACCCAGAAGACTTGAAAGCAGAGACTCAAAATGTTCTTTACAGAGTGATTCACAATAGCCAGAAGGTAGACACAACACCAGGTCCATCAGATGTCAGCAATGATAGTCCTTGTTCTATGGCCTCTTCTGAATCTGGTTTGAATTTCTGGCAGCTCCCTCTTGACGTATTCCTACAACCATTTTTTTAATTACCTTCAAACATTTATTTGCATGTGATGTTAATGATATCTGATGATTTCCTCATTCTACTGAGTCACTTTTCTTTGGAGTAGCCACAAACATAGATCTCTTCCAGTTGGTTGGCCAGGGGAGCTGTCTTCCAAATTTCTTGGCATAGATATGAGTGAGTGCCGCTAGTTCCGCATCAGTTTGTTGAAACAATTCAATTTGTATTCCATCAATTCTTAGAGCCTTGTTTTTGCCAGTGCCTTCAGTGCAGCGTGGCCTTCTCTTTCAATACCACTAATTCCTAATTATATACTACCTCTTGGAAAGGAGGCAATTAGCCACACAATCCCTATCCTTCACCTAGATTCTCTATCCTCCTCCTAGTCCTCATTGTCCTTCATCTGTTGTTCCAGGTGAACCAAGACTAGTTGTTTGCCTTGGATAGCCACTTGCAAGCTCTTGAGACCCCAGGCTCTATGTAACAAAGCACCAGCCAATCCTTTTTAGCACAGTGTTTCTGTGTATTCCTTCCATCTTTTGATGCTTCCTGCATCACTCAGTTTTTGCCCATAGAATCAAGGCTTAATTTTTTTCTTCAATTCTTTCCTCTAGTAATCCCCACTTTAGCACTAGAACTGAAAGTGTTTGGGTTTCACTTTTGGCAGGTGCCTGAATAGTTAGTAAAATGTGAGACAAATGAATACAATCAGTGGAATTGGATATAAAGTACATGAGAGGAAGGTGTGTTTGATAACTCCTTGTTCTAGGGTTCTGGGTTTGGCTGAATGCATGACACACAACACTGTAGAGTGAGACCGGCTGCAGTTTTATTAGTCACGTATGCTCACAGCTGGGGGCGGGGCACCCACGCACCACGCAGGGCCACGTGGGGCAGATAAACGTCTCGGGACTGTGAAGGGAGCATCCACACACCACGTAGGACCACGTGGACAGCACTCAGGGCGGATGAACATCCCGGTACTGTGGGGGGAGCACCCACACACCACGCAGGACCACGTGGTGCAGATGAACATCCCGGGACTGTGGGGGAGCACTCCCACACACCACGCAGGACCACGTGGTGCAGATGAACATCCCAAGACTGTGGGGGGAGCACTCATGCACCACGCAGGACCATGTGGGGCAGATGAACATGCCGAGATTGTGGGGGAGGGGGGCACCCACACACCACGCAAGACCACGTGGGGCAGCACTCGGGGCAGGTGAACACCCTGGGACTGTGGAGATGCAAACTTTGTGGTATCGAGCGGGTGGGATGCCCTCTGGTTCCTGTAGGAGGATGTGAATGGCTTGTTTTGGCAATTTTGTGGCTCTCAGGGAATTCAGCCCTCCACACTGGGATAAGCAGACACTGTGCCTGTCTTATTCGCAGGAGCAGAGTCCGAAGGGGAACTTGGGTTAGGCCATTCGAGGCCCTCCCGGGTTCATCAGCTATCAAGGCGGCATGTAATACTGGGTAGTGTTCACCACAGAGTGTGCACCTTCTGTGTCAAGTTTTGTATCATTTTTGTTCTTCCAGCTGAGGATTGTGAGACGCTTGTTTTGAACTCTCCACCAAATTCTGATGAGCAGCATCAGGTAAGAATGATGATTCACTTATTTTTATCCATAGGGCGTGCTAATCTAACTAGAACCTTTTAGGAGTTAGCTGCAAAAATCAACAAGGAATAGGATTTGTAGATAATAAACTTAAGTTTGAAAATTATCTTTATGCATCCCAGAAATATAGCATCTCTAAGGAGCTCTGGTAGCATAGGGGTTACAAATTGGGCTGCGAACCGCAAGGTCAACAGTTCGAAACTACCAGCTGTTCCACGGGAGACAGATGATGCTTTCCGCTCTCATAAAGATTTACAGTCAGAACCGACTCCATGGCACATAACCAACCAACCAACTAAACCCTGCTTGTATTGCTTCTACTGACTATAGCAACTCTCCTCATTATTGGAAAGAAATATGTTACCAAACTTGCCAAGAATAGGCCAGCCACGCAACTGAGTTCGAAAGGAGAGTTGCTTTCTTCCTCATTCAGTTGATATGATGCTGTGGATGGGAATTTCTTTTCTTAACTGCAACAAACCTGATAGTCTAATAGGATTTCTGTATGTTTTATAAAACATTGTAAATTGCTAGTTATATCAATTTTTTTCAAATATTAGAAATCAGACTTCATCATAATGATACTTCTTTGTTTCCAAAGAGCAACGAAGTATACTGTTTTCTGACTGTAAAAGGCTGTTTATTTTTTGTCAAACACGTGGAGAATGGTTCTGCTGTGCATCCTTGCAGATTCCCTGAGTCACTATGGTTTTGTGTAGCCCATCTCTCTGCACTTGCTCAAAGCTGGAGAAGAGATTGCACAATACCTCCCATCTGCTACACTGTATTCAGAGCATTAATGTCTTAAAAAGCATGTCTTGCCTCAAGATATGCTGGTTTGGTCCTGTCCTTCTCATAACACCAAGTTAATTTTTGAAAAGATACATTTGAAGTTTTGTTTAGTCTTGCTTGAAAACCATTAGTGGTAATAAATCTTTATTAGTGTAGTCTTGAGTACTCAGAACCTCTTTGCAGTAAGACAAAACTATGCCTTAGTTGATAAAATTAGAAATGTAAATCAGGAAGCAGAGCTCTTGAGAATTCAAATGTCCATTTGTAGAATAGTTTAACCAGTAAAGACATCTGGAATCGGTGGCTGCGTGTAGCATGTTCTTCTTCTTTGTCTTGATATTTAGCAATTTGGGGAGATTATAGTCTCTCACTGAATGGAAAAATCGTTTAATAAACCTAAATATACTTCTGTTTCATTTTGTTTTCTTGCAATCCTTAATTTAACCAAATTCTGCTCCTGAAACATTTTTTTGTGGGATGATACAGACTCCCTTGAAGTTAAAGAACAGTATGTTTGTTTAATTTGTTTAACAGTATGTTAATTTAATTTACAGAAAGTAAATTAGGATACTGTATAGCACTTTTTCCATTTTGAGTATTAGATTTAAGGTTCTATCAAGTAAAAACTACCCTAAAAGATGAAATTATATTTATCAACTAAAAAAATAGGGAGAACCTAGTTGAGATTCTTATTCATTGTTTTCAAAATGGAGTATGTTATATTCCCATAAAAAGTGGAACTGTACCTACCTATTTCAATTGGTTATTTCTTTGTATAATCTATACTGTAGGATTTAAAAAACTGACAGTTGTTAAGTGCCGTTGAGTCGGTTCCAACCCATAGCGACCCTGTATAGGGTTTCCAAGGAGCAGCTGGTGAGCTTGAACCACCGACCTTTGTAGTCTGGTGCATTAACCCATAGCGCCACACCAGGACTCCAAAAATATTCATAGATAACTATTCAGAAAACTTCTATGATACCAACTTGACAAATAGAACAAAGAAAACTCACTAAGGGAGAAATATTTTTTAAGCTCCCCACACACACACAAAACACCCACACCTTTTTTTTTCTATAGTTCAAACAATTTAAAAACAAGCTAGAAATATGTTCCTTAAAATATTTAATATCTGAATTTTGGTGCATTTTATAATTTAAAAACAACATTTACTTCTTCTAGGGTTTAATTTGAATGGCCTTTGTTTGAATAATACAAAGGAAAATATTGTGGTGTGTTGGTGTTAAAATTAGGGAGGCCTGGTGTTGCTGTGAGTTAGGCATTGGACTGCTAACCTCGAGGTTGGTGGTTGAAATCTACCAGTCATTCCATGGGAGACAGTTAGCTGCTCCCATAAAGACTAGAGTCTCCAAAATCCTATATAGGGGTGCTGGGAGTCAGAATCAATTCAGTGACAGTGGGTTTGGGGTTGGTGTTTTTGTTTGGTTTGGGTTTGGGATAAAAATTTAATGTACGATGTCTCCAACAGGATTTCATAAAGAATGCTTTACTTTTAGTAATTTAAAAGTCAGTAGTCCATCTACTAAAAATATCCTACTCCTAACATTTATTACAACTGGGAATTACTGAGCATACACTCTGAGATCCAATTTGAATTGGCTATAGTTAGGGTTAGGATGGTGTTCGAGGAGAATATTGAAAGTGCCATGGGCTGCCAAAAGAACCAATGGATCCGTCTTGGAAGAAGTGCAGCCAGAGTGCTCCTTGGATGCCAGGATGGCCAAACTTGGTCTCTCATACATTGGACATATTGTCAGGAGGATGGACCAGCTGATGGAGAAGGATATCATGTTTGGTAAGGTGGAGGGTCAGAGAAAAAGAGGAAGACCCTCAACGAGATGGATTGGCCAAGTGGCAGCATCGATGGACTCAAGTGTGGCAACAGTAGTGAGGTTGGCCCAGGATCGGGCAGTGTTTCATTCTGCTGTGCATAAGATTGCTATGAGTCGGTACCAACTCGATGGCACCTAACAACAACAACAGCATAGTTAGACATATAGTTTGGCAGGGTGGGTGGGGCACTGAGTGAAGGCTTACAGGGCAGATCACCAATTTTACATTCAGCAGATCACTGTAATGTTTACAGTCCCCTCCGTGCTCCCTTGTTGAGTCAGAACTGACTCAGCGGCATTCAGCAACACAGCAAGGGAGCATGGAGGAGATTGTAAACATTACAGTGATCTGCTGAATGTAAAATTGGTGATCTGCCCTGTAAGCCTTCACTCACTCAATACACAGTAAATGCTTTTGTAAAAAAAATAATAGTAATAATAGAGGAAGCTGAGTGTAGGATATGTAGGGACTGTACCAGCTTTACAACTTTTCTAGAAATCTAAAACTATACTAAAAAAGTTTATTTTAAAAACACACTAACTAAAATTTACAATCTAGAAAACTGAAGAAACTCATCTTTAATTCCACTTCTCTATGCAGCCCCTTTTGTCATTTTGATATATGCCCTTATATTTTTTAATATGCATAATTATAAAACCATTTTCTTATACTTTCGTATGTTGCTTTTGTTATTTAGTATTGCCTCATGAGTACTTTATCCACTTTTCTCTGTGGTCTTACCATCTGTCTGAACGGCTATGTAATATTACCACCTCTGACACAGAACCAGGAAAGGTGAGAACATGCCTGGTCGTGATTTCTGTGTGCATGACATGACATTACCACATATGAAATAGATTATGAAAGTGGAGGAGGGATAAACTTTATTGGTCCATGGAAATTGGGTAAGAGAATGAAAAGGGAAAGGAATAAATATGGGTAGGAAAGCTAAAATAGAATGATTTAAAATGCCAAATTCCTTTGTAACTTTCATCACTCAACGTAGAGGGAGATACGTACAGGGAGATGCTGGAAATCTAAAATGAGGATCACTTCGTTGTAGTGGGATGGTATATATAAGCCATGTCTCTGAAGACAGAATCCGTGACTAAGAGTGCATTTTGTCAGGAGATGTCAGGTGATGATTCTGAACAGGGCCAGTCACAGGCCCAGAATCCTGACTGCCAGACAAAACGGTTGTTGTTGTTGTTAAGTGCCGTCGAGTCGGTTCCGACCCATAGCGACCCTGTACAGGGTTTCTGAGGGTGTAAATCTTTACGGGAGTAGAACGCCTCATCTTTCTCCTGCGGAGCGGCTGGTAGTTTCGAACTGCTGACCTTAAGGTTCGCAGCCTGATTCGTAACCACTACGCTACCAGACAAAACGGTAGAGAGTTTAAATGGTTTGGTATGACCCTGTACAGGTCCCTGAATGGTTGATGAGATTAGGCTTTACGTCTCTGACTGGGAAATGGAAGCTAGTACCACCAGTGAACATTGGTGCTGGTGGTATGTGCTGTGGACTCGGTTCTGACCCATAGCAACCCTGTACAGGATTTCTGAGGCTGTAAATCTTTATGGGAGCAGAACGCCTCATCTTTCTCCCACGGAACAACAGCTGGTCGTTTCGAACTGCTGACTTTAAGGTTTGCAGCCCGATTGGTAACCACTGTGCTACCAGAGCTCCTTAATGTTAACTTGATGTTAACAAGAGCAGATTTGTGTCTTGTAAGGACTGAGTTTGTTTGTGTGTGGGTTGTGGAAGAGGAGATAATGTTGGTAGTAAAATTCAGGGTATGTGAGATTTGCGGTTTCAGTGAGACAGGGTGTGAAAATGCCCAGGAAGTGGTAGAAAAGGCAGCACTAGATGTTGATTTAGGGTTTCTGCACCAAGAATAGATCCGAGTGTCGAGAAAAAGAGTTCTTGTGGAAAATGAAAGAGGAGAGCCAATGGTGGAGCTCTGAGGGACACCGTTTCAGAGGCTGGAGAAAGGAATGGAGCTCAGCGTCAGACAGACAAGTAGCCAGAGACGGTACCTGTTGTGAAGACATCTGTGCTTTTCTTCTCAGCACCCACCATTCTGTAGTTCCACGTGGTAGATTAGACCATGCTCCGCTACGGTAGAGGCTACTGTGTCTCTTTGCACAGAATTGTGGCCTCAGTGCCTAGTATATAGTTGTCGGTAAGTGCTGTTTGGTCAGTTCCGACTCATAGTGACCCTTTGAAGGGTCTTTGAGGAGTGGCTGGTGGGTTTGAACCATTGACCTTACGGCTTGCAGGCCAGTACTTTTATCCTGTAGCGCCACACCAGGACTCCATTAGTACGTGGTTGTTGTTAAGTACCGTTAAGTCAGTTCTGACCCATAGCAACCTGTCTAGGGTTTTCAAGGAGCAGCTGGTGAGCTTGAACCACCAACCTTGCAGTTCAAACCGGCTTTGCAGTCTAGCATATTAACCCACAGAGTCACACCACAGGACTCCATTAGTACGTGGTTGTTGTTAAGTACCGTTGAGTCAGTTCTGACCCATAGCAACCTGTCTAGGGTTTTCAAGGACAGCTGGTGAGCTTGAACCACCAACCTTGCAGTTCAAACCGGCTTTGCAGTCTAGCATATTAACCCACAGTGCCACATCAGGACTCCATTAGTACTTGGTTGTTGCGGCAGCGTGAGTTAGAAAGAACTCAACTCGAAATCTTAAAGAGCAAAGTTTATTGCCGGCGGCCAGAGTGTCAGTTTAAGCCCAAATCAGTCTGACCCCCAAGTGAGGAGGGGAACAGGGTTTTATAAAAAATCACAGAGCGGTTAGAACACACAGACTTGTCTTGTCAGCTGGGGTGGTAAATTCCAGTAGACCCTTATCCTGTAAGTGGGAGTAAACCCACCAATAAACCCTTATCTTGATTGTATGGATGGGCTAAGTTTTACCTTGTTTGTTCAGGTGTCCTTGGGTCATTCTGGCCTTGGCGGTTTTTCTGTAAGAAGTTTATTTATTATTTTCCCATAGGGTGAGACGGGACTGAAAGGATTTAGCAGATACCTAATTTAAATGGGGGCTGTTAGTCATGCTCTAACAGTTGTTGTTGTTATGTGCTCAATAAATATGGATTAATCCAATACAAGGTCACTGTGAGTCAGAACTGACTCCATGGTACTTGACAAAAACAAATAGAAAGAAGCCAGGAGAGGGTCAACATTACCTGGAGGCAAAGGGATCAGGGTGAGGCCTACTGAGACCATCACTGAGTTCGACCATATGGAGGTAACTGGGACCTTGCAGGAAGGGAATTTGTCCTATGAGCAAAGTCACTTGCAAGGAATCAAAGAGGGAGTGGGTGATGAGAAAGATTACACCGTTCTGTCAAGAAATCTGTTACTATATCAAAGACAAATATTAAACAGTTACTTGAGGATATTGAGAAAAGACTTTAAAAAAAAATTGACAGGCATAATGAAACAGCAGAATGGAAAGATTAAAAAATCAGGGATAGAGAGACATAGATACTTAATGGAATTTGTTTCCCCATTGAAAATTGCTGTTGAGTGTCATGAAAATTGTTGAGTGTCGTGGACTTGGTTTTGACCCATGGTGACCCTGTATAGGGTTTCTGAGGCTAAATCTTTTTTGGGAGCAGAAAACCTCATCTTTCTCCCATGGAGCAGCTGGTAGGCTCAAACCACTTTCTAGTTCACCGGGAAAGTTTTTTTTTGTTGTTGTTGTTATGTGCCGTGGAGTTGGTTCCTACACATAGCGACCTTGTACAGGGTTTCTGAGGCTGTAAATCTTTATGGGTGCAGAAAGCATCATCTTTCTCCTGCGGAACAGCTGGTAGTTTCGAACTGATGACCTTGCACTTCGCAGCCTGATTCGTAACCACTACGCTACTAGAACTCCTTCACATGGAAACTTTGTTGTTGTTGTTAAGTATCTAGTCAATTCTAACCCATAGCAACCCTGTATAGGGTTTCCGAGGAGCAGCTGGTGAGCATGAACTGCTGACCTTGCAGTTCAAATAGCTTTGCGTCTGGCGCATTAAACCACAGCACCACACCAGAGGGGAGTAATTTTTAAGCCAAAGTTTTTTGATAATATTCTTAGCAATATGTTGTGTGAAACATCCAGCACATAGATTACCCTCAAAGAATCTAGTTGTTGTTAAGTGCCGTCGAGTCGGTTCCGACCCATAGCGACCCTGTACAGGGTTTCCGAGGGTGTAAATCTTTACGGGAGTAGAAAGCCTCATCTTTCTCCCGCAGAGGGAAGGTAAAACATTTGCACAAATAATTTCAATAAACAAAGCTTTCAAAAGCACAGATAACTGTCACCTTAAAAGTAAGAACGCTTTCAGAGGCAGGCCTGAAAGATGGTTGCTTGGGGGATAACATAAGCATCTCTTTCAGGTAACAGCTTGAGTTGTTGTTGTGAACAGTTGGAGTTAGTTGATGTCAAATTTGAGTAATTCCTTGAATGGTGACATTTGGATAGTGAAGGATCAAGGGGTGTTTCGTACTGTGGTGGCTTGTGTGATGCTGGAAACGGTGCCACCAGTATTTCAAATACCAGCAGGGTTACCTGGAGTGAACAGGTTTCAGCAGAACTTTCGACTAAGATAGATTACGAAGAAAGGCCTGGTGATCTGCTTCCGAAAGTTAGCCAGTTAAACAATATGAATCATAGCAGACTATTTTCTGATACAGTGCTTGAAGATGAACCCCCTATCTGGGAAGATGCTCACAGTCCACCAGGGGCACAACAGTGGACGCATGCACCCCAGTGATGGTAAGCTGGGGCAGAGCTGTTTCCTGATGCTGTGCACCAGACCACTGTGAGCTGGAGCCACACGGCAGCAACTCCCAACAATACAGAGTCCTTTGTTGTTGGTATCAATCCATAGCGACCCTATGCACAACACAACGAAACACTACCCAGTCCTGGGCCAACCTCACAATTGTTGCCATGCTTGAGCACATTGATGCTGCCATGTTGCCAGTCCATCTCACTAGGGGTCTTCTTCTTTTATCTGACCCTCCACCTCACCAAACATGATATCCTTCTCTAATGACTGGTCCCTCCTGACAATATGTCTGAAGTATGAGAGACGACATTTGGCCATCCTGGCCTCCAAGGAACACTCTGGCTGCACTTCTTCCAACACAGATCTGTAGGTTCTTTTGGTAGTCCATGGCACTTGCAATATTCTCCTCCAACACCATAACTCAAAAGCATCTGTTCTTCTGTGGTCTTCCTTATTCACTGTCCAGCTTTCACATGCATATGAAGCTATTGAAAATACATGGCTTGAGTCCTCAAAGTGACATCTTTGCTCTTCATCACTTTAAAA
>NW_006408697.1:2986724-2997299 GCF_000296735.1 Chrysochloris asiatica | reverse complement strand
GTGAAAGAATACAACCTTGTAGCACACCTTTCTTAATTTTAAACCATTCAGTGTTCCCATGTTCTGTTCAAACAACTGCCTCTTGGTCCAGGTACAGATTCCTCATGAGCACAATGAAGTATTCCGGAATACGCATACTTCACAATGTTGTCCATAGCTTGTCATGATCCACACAATTAAAAGCCTTTGTGTAGTCAATAAAACACAGGTAAGCATCTTTTTGGCGTTCTCTGTTTTTAGCCAAGATCCATTAGACATCAGCAATGATATCCCTTAGTTCATGGCCTCTTCTGAATCTGGCTTGAACCTCTGGAAGTTCTCTGTCAATGTATGCATGCAGCCATTTATGTATTACCTTTAGTAAAACTTTACTCACATGGGATATCAAAGATATTGTCCAATGATTTTTGCATTCTGTTGGGTCACCTTTCTTTAGACGTGCATAAAATATACAGTGGCATGCTATGTGTGAGAGCGTTAAAATAGATTGCAAAGAAGGTAGATGTTGAGCAACTTGTTCATTGTTCGGGGATGTATCTCTACTCTTTTAGGTACTGGATACAAAGGGAACACTTAGAACTTACAGCCAATTGTAGCGGGTGATGCTCCAGCCAGAAAAGCTTAGTGGGAATGTTCCTGGCTGCTCACAAGACTGGCTCCGTGGGCAAGTATGCTAAGAGCATCCCTTTAGAGATTCTCAGTATCTATACACAAAGGCGTCTGATTGAGTTCATTCAACAGGGTGTACCTGTGGTTCCCTCTGAACTCGACTTTGGGGTAGACTGCTCTAGTGGACATTCTGAGTGCCAGGGCACAGTGGACTTGGGGAGGCTTCTTGTTAAATGCCGTTGTGTCAGTTCCGACTCACAGTGACCCTGCATAGGGTTTCCGAGGAGTGGCTGGTGGGTTTGAACTGCTAACCTTGTGGTTCACAGTGCAGTGCTGATCCTACAGAGCTACATCAGGACTCCGTTAGTACTTATTTGTTGTTGTTAGTGCTGTCAAGTTGGTTCTAACTCATAGTGATCCTGTATAGGATTTCCAAGGACTAGCTGGTAGGGTGAACTGCTGATCTTGGGGTTCACGGTCAAGTAATGATTCCACAGTACCACACCAGGACTGCTATTCAGTCTGTTCCAACGCATAGCGACCCTGTAGAGGGTTTTCAAAGAGTGGCTAGTGAACTTGAACCACCGACCTTGCGGTCCAGTGCTGACCCTGCGGTTCACAGTCCAGTGCTGATACTACAGTGCCACACCAGGAAGTGTGGGGAGTGGATTCCTGAAAGATTCTGAACATGGAATGATAGGATAATAACACTTTTAGAGACGTTATCTTACCATTGCCCTGTCTAGTGCTGGCTAGGGAGAAAGGCTAAGGCTGGGAAATTAGCAAGAGGATTAATGTACCAGACTGCAAAGCCATTTGAACTGCAAGGTTGGCGAGTCAAGCTCACCAGCTGCTCCTCGGAAACCCTACACAGGGTCGCTATGGGTCGGAGCTGACTTGACGGCACTTAACAACAACAACATTGTTAAGTGTCCAAATCCTGGTGTGGCGCTGTAGGATCAGCACCAGACTGCGAACCACAAGGGCGGCAGTTCAACCCCACCAACTGCTCCTCAGAAATGCTATACAGGGTCACTATGAATCAAAACAACTCCACGACTCTTAACAACAACAGTTGTGAGCATCAGGTGCCCTGGAGGTGTAATCTATTAGGTTTGGGGTTGCTAATGGCAAATTGCTGAGTCTTATTAACCTATTCTATGGCAGTAGCAATGAATGTTATAAGCATCCAGGAACATAATCCCAAGGGCCTGAGTTCAGGGAGAATGATGTTTGAAAATAAGGCACAAACAAAACCATTTGAAGGGATCAAAAGGATTTGGTCACTGACAGACAGAGGGACTGAGGAAGATATGTTTCAATGAACCCAACTGGTGGCATTTTGCAAGCAAAATAGGAAAAACTTGCTTAGCTGGCTAGCTGGTTAGCTGGCTGGCTATGTCCTGTCCAGTTGGTCCCCACTCATACTGACCATGTATAGGGTTTCTGAGGCTATAAATCTTTATGGGAGCAGGAAATCTCATCTTTTTCCATGGAGCACCTGGTGGATTAGAACTGCTGACCTTGTGGCTAACAGCCGCATGTGTAACCCAATAGACTAAAAGGGCTCCTATCTTGGGAGTAGAAAAAGCAGGCGCCCAGTCTGGGATCAGCAGACGTTGAAAGACTCCATATTATCATTCCTTCTAAGAACCAGTGAGCTAGTTGGTAGATTTCCTGACACCATGAATTCCCCTCCCTCTAATCCCCCATGAATGATTCATTCCTGACTGTTGTTTATCCCTGAGGATGAACTAGGCAGTAAGGAAAGAACACCATTAAAGCCATGACTTTTGCCATTGGTGAAGGTTGAGGAAGAAGAAAAACTGAGAATTAGTGGTGTGTATGTATTCTTTTATCACACTTATTCAACCTATAGGCTGAGTAAAAATCCGAGAAGCTGGGCTATATGAAGAAAAAGGTGGCATCAGGATTAGAGGAAGACTCATTAACAACCTACAATATGCAGATGATACAACCTTGCTTGCTGAAAGTGAAGACGACTTAAAATACTTACTAATGAAGATCAAAGAGCACAGCCTTTGGTAGGGATTGCATCTCAATGTCAAGAAAACAGAAATCCTTACCACTGGACCAATAAACAACATTCTTATCAGCGCAGAAAAGATTGAAGTTGTGAAGGACTTCATTCTTCTTGGATCAACTATCAACACTCACAGAAGCAGCAGTCAAGAATTCAAACAATGTATTGCATTGGACAAATCTGCTGTACAAGACCTTTTTAAAATGCTGAAAAGCAAAGATCTCAGCTTGAGGACTAAGGTACACCTGGTATTTTCAATAACCTCATACGCATGTGAAAGTTGGACCGTAAATAAGGAAGACCGAAGAAGAATTGATGCTTTTGAGTTATGGTGTTGGAGGAGAATATTGCAAGTGCCATGGGCTGCCCATAGAGCCAACAGATCTGTGTTGGAAGAAGTGCAGCCAGAGTGCTCCTTAGAGGCCAGGATGGCCAATCTTTTGTCTCTCATTACTTTGGACACATTGTCAGGAGGGATTAGTTGCTGGAGAAGGATGTCATGTTTGGTAAGGTGGAGGGTCAGAGAAAAAGAGGAAGACCCCCAGCGAGATGGATTGGCCAAATGGCAGCATCGATGGGCTCAAGCGTGGCAACGATAGTGAGGTTGGCCCAGGATTTGGCAGTGTTTCATTCTGTTGTGCATAAGGTCACTATGAATCGGCACCAACTTTATGGCACCTAACAACAGCAACAGCATGTGTGTGTGTATATGAAAGTCAGTCAGAAAGTGTTGCTATAAATCATAGACACCTTTAATAAACAAAACTTGCAAAATGTGAAGCTATTTTTTCTTGGCATATCTTCCATTTAGGTCTATAATACTTCTAAAGGCAATGTGTCTCTTTCTCTAACTCTTTTCTGAAGAATTCTTTGCTCTTCAATGGATATCATATCAGAACGACAGTTTTGACATTCTCAGGGAACTCAAATTGTGTTCCTTTGAAATATTCTTTGACTTTGGGGAACAATAGAAAGACTGAAGGGGCGAGATCGGGGCTGTAGGGTAGATGGGGTACAGTTTCCCAGTGACACTCATGGGAAGCCTTTGCTACTCTTGAAGAATGAGTGGGTACATTTTTGTGATGGAAAAAAATTCCTCAGCAGAACTTACCTGACCTTTTCCTCACCTAGACAATTTTCAATTTTCTTAAAACTTCTTCCTAATAAGCCCCCATGATTGTCATATGTCCTTCAAGAAAACCTATCAAGATGGCCCCTTTGGAATCCTCAAAACAATCACCATAACCTTCTGAACTGACCTTTCTACCTTGAATTTAACTGGCCCAGCAAATCCCCATGGAAGCCACTGTTTTAACTGGACTCTTTTATTAAAGGTTCCCTAACAAGACTTGAAGAGCAAAGATGTCAGCTTGAGGACTAAAGTGCGCCTGACCCAAGCCATGGTATTTTCAATAACCTCATATGCATGCGAAAGCTGGACAGTGAATGAGGAAGACCATAGAAGAATTGATGTGATGCCTTTGAGTTATGGTGTTGGAGGAGAATATTGAAAGTGCCATGGGCTGCCAAAAGAACCAATGGATCCGTCTTGGAAGAAGTGCAGCCAGAGTGTTCCTTAGAGGCCAAGATGGTCAAACTTTGTCTCTCATACTTTGGACATATTGTCAGAAGGGAGCAGTCACTGGAGAAGGAGATCATGTTTGGTAAGGTGGAGGGTCAGAGAAAAAGAGGAAGACCTTCAATGAGATGGATTGGCCAAGTGGCAGCATCGATGGACTCAAGCGTGGCAACAATAGTGAGGTTGGCCCAGGACCGGGCAGTGTTTCGTTCTGCTGTGCATAAGGTCGCTGTGAGTCAGTACCGACTCGATGGCACCTAACAACAACAAGAACAAGATTAGGAGTCCTGGTGTGGCGCTGTGGGTTAATGCGCCAGACTGCAAAGTCGTTTGAAATGCAAGGTATAGGCAGTTCAAACTCACCAGCTGCTCCTCGGAAACCCCATGGGTCGCTATGGGTCAGAATCGACTCAACGACTCTTAACAATAAGACTAAGATAAGTGTCTTAATGAGAGAATTGGTCTGCAGCCATCTGCTGATTGCAGACACGTTTAAACATATTTTGTTTGGAATAAACGTGAATATATGAACTGGAACTCCAGTAGCAATATTTTTGATTCACTCTTATATTTGTATCAGAAAGTTCATAGGGAAATTACATTAACCTTCAATTCTATTGTTCCACAAATTTACTTAAGCTCTTCGTGTATATACATGGTACTGAAGGAAGAAGTCCAAACTGCACTGAAGGCATTGGCAAATAACAAGTCTTCAGGAATTGACAGAAGACAAATTGAAATCTTTCAGCAAACTTTTACCTCCCTGGAGGAACTCATTCATCAATGCCAAGAAACTTGGGCGACAGCTACGTAGCCAACTAATTGGAAGAGATCCATCTTTGTGCCCACTCCAAGAAAGGTGATCTCATGGAATGTGGAAATCATCAAGTAATATTGTTAATGTCACATGCAAGTAAAACTTTGCTGAACATAATAAAACAGAAGTTGCAGCAGTGTATTGACAGGGAGCTGCCAGGAATTCAAGCTGGGTTTAGAAGAGGATGTGGAATGAGCGATATCATTGCTTGATCTTGGCTGAAAGATATTTACTTATGGTTTATTGACTGTGCAAAAGCATTGCACTGTGAGGACCATAGCAAACCATTGATAACATTGTGAAGAATGGGAATTCCAGAACATTTCATGAAGAACCTGTACCAACAAGAAGCAGTTGTTCAAACAGAACAAGGAGATACTTGAGGGTGTAAAATCAGGGTCCAAATTGTATCCTTTTACTATGCTTATTCAATCTGTATGCTGACCAAATAATCCCAGAAACTGGATTATATGAAGAAGAACGTGACATCAGGTTTGGAGGAAGAGTCATTAACAATCCGTGATATGCAGATGATACAACTTTGCTTACTGGAAATGAACTTGAAATACTGATAAAGATCTTTGATCTTGACTGCAGCTTTCAGTGTGGATTGTACCTCAATGTAAAGGAAACAAAAATCCTCACCACTGGACCAATAAATAACATCCTGATAAAGGGAGAAAAGATAGAAGTTGCCAAAGACTTCATTTTGCTTGGATCCACAATCATCACTTATGGAATAAAGTCAAGAAATCAAATGATGTATTGCATCAGGCAAATCTGCTGCCAAAGATTTCTTTAAAGTATTAAAGAGCAAAAATGTCATTTTGAGGTGCACCTGACCCAAGCCATGGTATTTTCAATCACCTCATATGCATGTAGAAGTTGAAAAAATGAGTAAGAAAGAATGTAGAGGACCTGATACATTTGAATGATCTTGTTGGTGAAGAACACTCAAAGTACCATGACCTGCCAGAAGAGAAATCAAATCTGTCTAGGAAGTGGAGCCAGAATGCTCCTCAGGAGTGAGGATAACAAGACTTTGTCACTTGTACGTTGGACAAACTGTCAGGAAGGACATCGTCTTTGGTAAAGTGGAGGGTCAACAAAACAGAGAAAGCCCCCCAACAAGAAGGATTGGCACAGTGACAGCAGCAACGAGCTGTTATTAGGCTCATTTTACAGATGCAGAGAATGAAGCATGTTGTTGTTGTTGTTGTTTAGTGCCATCAAGTTGGTTCCAACTCATAGTGATCCTGTGTAGGGTTTCAGAGGAGCAGCTGGTAGATTTGAACTGCCGACCTTGTGGTTAGCAGTCCAGTGCTGATCCTACAGCACCATACCAGCACAGAGAGGCTAAGTAATGTATTCTGGGTTGCCCAGCTACCCAGGCAGTCTGATCCTGGAGTCCTTGCTTATCCGCATTATACAGTCTTGCCATGGGCTAAACAAACCTGTTTGCCTGATTTTAGCTCTGACAATTAACTGTGCCAGCTAACTTGCCTCAGTCATTCTCCTCCTCTGTAAAATGGGTATAATAATCTCAATCTCATTACACATAGGAGGTACTCAGTAAGTCTTTGGTGGTTACTATTATATTTAATAAAATGATCCCCATACAGTTCAAAGCTTCTTTCTATCGTCACTTCCAACTCAGGCCTGGTCTGAAACATTGAGTCCACATTCACTTTCCTGCTGGGGCCAAAGTGTTGGTTCTGTTCTTCTGTGATGTATGGCCAGACAGCACAGGACAAACATCAAAATGCTGGTGTCCTCGCTTGGGAACTAGGAGGTTTATATCCTGAGGTGCACCCCTGCCTCCTCTCACATCCATGTGAATGAGAATTCAGCACTGCTGTTATCAGATAGGGGATTTTTTTACATCTAGTCTAGTGGTTACAAATAGGGCTGCTAACCTCAAGGTCAGCTAGTTGGAAACTACCAGCAATTCGGCAGGAGAAAGATGAGGCTTTCTGCTCCTGTAAAGATTTACAGCCTTGGAAACCCAATGCAGGGTTGCTATGAGTCAGAACCGACTCCACAGCACATAACCACCACCATCACCACCACCACCACCACACCCCCCCAACCACCAGCCCATGTTCTCCCAGTGGGAAATCATGTACCTTTGATCTGAGCAGGCTCCTTTCAAGATGGCCCCCTAAACCTGGCCCATGAACACAGCACATGGTGGGTGGTTGGCATCCAGCAGGCATCCAGCTACGGAGCAAGAGACTGGTCACCCCTTCTGGCCACAGGCCCCAAAATTCGTGATCTTGAATCCCCTCACACTTGGCTTGGTAGGCAGAGAACAGCTTGTATCCTCCACATGGGGAGAGGAAAGAGAGCAGACCTAGTTTTTACTCTTCCAAGTCCATTCAAGAAGACTCCTCCCTATAAAAGCTGCAGGGTGCAGGGCAGGTGGCCCACTCTAAACTGCTCCATCAGGGCTTAGTCTGGTACCTTGAAGGAGAAGGTATGCACATCACTGTCTTCAACCTGGGGCCCCAGTCATAACTTTTTAGACACTGGGGAAACATCCCATTTTACAGTATCTTATTCTGTTCAATGCTGGAGACTTCCTGAAGAGGCTGCTTTACATATTCTGCTGACTGGGCGACTGTCAGCTCCCCTCCCCGTGCACGTCAGCCTGTGTATGTCCTTAGACTGTGCTTACATTTATGTTTACAGACTAGGTCTAGTAGGTCAAACTGCCGATTTTCATTTCCATTAAGCAGACTATGAGCATTCAGACTACACTCCTAGTGATGAGTATTCCCAAATGAAAAAGAAAAAACATGCTGTTTTATTGGCTAAACACATAGCAGCAACTAATTGATTTAAAAAAAAAATTAAACCAGTTATTTCAAAATAAAGTTCCATATTATGTTACTCAGTAAGTGTATGGGAGGGGGGTGGAAGAGAGTGGTACACACACACTGCATTTGTAAAGCATGGGTTTCGCAAGCATGCTGCTATTTTGAGTTTAGAAAGCACAGGTTAGTAGTTTAGATAGAAGCTTTCAATGCATGGGAAGCCAGGAAAGTATTTTTGTTAATGAGTATTGAAAGTAGCAGTTCAAGAACTTGTGATAAATTTTGTGTTTTGTTGATTCTCCAAAAGGAGCCCTAGTGACTCACTGTTTAAGTGCTTGGCTGCTGACTGAAAAGTTGACGGTAAGAACCCAGGAGCTGCTCTGAGGGAGAAAGGCAAGGCATTCGGAGTCTCTGAGGTGCCGTCCTGCTGTGAGTTGTGGGTTGAAATAGACCATGGAAGCTGGTCTTAGATTTCGACGGACACATCTTTTTTATCTTGAGTGTGATCCTCGCCTGTGACCTTGACCCCCCCCACTACTTCCTGTTGTCTCCCCTCCTGTCCTTGTCCTTGTCCCCCACACCCTGTCTCCTGTGCTTTGCTGCTTAAGTTCTGAGCCACCCATTCCTCTTTCAGACAGCGGCTTGGCATTGCTGGTCCTGGCACTTTAAGAAGTGAATCTGGGGCCCCGATTCCCACTTTGACTAGCTGGCATCTTTAGAGCTGAAGGGGACCTTAGAAATCACTTCGTTCTGCTCCTTATTTTACAGAGACAGTTGCTGAGGGCTTAGAGAACCCACCATTTCTACAGTGGCGATAGATAGTCCATGTCTCTGGGGCTTGGCTTTGCCTACTACATCTTTGGAGAGTGTAGAAAATCTACCGTTCTGAGTGATGTTACACTAGGTGAATGCTTTTGCTGCTAGCTGCCACGTATTTCAGCCCCCAATTCATGGCACTTCCATGCACAACAGAGCCAAACTTTTCCTAGCCCTACACGATCCCTGTGACCATGTGATCCACAGGTTTGCCACTGGCTGATTTTCTGAAGGAGATCACCAGACCTCTTCCCAGTCCATTTTAGTCTGGAAGCTCCACTGAAAACTGTTGAAATCATTGCAACATGCAGCCCTCCACGGACAGACAGACAGACTGACAGACGGTGGCAGCACACGGGCCAGGAATGAAACCTGGATCTCCCGCATGCACAGCATCCATTAAAGCCACTGCAACAAAATTCGTCAATGGAGAGGTTGCTTCTTTCTTTAAACCGGACTGGGAGGCAGTTGGCAAAATCTCTTCCAACAGCCTCATTGCCTTGGCAAAGGGACCGTCCCACTAAACTATCTGCAAACCTGGAGTAATTAAGTGCATTATAATAACAGAGAACGGACCCAGCCGCACTTGCTGACGATGCTATCTTCTATCTTCTGTGAATCAATCAAGCCCCTACCTGCTCTCCTTGATAGACAACAATCCTTTCAAGCTCCAGCAAGATCTGTTTTAACAGATCCGTGAGTCCTTTTTGTCTTCTCTGAAGGAAAAAGTAAATAGTTCAGATAGTTTAGGAAATATTTGCTAGGTCCTAACTTCATCTGTGATGTGAAGTTTAGAGAATGAGGAACCCATACCACTGGGTAAAACTAGGAAAAGGGAAGAAACAAGATTTCCTGCAGCTTTTCAGCACTATTGACCAGTCCAAAGAGACTGCCTTTGTTAATTGAGGCACAGCTTCCTGCGCCTTTAGAAAAAAGAGAAGGACTTGTCAGGGGTTGACAAGGGGAGAGACCACCTGCTCTCTCCTGGGAATGTAAACATCACTAAGTCCTCATGGACTCACGGCCCTCCCCTTCTGCTCTCCTTCACTTGCCCACCTTCCGCATCAGACTCTAGAGTCAGCCAGGAGATCTAGGATACTGCATTCGAGTAGATACATTCACCTCTAACGAGCTGAAAATGAAGAACCATTGTTGTCGTTGCGAAGTGCCATCGAGTTGGTTCCAACTCATAGTGACCCTGTACAGGGTTTTCGAGGACTGGCTGGTGGGTTTGAACCATCGACCTTGTGGTTCAAACTGACCTTGAGGTCAAGTACTTATCCTACAGCACCACACCAGGACTCCCAAATAACCACTTGTTGTTGTCAAGTGCCATCAAATCCGGTCTGACTTATAGCAACCCAGTGTAGGGTTTCTGAGGAGCGACTGGTGAGTTTGAACCTTGACCTTGTGGTTCATACCAACCTTGCAGTCCTGTGCTTATCCTACTGCGTCACACCAGAAGTCCAAATACCCACTAAGCTGAGTGAAATAAGTCAGTAACAAAAAGGCAAATGATTGATTGAGCCCACTTTAAGGATACCTAGAATAAGTCAGTGTATAGAAATTGAAATTGGTTAACAAGGGTGGGGTGGGCAGGAGAAAAGGAAGACCCAATGCTTAGGAGCCACTACACTTTAGTTCAGGATGAGGAAATTCAGGAACAGTTAGGGTGATGCTTGAACAACGTGATGAATGTAAAAGAGTCACGGACATGGACATGTCAAATTGTTGAGACCAAATGCTTTGTTATCTATATATTTCTACAATTAAAAAAGCTCAGAATCAGCAGAGGTCCCTGGGACCATCAAGGAAGAAGAGCGGAGAGCGGGACCCTACCCAGAGAAGCAGTGATGCCTGAGATAGAGGCAGAGATGATGACATGGAGAGATGG
>NW_006408697.1:2974842-2983099 GCF_000296735.1 Chrysochloris asiatica | reverse complement strand
AAATCATAGTGCTATTCTTTCTTTTAGCCTATTGAGACATAAAGCTTTGAATTAGTTCTACTTTTGGACCAAGTCAACATGAAATATTTGTGATAAAACATGTCCAAACCAAAAGAAAGGCATGCAAGACTGCTCTCTAGTATTTCATAGTATCTCCTGAGGAACAGTTTAAGAGAAGTTTGTTTATTAATAATGAAGTTGGACAGCTGTTTATTTGATCAAGTCTACTTGTATGAGGAAAAACATGACATCAGGATTAGAGGAAAACTCATTAACCACCTGCAATATGCAGATGATACAACCATGCTTGCTGGAAGCCAAGCAAATGTTTTGCTGATGTAGATTGAAGGCGACAGTTTTCAGTCTGGATTGCACCTCAATGTAAAGAAAAAAATCCTCACCACTGCACCAATAAATACCATCATGATAAATGGAGAAAAGATTGAAGCTGTCACAGACTTCATTTTGCTTGGATCCGCAATCAGCACTCATGGAAACAGCAGTTAAGAAATCAAATTACGTATTGCCTTAGGCAGATCTGCTGCACAAGACCCTCTGTAAAGTGTTCAAGAGAAAAAAATAACAGTTTGAGGACTAAGGTGCTCCTGACCCAAGCCATGGTATTTTCAGTAGCTTCATATGCATGGACAATGAAAAAGGAAGACTGTAGAAATATTGATGCTTTTGAGTTGTGGTGTTGGAAAAGAATATTGAAAGTACCGTGGACTGCCTGAAGAACAAACTATCTGTGTTGGAAGAAGTCGTCAGGATGCTCCTTAGGAGCCAGGCTGGCCGGTCTCTCAAACTTCAAACATATTATCTGAAGGAACCAGGCCCTGGAGAAGGACATTACACTTGGTAATATGGACAATATGGTCAGCAAAAAAGGGGAAGACCCCCAGTGAGATGGATTGGCACAGTGGCAGCAGCAATGGGCTCAACCCTAACAACACTGAGGATGGTCAGGGTTTTGTTCTGTTGTGCTTAGGGTCACTATGAGTCAGAGTTACTGGACAGCACCTAACAACAACAATTTGACTGAATGGCTCTTATTCTCAGTATAATTCAGTTACTCTAATAACAATGGAGTCCTGTGGTGCTGTGGGCTAATGCTCTGACTGCAAAGTCCTTTGAACTGCAATGTCAGTGGTTCAAGTTCACCAGCTGCTCCTTGGGAACAGGGTCGCTATGGGTAGGAACTGACTAGATGGCACTTAACAACAACAACAATAGGGGTAGTACCTTTCAGCTTCACATGCAGGTTAGAATTTTATGTAAATCTTAGTGTGGTGAGCATGCCAGGGGACAGACCCTGTTGAAAGTGTAAACTAATGCAGCTGTTATGAAAATTATTCGGAAACTTCTGTTACTTTCAAAGTCCCTGGCTGGTGTGAATGGTTAAGATGCTTAGCGGCTAACTGAGACATTGCTTATTTGAGTCCACTCATAGACTCTTTGAAAAAAAGGTCTGATGATCTGATTCCAAGAAAAAAATCAATCATTGAACACCCTAAGGAGCATAGTTCTTACTCTGACATACATGGAGTCACTGTGAATAAAATAACAGCTTTTGATTCTCACTGACCCCGAAATTGAAACAATGTTGCTAAGTGCTGTGGAAGTGGGTTCCAACTCTAAGCTATGCTGTGGAGGGTCTCCAAGGAGCAGTGGGTAGGTCTCAGCTGCCTGCCTTGTGGTTCACAGTTGATCCCACAATGCCACACCTGGAGTCCATAGAAACAATTGTTGTTGGTAAGTTCCATCAAGTCGGTTACAACCCATAGCGACCCTGTATAGGGTTTCCAAGGAGCATTTGGTGAACTTGAACCACCAGTTCACACGCCTTTGCAGTCTGATGCACAGAAACAATAGCAGAGTGTAAAATACACATCCCAGTGTCTGAAATTGACAAGAGTTGCAGATAACTTATAGGGTCACCAGTGGGATCTGGTTTAAATATACTTAAAGTATCACATGATGACACTGCATAAATCGCTGGCCCTAAAATATATCCATGGTATATTCTTAACCAAATAGAGCAAGGTGTAAATCAGTATATGTGTTTAAATGGAAAAGTCTCTCATTAGAGGTTGTGAGTATAGCCCTGACATGGAATCAGGAAGGATGTGCCCTCTGTTGTTGTTGTTGTTAGGTGCCATCAAGTTGGTACCGACTCATAGCGACCTTATACACAGCAAAACAAAACACTGCCCTATCCTGGGCCAACCTCACTACTGTTACCACACTTGAGTCCATTGATGCTGCCACTTGGCCAATCCATCTCATTGGGAGTCTTCCTCTTTTTCTCTGACCTTACCAAACATGATATCCTTCTCCAGCAAATGGTCCCTTCTGACAATATGTCCAAAGTATGAGAGACGAAGTTTGGCCATCTTGGTCTACAAGGAGCACTCTAGCTGTACTTCTTCCAAAACAGATCTATTGGTTCTTTTGGCAGCCCTTCAGTATTCTCCTCCAACACCATAACTCAAAAGCGTCAATGCTTCTACGGTCTTCCTTATTCACTGTCCAGCTTTCGCCTGCATATGAGGTTACTGAAAATACCATGGCTTGGGTCAGGCGCACCTTAGTCCTCAAGCTGACACCTTTGCTCTTCAACATTTTAAAAAGGTCTTGTGCAGCAGATTTGCCTAATGCAGTACATGGTTTGATTTCTTGACTGATGCTTCCATGAGTGTTGATGGTTGATCCAAGAAGAATGGAGTTGTGTGGCCCTGTGGGCTAATGCGTCAGACTGCAAAGTCATTTGAACTGCAAGGTCGGTGGTTCAAGCTCACCAGCTGCTCCTTGGAAACCCTATATAGGGTTTGCTATGGGTTGCGATGGCACTAACAAGAACAACCTGTGCCCTCTGGAGGGAGTGAAATAGGGTTTAGGGAAAATTTTCACGTATTTATTTTTTGAGGTTTTTTTAAGTACAATTTTGAGTAATTCTTAATTTTTGTGTGTTTTCAGTATTTCTTTTCAAATAAAAAAAAATAATGAAATAAATTAAAATTTTAGAGGGAATCTAGGCTCAGTAAACTTTTCATAGATTGACACTTAAAATCAAAGGGCCTCTCTTTGGTAACACATAACTGCATCACAGGAGACTGAGGAATACATTAGTATGCTTCCTCATCCAAAGCTTAGGATCTGTGAATAAAATAAATATAAGCAAAAGATGCCTTGCCACTCTGAAATATACATACACTCATTGTCTACTTGTATTTGCATATTCAAACCATAATCTCCAGTAAAGTACTTAATGTGATTTCTGAGCAATCAACGCTACTTCATACAGAAAGCGAAGAAAACCTTGTACCTTTCCCCCATACCCCAGGAAGATGTCGTACCTGAGCATCTCTGCCTCAGTCACATGAGTGTTGGACCCCATGTCCACACCAGACCCAGCAGGTCTTCCTTGAAATGCGATAAAAAATTCACTACAGAGAAGAAAGAATTATTGTACACCACCAGCAGGTTTAACCTAATTATAGCAAGACAGAGGCCATTTACATAAACTCCCATTTTTCCATACTTCAGTTCTTTCATCCTCCCTGGTGTCAGTAAAATTCTTGCCTACCTTGTGCTCCCGTGGCATTCTGCTTGTGCCTTTTTTAACATGTTGCTCTTCTGTAGGTATGCATGTGTCTTTGTTCTAATACTGAATTATCACCTTGAGGCAACAGAGCAGGGATATAGATCTCCTTTGTCTCTGTATTTGGGAACCTGGTCTCTTACACGTTGTTGTTGTGTTGTGAAGTGCCGTTGAGCCAGTTCTGACCCATAGCGACCCTGTATAGATGGATCCTGAATTAAAATACAGCTTTTAAAGCCAGTTTCTGGAGTACACTTTTAGATAAATAGAAATGTATGTATGTGTGTAACATGTACACACTGGAGGGTAAATCAGAAAGTATTGCTGTTAGTTTTTACATGCACTGGTTTATTCCAAACGTGTTTAATTATGTCTCTGTGGTCAATGGATGGCTGCAAACAAGTTTTCTCAGTAATACACTTATTATCGTCCCTTTGTTGTTGCTTTAAGTGCTTGTGAGTCAGTTTAGACTCATAGCAACCCTGCATAGGGTTTCCACAGAGCACTTGGTAGCTTTGAACTGCCGACCTTACAGTTAATTGTTGTTGTTAAATGCCATCAAGTTGGTTCTGACCCATAGCGACCCTGTGTAGGGTTTCTGAAGAGCATCTGATGAGCTTGAACCCCTGACCTTGTGGCTCAAACCAACTTTGCAGTCTAGCACATTAACCCACAGCGCCACACCAGGACTCCTGGTCTAATAATCACCACAATGGCTTCCAGGTGCATCTGCTGCATTATTCAAGACTCAGAGGGTTATAGTGACTCTTTTTTTCAGATCCCAAAGGGATAATCTTGACAGATTTTCCTCAGAAAACACAGGACAATCATGATGGCTTATTAGGAAGAAGTTTAAGAAAAGAAAATGAAAAACTGAATTGGTGAGAAAAAGGCCAGGGAAGTTGTGCTAAGAAATTCTTGTGTATCACAACAACCCACCCGCTCATTCCTGGAAGGCAGCAACAGTTGTCCTCGGAGGATTTCATTGGAAACCCTTAAACCATCCACCAGACAGGCCCGATCTTGCTCCTTCAGACTTTTTTGTTGTTGTTGTTGCTTTTTTAATGAACTTTTTATTGTGAATTGAGTGAAGATTTACAGACAAAATTATTGTACAATTTGTTTCATCTCAATGATTACAATCCCCCCATGCAACAAGTTATCCCACTTCCTCCCTGTGGTTCCTGCTTACATTCCACCCACATTCCTATCCCTTCTCAACTTTGTCCTTAGGAAAATGTCCTTTTGATCCCAAATGATTGACTATTCCATGGTGAGCATTCCCTGCCAGTGTTGTCCCATCATCCCTCCTTCACCATCCCCCATCTACCTCTTGGCTGAAAGTTGGATCACGAGAGTGAGTTTCTTTCCAGACCTGAAGGGTGGTCGAGGGCCATCGTCTCAGGTTCCACTAGTCTCTTTCTGACCAATAAACCCCATCTTTTGTTGTTGTGTTTTTCATTAAATAATTCTGAGTTTTGTTCCACACGTTCTCCCTCTCTATCCAGGGATCCCTTTCAGAGCACTGGTAGCCAGCCAAACGCTGTCTAGTTCTGGTGTCAGCGTTGTGGAGACTTGTGTTCATAGGTTCTGTTAGTCCACGCCTCTTCAGTTCTTACCGTGTTTCTCCCTTCCACACATGGAGAGACCAATACCTACACCTTAGATGGAGAATGTTGTCTTTGTGGACTATATAATGCTAGCTGACCATGGTGTCCCCTGAGACTATGGTTCTGAGCCCCAAGGCCCAGCAAGTCATTTCCTTAGATGTTTGCTAACATCTCAGAAATTTTCATCATTGTGCCCACTGTATTCTCCACTACGTTCATAGTTGTCTTTGCAGGAAAGATAAATTCTCAGGTACAAATATCTTCAAACTCTCATATTTTTGTGGGATATATAAATATGTATCTATACCCCACTCTTCCTTCCTTACCCAGTCAAACTATGTCTCAATCCATTGTTCCAAGGTTATGTATAAATCAGTATTTACCTCTATCCCCTTTAGCCTGTGCATACCTCATGTCATTATATTCATCATTCTTCCTTCACCCTCTCTCTTCTCTATTGCCCACCCCATTCTTGTGTATTGTCTTCCTCATCACCCAATCTAACATGTGTCTACCCTTTAGCCAGGGAATTATTCTCCCCTCCATCCCAACCATGGTAACCATCAACCAATGATTTTTTTAGTATGAAAACCTTTTTTAAAAAAGTTTTTACAATAATGATCTCATACAATATTTATCCTTTTGCAATTGACTAATTTCACTCAGCATAATATTCTCAAGGTCCATCCATGTTATGAGATGTTTCACAGATTCATAGTTATTCTTCAGTGTTGCACAGTGTTCCATTGTGTGTATGTACCAAAGTTTGTTTATCCGTTCTTCCATTCATGGGCACTTAGGCTGTCTTCATCTTTGCTTTTGTGAATAGCGCTATGGTGAACATCGTTATGCCTGTATCACTCATGTCCTGTCTTGTATTTCCAACTTTCTGAGGAAGTGCCATACAGTTCTCCAGAGTGGTTAAATCATTTTATAGTCCCACCAGCAATATAGGAGGGTTCCAGTCTCTCCACACCCTCACTAGCATTTGTTGTTTTCTGTTTTTTGAACTTTGGTGTGAGATGATGTTTTGATTTTCATCTCTCTAAAGGCTAATAATCATAAACGTTTCCTCATGTTTGTTGGCTGCCCAAATATCTCCTTTGGTTATGTGTCTGGGCCCACTTTTTAATTGGGATATCTTTTTCTTACAGACTGGAGCTCTGGTAGAGTAGTGGTTACAAGTTGGACTGCTAATCTCAAGGTCAGCAATTCAAAACTGCCAGCCGTTCCACGGGAGAAAGATGAGGCTTTCTCCTCCCATAAAGATTTACAGCCTTGGAAACCCTATAGAGAGTCACTATGAGTCAGAACCGACTCCATAGCACAGAACCACCACAGTTTTCTATAAATTTTAGGTATTGGTCCCTTTTCTAATAAGTCATTGCCAAAAAATTGTTCCCAGTGTGTGAGCTTCCTTTTTACTCTTTTGGTGAAATCTTTTGATGCACATAAGTTTCTAATTTTTAGGAGACTCTATTCATCTATTTGCCTACTACTCTTTGTGTGGCTTCTTTAATGTTTGATAGTGTCGGATGGCATGTATTGGAGACATTTGAACCTATTTTTTCATTGTTGAAAAGATTTTAAAGCCTATGACTTTGCTCTTCCTAAGCAGTGATTTGCTTATCTGAGGTCTCTTTCTTTTCCATATAAAGTTCATGATCATTTTTCTGACTCTTTAAAAAACATTATTGGAATCTAGATTGGGATTGCATTATTATCTATAGATTGCTTTGGGTAATATTGACAGTTTCACAATGTTAATTCTTCCTGTCCATGAGCATGGTATATTCTTTTATTTTTATAAATTTCTTTCAGTTTCTTTTAGTAGTGTTTTGTAGTTTTCTTTGTATAAGTCTTTTGTTTCTTTGGTAAGATTTATTCCTAAGTATTTCATCTTTTAGGTGGCTATTGTAAATGGTATTATTTTCCTAATTTCCTTTTCAAAGCTGTCTGATTAGCTTAGAGGAATCCAACTAATTTTTATATATTGATCTTGGACCCTGGCACTTTGCTGAATCTTTCAAAGCATTCTGGTAGTTTTCTCGCTGAGTCTTTGGGATTTTCTATGTATAGGATCATATCATCTGCCAACTTAGATGCTTTTAATTTGCCTTTCTTGTCTTATAGCTCTGGCTAAGACTTCCAGCACAATATAGAATAGGAATGGTGATAAAGGGTATCATAGGCTTCATAAAGGTTCATAAAGGTTATACCTTCAGTCTCTCCATTGAGAGTCATGTTGGCTGTTTGATTTGTATATGCTCTTAATTGTGTTGAGGAGTTTTCCTTCAATTCCTACTTTGTTGAGTGTTTTTATCATGAATGTATGTACCTTTTCTGCATCCACTGATAAGATCATGTGTTTCTTTTCATTTTTTTAATTTGGTTTGTTGTTGTAGTTAGGTGCCATCAAGTCAGTACCAACCTTATGCACAGCAGAACGAAACACTGCCCGATCCTGGGCCAACCTAACTATTGTAGCCACACTTGAGTCCATCCATACTGCCACATGGCCAGTCCATCTCATTGGGGGTCTTCCTCTTTTTCTCTGACCCTTCTCCTTACCAAACATAATATCCTTCTCCAGCGACTGGTCCCTCCTAACAATATGTTCAAAGTATGAGAGACAATGTTTGGCCATCCTGGCCTCCAAGGAGCACTCTGGCTGCACTTCTTCCAACACAGATCTGTTGGCTCTTTTGGCAGCCCATGACACTTTCAATATCCTCCTCTAGCATCATAACTCAAAAGCATCAATTCTTCTATGTTCTTCCTTATTCACTGTCCAGCTTTCACATGCACATGAGGTTATTGAAAATACCATGGCTTTGGTCAGGTGCACCTTAGTGTCCTCAAGCTGACATCTTTGCTCTTCAACACTTTAAAATGGTCTGTGCAGCAAATTTGTCTAATGTAATACATCGTTTGATTTCTTGACTGCTGCTTCCATGAGTGTTGATAGTTGATCCAAGAAGAATGAAGTCCTGGACAACTTCAGTCTTTTCTCCGTTGATAAGAATGGTGTTTATTGGTCTAGTGG
>NW_006408697.1:2973411-2974742 GCF_000296735.1 Chrysochloris asiatica | reverse complement strand
CCTGTGGTTGGTTGATGATGCATGGAGGGGATTGTAACTATGGCAATGAAATGATATACGATAGGATGAATGTAAAACTAATGTTCTCCCATGTAAACTATCACCTAATTCACAATAAAACATTAAAAAAAACAAAAAGCTCAGAATCAGACACACCTTGGTTAAGGCTTTTAAAAGTCGTAGAACTTTTCTTTCTGTTCTTTTCATACTCTATACAGTTTCCTCCAAGCAGTGATCAGATGCTCTCTCACTAGTACTTGTTGGTGGTGGTGCCTTTGACTTTTGGCGACCTTACGTACAAGAGGCGCACAAAACCATCATGTCCAGGCCCACCTCACCCAGGGTCTCCATCACCTCAACCTCACCAAACATGAGGTCTTTCTGGAGCAATTGATCCCTCCTGTGACGTGTTGAGAGCTAATGAGTCAAGACATATCCTGTTGTGATCCGTACGGTTTTCATTGGCTATTTGCAGAGGTAGGTTGCCATGCGTCTCTTCCTAGTTTGTGTTAGTGTGGAAGCGCCTCTGACGCTTCTCCACCATGGGTGACGCTGCTGGTGTCTGAAATGCCACAGTGGGATAGCTTCCAGCAAAAGAGCAACTAACAAGCTACCACAGTACGAAAAACTGACAAACAGTCAGTAACGGTTCTGTCAGGCCATCTAACTTTTCCGAGCTAAAGTTTGTGAGCCCGGATTGTGACCTTTCTCCCCTTCACACCTGGGATCACGCTGTCAGTGGGAACAAACACTCTGCTCCAGAAGGCAGGCTTGGACCCGCCCCTCCCTGACCACAGCTTCCTTTACTTCCCCTTTTGTACAGGTTTAGCCTCCAGCAGGTTCACAACTATCCTTTAGTCATTATTTATCAGCTGTTCCTAGTGTCAATTATGACCTGTGCTTAGCCCTCCCAGAAGAGGTGCTTGACCTTGAGCCCCAGCCCCCAGCGTTCCCCTGCGTCAACTATGACATGACATTTAGGGGATACTTTTTTTTTGGAGCACAGTTCTACTTTTGAGTTTTTTGTGTATTTTTTTTCTTAATGTTTTATTGTGAATTATGTGATCGTTTACATGGGAGAACATTCATTTTACATTCATACTGTAGTATATCATTTCATTTCTATGGTTACAATCCCCTCCATGCATTATCAACCATCCAAAGGGTATACACTACAAGCATCTCCGCGCCGCCCCCCCACACACACACACTCCGGTCATCAGCACACAGCCCCTCTCCTTCTCTGTGTCTAAAGTCCCCAACAGCTCTATCTCTCCACGTCATCGTCTCTGTTTCCATCTCAGGCATCACTGCTTCTCTGGGTAGGGTCC
>NW_006408697.1:2936080-2964456 GCF_000296735.1 Chrysochloris asiatica | reverse complement strand
CTAGTGGTAAGGATTTTTGTTTTCTTTGCATTGAGATGCAATCCATACCGAAGGCTGTGCTCTTTGATCTTCATCAGTAAGTATTTTAAGTCTCTTCACTTTTGGCAAGCAAGGTTGTATCGTCTGCATATCGCAGGGTGTTAATAAGTCTTCCTCAAATCCTGATGTCACGTTTTTCTTCATATTTATTTGGGAGGTTATGTTAATTGTTTTTCTAATACTAAACCATTCTTGCATCCTTAGTGTGAATCCCACTTGGTCATTTGTTTTTGATATTTTTGAATTCTGTTGGCTAGGATTTTGATGAAAATGTTTACATCTATGTTCATGAGGGATGCTATTATTGTTGTTAAGTACCACCGAGTCGGCTTTGACCCCTAGCGACCCTGTATAGGGTTTCTGAGGAGTGGATGGTGAGTTTGAACCACCGATCTTCAGGTTCAAACGGACCTTGCAGTCGAGTGCTTATTCTACAGCACCACACATGGGTCTATAATGTCCTTTGTTAGTGATGTCCTTGCCTGGTTTGGTATGAGGGTTTATGCTCCTTCATAAAATGGATTTGAAAGTTTTCCACCCTTTTCTATTTTACAGTAGTTTGAGTAAGATTGGTATCAGCTCTTTTCTGAATGCTTGATCAAATTTACCAGTAAAGTCATCTGGACCTGGACTTCTTTTGTTATTGGGAGTTATTTTAAATGACCTGGTCAATTTTTTTTTTCTTTTGTTATAGGTCTATTCAAGTTTTCTCCTTCACTCTGTGTTAGTTTAAGTAGGTTGTGTTTTTTCTAAAAATAGATCCTTTTCGTCTCGATTTTTCAAATATTTTGCACTATAACTCTTCATAGTATTCTGCTATCATCCTTTTTATTTCCATTGGTTCTGTTGTGACATCACCTTTATAGTTTCTTAGGGGTGTTATTTTATTTTCTCCCTCTTTTCTTTCGTTAGGTTTGCCCACGGTTTGCTAATTTTATTAATCTTTTCAAAGAACCAATTTCTTGTCTTGTTGAGTCTTTATTTTTCTGTTTTCTATTTCACTTGTTTCTGCTTTAATCTTTATCATTTATTTTCTTCTGGTGACTGCAGGATTTTTCTAATTATTGTCTTTTTCTAATTATTGGAGATGTGCTACTGTGTTGATTTTTGTTCTTTCTTCTTTTTGGATGTGTGTAGTGGTTACGAATCGGGCTGGGAACCTTAAGTTCAGCAGTTCGAAACTATCAGCTGTGCCGCAGGAGAAAGATGAGGCTTTCTGCTCCCGTAAAGATTTACAGCCTTGGAAACCCTGTAGAGGGTTGCTAGGAGTCAGAACCTACTCCACCGCACAACAGAGGATCATATCAGTTTGTTGCCATAAATTACCCTTTAGGCGCTGCTTTTGCTGGTCGTATAGGTTTTGGTATGTTGTATTTTTGTCCTCATTTGATTCATGGAATCTTTTAATTTCCTTTTTTATTTGTTCTATTATACAGTAGCTTTTAAGCAGGGTATTCAGTTTCCGTATATTTGATTTTGTTTCCCTGCTCTTCCTATTGCTGATTTCTAATTTTATAGCATTGCGATCTGAGAAGATGGTTTGTAGTATTTGGATGTTTTTAAATTTATTGAGGCTTGCTTTTTGGTCTGACATTTAGTCTGTTCTGGAGACTGTTCCATGTGCTCTGGGAAAGAATGTGTATTGCATGCTCTATATAAATCTGTGGAGTCATATTGATTAATTGTTTTGTTTTTTCCCCTCAGCGTCTTTGTTGAGTTTCTTTCTAGTTGTTCTGTCCTGTTTCAGAAGTGATGTATTAAAAGCTCCTACTATTAGTGTGGTGGAGCGTGGTGACTCCATATGATAAGCACTGGATTGCACACAGTCCACAATTCAAGTCTGTCAGCTGCTCCATGGAAGAAAGATGAGAATTTTTGCTCCCGCAAAGGATCTCCAAGGTCAATATGAGCTGGAACCAACTCTGTAGCACTTAACAACAACAACTATTATTGTAGAGTTATCTGTTTCTTTCTTCAATGCTATTAGAGTTTGATTTATGTATTTGGGGACTTTTTTGTTGGGAGCATAGATATTTATTATAATTATGTCCTGTTGACCTGTTAATCATGAGATAATATCCTTCTTTGTCTCTTTTGCTGTTTTTTTCCTAAAGTCTATTTTATCAAACGTTAGTATCGCCACGCTTGCTTGTTTTTGATTGCCATTAGCTTGCTATATTGTTTCCCATCCTTTCATTTTTAATCTATGTGTTTTTTTTAATGTTTTATTGTGAAATATGTGATAGTTTACATGGGAGACCATTAGTTTTATCATTTTAAATCTATGTTTGTCTTTTTGTATAAGGTGTATATATTCTAGAGAGCATATTGAAGGATTCTGTTTTCTGTTCCGTGACTGGTACATTTAATCCATTGATGTTTAACGTAATTATCGATAGGTATGAATTGACTGCTGTCATTTTGTTTTGTGATTTTGTGTGTGTGTGTGTGTGTGTGTGTGTGTGTGGTGTTGCTGGTTTCTTTGTTCTGCATGTTTTCCTGTGCTGAGTTCATTTTTTTGTGCTTTTTCTTGTCAATTTTTTCATAGTTTCAATGTTTGCAAAACATTATGGATTTTCCTTTTCTTGATTTGATGTGAAGGTATGGTAAGTTTTTTTGAGGTTATTCTGTAATTTATTAATTTCTTCTCCATTTTAAGACAGTCTGTTTTATCTTGAAATCTACTCTACTTCCTCACCATTTGTAATTCTGTAACTATACTATTACCTCTTTTTGCTTTGTAGATATTTTCATTATAAACTGCTATCTCTGACTCCCTATTTTCAGTTTTATAGTTTTGTTTTGGACTCCTGGTGTAGCACTGTGTGTTAATGTGCCAGACTGCAAAGCCGTTTGAATTGCAAGATCAGCAATTCAAGTTCACCAGCTGCTTCTTGGAAATCTTATACAGGGTCACTATGGGTTAGAATCGACTTGATGGCACTTAACAACAACAACAACAACAGTTTTGCTTTATTCTAGAAACTTTTATTTCTTGACTGACTTCTGGGTGTTTTTGTGGGTATCAATCTCCAGTTGTTGTATGTTGTTATTGATCCTCAGTCCAAAGGGCTTCCTTTAGTATTTTTTATAAAGTTGGCTTCATTTTTACAAATTCCTTTAATTTCTGTTTACCTGAAAATGTTCTAATTTTGCAATTGTATTTGAGGGACAGCTTCTCTGGTTATATGATTCTTGGTTGGCATTTTTTTGTTTCAGGGTTTTGTAGCTATCTCCCCATTGCCTTTATGCCTACATTGTTTCTGCTGAGAAATCAGAGCTTAATCTTATTGAGTTTCCTTTGTAGGTAACATTTTGTTTTTCCTGAGCTGCTTCCAGGATTCTTTCCTTGTCCTTGACTTTGGAGAGTTTGATTATGCTATGTCTTGGTGATTTTCTTTTGGACCTATCCTCTTTGGGGTTAGTTCAGCTTCTTGAATGCTAATTTTCTCATCTTTCATGATGTTAGGGAAGTTTTCTTACAGCAGTGCTTCAGCTATATTTTCTGTGCATTTCTTGTCTCTTGCTGTTCTGGAATTCCCATAACCCATATGTTAATCCTCTTCATGCTGTCCCACATGAATCTCCAATCCTTTATTTATTTTGTTTGATTGTTCCTGGTAGTACTGTCCTGAATTCTTCTGTGTTGTCCTTGACCTTCTTTATTCATCGATTTGAGGTATCCAATTATCATTCTCCTGAATTCTTTTTCAGGTAGTTCTAGAGCCTCTTTTTCCTCAAAAACATTTTCTAGTATTTCCTCTTGGTTGTTTGTTTGAGCTACCCTGTCATGTTTCTTCATGTGAACAGAAACTGTCTGTTGCTTTTGAGGCATTGTGTATTGTTGTGTTTGTATTAAGTTGATGAGTGTATGTTGGTGTATTCTTAGGCACTCTCCAACTCCCACCTGGTGGATGTGATTAGGAGATGAGTTTGTGTGCCTTTCTCTGTTCACTGTATGTGCAGTTCAGTTCAGGGTGGATTTAGCTGGTGTTTGTTGTTGTTGTTGTCCTGGTGTGCTGTTGACCTGGTAGAGACTCTAGCCCAATTGGTAGGGCTCTAGAGGGCATGGCTGTGACTGGATGAACAGCCACAGTTTCTGTCTCCTTTTGAGAGAGGCAAGAAGAGAAAACACAAACAGTTCTGTAGGGTCACTATGAGTCAGAATAGATTCAAGGGCAGTGGGTTATTGGTTCAGGTTGGTCCTTGATTTGCTTAAGTCACAAGCATCAGAGACATTTCTTCTTGAGTTTTTTGCATACAGTTAGATGTGCTACCACCTGGTAGGAGAACTGATGGCACTGTAGGATCTGCTCTGGACTGCTAACCACAGATTCAGCAATTCAAACCAACCAACCCACAGGAGAAAGATGAGTGTTCCTGTTCCCGTAAAGAGTTACAGCCTTGGAAACTCCATACAGAGTCGCTATGAGTCAGAATCTACTCAACGGCATTTAACAACAGCAATATGGTATTCTTCATGATTGTTTCCAGCCAGACTCAAGCTTTGATCATGTTAACCATAATTTTGCATGCTTTCCCACTAAGTTACCCTCCCCTTAGTTTATAAAATAATGGACCTAGAACTCTGTATTAATTAGTTACGCAAAGACATTGGAAGATCAACCTAGATGGTCCTAAAGAGCTTGTTTCACCGAAGACTGTCCTCTGGGTACCAGTTTCACACCTGTCTGGTCACTGGGGAAGTGTTGTTAGGATACCAGTATTTGAAATACTGGCATTGTCACCCATCTGGGCAAGTTTCATTAGAGCTTCCTAGAATAAAAATTTAAAAAAAATAAATAAATAGGGGAAAAAGCCTGGAACTCTGTTTCTGAAATCTAGCTAATGAAAACCCTGTAGATGAGCGCAGAAGGTTGTCTGATACAATACTGGGAGATGAGGCTCCTCAGTTGGAAGGCATTCAAAATGCACAGTGACTGCAACAGTAAGCTCGCGCACACTTACAATTGTGAAGGTGGCATACAATTAGACAACTTTCCATTCTGTTGTATAAAGGGTCGCTGTGAGTGAGAGCTGCCTCCACAACAACCATCACCACCAGCCCCTTCTCCATCAATCTTCAAACGTCTCAGTCCCATACCAGTGCATCCTCATGGACCCTTGACTCATTGACTCACTGACCCCAGAGGGATGGGCTTTTACTGGGCCATGTTGTTGGCCTGGGCATTTCTGTTGTTTGTAAAAGCACTAGGCCGTCAGTCTCCAGAGTGACTCTTCTTTAGCGCTTATTGTAGAACTGAGACCTAACAACAAGCTTACAAACCATCAAAGCGTAAAATTAGTATGCCTTGACCAACTGGCATTCTGATCAAGAAATTCTTGACAGCAATTAACATATTTGCCAAAACATAAGGTGATTCCTCCATATTCACAAGGATGAGGTTTTACAAGTTGGAGGTTTCCTTTAGCCTATTTGAATGTTCCTTAGAAGCAAGTATGAGGAAACTTTGTCTCATGTACTTTGGACACATCACCAGGAGGGACCAGTCCTAGAAAAAGACATCATGCTTCGTAGAGGGCCAGTGGAAACGAGGACGACCCTCAAGGAAATGGACTCATACAGTGGGTGCAGCTATGGGCTCAAACACAACAACGTGAGGATGATGCAAGACCGGGCAGTGTTTCAGTTTATTGTGTGGAGGGTGGCTTTGAGTCGGAACTGACTAGACAGAACCTAGCAACTCAGAAACCCTAACAACTAGTGGCAATATGCAAATGTATAAAGCATTGCGTTGGGTCCTCTGGTGCCTTGAAAGTTTCTAAGGAGATTTGAAGACCATACTGCTGATTTATATAAAATACGGTGATTCCCTTTCCTCCCCTAAACCAGTTTGTAAGCTACTTTACAAGTTACTCTAAGTTTCCTACCCTTCCACTCTCAGAATTTTATAAACTAAAATTTTTATTTATTTTTTCACTTATTTTTAGAAACTGGTTTTTTTACGCAGAAAGTGTTCTTTTATACAAAACAACACTTTAGACTCAAATTTCACCCTGAACTAAAATAAGACTTTTTTCAACAGAAATGCAGTATTTTGTCATTTGTCAAAGGATAGTGCTTCCTTCCCAGGAGCACAGTGGCCCCAAATGATAAGCACTGGACTGAAAGCCACAAAGCTTGAGCCCGCCATCCACTCCGCGGGATAAGGAGAAGGCTTTCTGCTCCTGCAACCACGTGGTATCCTGGGTCGTTAGGAGTCGGAACCGACTTGACGGCACCTAACAACAACAGTGCTTCCCTCGCAGTCATTTGTGAGAATTAATGAGCTCACCAGTGCAAAGCATCATGTGCTGGTACTTAGTAGACCTCAGCAGAGACCAGGCATTGAGAAGATGGCACGTGGGAGGGTTCGCAGTTCCGGCATTGGTTTAAAGTCCAGAAAACTTACATCTGCTCCAAGGCCCCAGGCATGGCTCCTCTGGAGAGAAGAGGATGTGTTTCAAGCCCCCACCTCCTCTTTCCCTGCTCTCTGGGGACTCTCCTTGCTCAGTCCACTGCTGCTCCAGCCCAAAAACTATTCTGTGTT
This sequence comes from Chrysochloris asiatica, assembly GCF_000296735.1. Classification (NCBI taxonomy): domain Eukaryota; kingdom Metazoa; phylum Chordata; class Mammalia; order Afrosoricida; family Chrysochloridae; genus Chrysochloris; species Chrysochloris asiatica. The sequence goes on along the minus strand of NW_006408697.1, from coordinate 2,957,866 downwards.
CCTGAATTAGTCTGGAGTTTCTGTTGTTATTTTTTTTATTGTGAAAATATTGTGAAAAAGGGCCCTTGTGGTACTTTTGGTTGTATTTTGTGGTGAAGAATTGCTATCAGGACTGACTGTGAGGGTTGGAAATGTAGACATTTTGTAGCAAAAGGAGGGGCGTGATTGACTTTGCAGTCTAGGAGCAGAGGTCCCTGGGACCATCAGGGGAGAAGAGCAGAGAGCAGGACCCTACCCAGAGAAGCAGTGATGCCAGAAATGGAGGCAGAGATGATGACATGCACAGATGGAGCGGCTGGGGACTTTAGACCCAGAGAGAGAGAGAGAGGGGCTGTGGGGGTGGGGGGCAGGCTTGCAGGGTGTACACTTTGGTTGGTTGATAGGATGAATGTAAAGCTAATGTTCTCCCATGTAAACTATCACATAATTCACAATAAAACATTTAATATATATACAACAAAACATTCACTAATTTGGCAACTTCTGCATGTATGAGGTGGACTCCTGAAAGTTCCTGGAAAACTTCTATTATCTTTTCACTGAATTTTTCCACCAACTTTCTGCCATCCCCTTGTGTACCTCAGTGTACCCTTTTCATGTTGTGCACCATTATTGTTATTTTTTCCCCCAAATTACTCCACCACCCTCAACATAAATTCACTGTCCTCTAAGCCAAAACTCCTCCTTCCCATGTCCCTTCCGCCCCTGTTGTTGTGGTTATTAAGTCCCATCAAGTCACTTCTGACTAGCAACCCTGTATAGGGTTTCTGAGGAACTGCCAGCCTTGTGGTGAGTAGTCCTGTGCTTAACCGTACAGTGCTACACCAGACTCCTTCCACCCCTGTTGTTGTTATTAAGTGCCATCCAGTCAATTCCGACCCATAGCGATCCTCTATAGGGTTTCCAAGGAGCAGCTGGTGAGCTTGAACCATCGACCTTGCAGTTCAAACAGCTTTGCAGTCTGACGCATTAACCCACAGAGCCACAGCAGGACTGCCCTTCCACCCCTAGTAACCACTAAAACTCTGACTCCATACATTTGTTTATTTCAAGTACTTTAGCTCTTACTGTAGTTGACATTTTACTTGTTTCGCTCAGTATAATGTTTTCTGGTTTGGTGCTATAGGATAAGCATTGGACTGCTAACTTCTTGGTGAGCAGTTCAAACTCCCCAGCTGCTCCTCAGAAACCCTATGCAAGGTCATTGTGGGTCCCTACAGACTTCCAGGCACTTAACAACAATGGATGAGTATTGTTCCATTGTATGTAAGTGTCACAGTCATCTCTTGTTAGATACTTTGATGGTTTCTACAGTTTTGCTATTGTGAAAAACCCTGCAAAGGACATTAGTGTATAGATTTCTGTTTGTATTCCTGCTTCACTTCTGGTATGTGCAAGATTAGGATTGTTGGGTCCTATGGTAACTCTATGTACAACTTTTCAAGGAACGGCCAAGTATTTTATACCGTGGCTATACCAGTTTCCATTTCTGTGTGTTAAGGATTAGGTTTCTAACTGCAAGGTCAGTGGTTCAAACCCATTAGCTGCTTTCTGGAGAAAGATGAGACACACTATCTTCTGTAAAGATTTATGGTCTCAGAAACCCTACGACACAGTTCTGCTGTCTTCTGTAGGGTCGCTGTGAGTCGAAGTTTTCTCCATGGCAGTGAGTTGAGTTGGGTCTGGTAATGGCTGAAGGGGAGAACAGAGTCTTGGTGTGGCTCTGTGGGTTCATGCATTGGACTGCAAAATTGGTTTGAACCACAAGGTCAGTGGTTCAAGCTCACCAACCACTCCTCAGAAACCTTTAACAGGGTCACTGTGGGTCGAAACTGACTTGACGACACTTAATAACATAACACAGTGGGAAGAAAGGCTTGGTAATTACTTCAGAAAATCAGCCAATGAAATTATAGATCACATTATTGGGATCTCATTTTGCATAGGGTCTTCCTGAGTTGGGGGCAGACTCAATGGCAGCTAAAAACAATGGCTCATGATGTGGAGCACCTTTTAATGAGCTGATTGGTCATTTGAAAAGCCATTTTGGCGATAGGTCTGTTCAGGACTAAATTTTTTTGATTGGGTTGTTTGTCTTTTTGTTGTTAAGTTGCAGAATTTAAAAAAAATCTAATTTGGATGTTGTTTTGTTGTTAAGTGCCATTGAGTTGGTTCCGACTCATAGCAACCCTGTATACAGTTTCCTAGGAGCAGCTGGTGAGCTTGAACCATCAACCTTGTGGTTCAAACGCAACTTTGCTGTCCAGCCCATTAACCCACAGCGCCACACCAGGACTCCAGTTTTGGATATTAGACACTAATCAGATATGTGGTTCTTGCACATTTTTTCGTATCTCTAGGTTATCTCTTTACTTTGCTAAACAATCCTTTGATGAACAAAAGCAGTGCATTTTTATGAAGCTCTCCTGACGTGTTTTGTCGGTCCTAACAAGGACTGCAAGTGCTTACATTGTAGCGTCCGTCTGTGAAGCTGAGCACTTTCCATCCTCTGAGCCACAGAGCCAGGGGCCTCCATGCCAACTCACTGCTCCTCTAGACCCCTGAACCCAGTAGCTTGCATGTCAGAGGATTGGGGGCAGGGACGGACACAGAGCTCCAGCTGAGTGGTAGAGTAATGATCCACAGGGAGCTCTGGAGGACAATGAGGGGAAACCTCAGAATGACCAAGGAGCAGCTTGAGACCCTGATAAGATGCCTGACTTCTGATATTTCCCCCCTCTAACACTCAGCAAAAGGAGCTCTGGTAGCGTAGTGGTTACGAATCGGGCTGCAAACCTTAAGGCCAGCTGTTCCGGTGTAATTCTGCTCTTATAAAAATTTACAGCCTCGGAAACCCTGTACAGGGTCGCTATGGGTCCAGATGGACTCAACAGCACTTAACAACAACACTCAACAAATCCAAGCAGGACTGGTAGAGTGCAGTGTCTGCAGCTTGTCACAGGATCCACAGCTGAAGGACAAAGCTAGGGTGTTCTCAAGCATACCAGCTAACATTCCAGGCAGACATAACCAAACATGTGTTCTTTGTTTTTGTTGTTAGCTGCCATCAAGGAGCTCTGGTAGCAAAGGGGTTACAAGTCGGGCTGCTAGCCTCACGGTCAGCAGTTCGAAACTACCATGGTTCCGCAGGAGAAAGATGGGGCTTTCTGCTCCTGTAAAGATTTACAGCTTCAGAAACCCTATGTGGGGTCGCTATGAGTCGGAACCAACTCCACTGCACATAAAACCACTACTGCTGTTGCCATCAAGTCAGCCTCGTGCACAAGCGGAACAGAATACTGCCCAGTCCTGTGCCATTCACATGATGGACTGGCGCTCAGTTGTGATCCATAGGGCTTGCATTGACTGATATTTGAAAGTAGATTGCCAGACCTTTCTTCCTGGTCTAACTTCAGACAGATCCTCGGACAGGCTTTCCAGCCCACCTCTGTCCATTTGTCCCTTTTTCCTTTCTCGTTGTCTTTGTTTAAGATAAAATGCCCTGCTCCTTAACCAGGGCCTCTGTATTTACCCTCCCTGGTCTGCTCAGTGTACCTCGGGCCAAACTCCCTTTCCTCCCAAGTCCTCTCTCACCAAACCTCAGCAAGTCTGTGTGGAAGAACCCCCTTCCCTCTGACTTTATTGTACCCCTTGATGCCACCTGCCATGTTCACCTTGTATACTAGTTGTGTGCAGCTTGAGGCCAAGGGTTGAGGCTGTTTTGTCTTTGCATACAGGTTCCAATGTGGAGACTTGTATGTATTTTTTTCCTTTTTTCCTGTTGCCTTGGAATCAGCTCTGACTCATGACGCCCCATGTGGATTAGGGTAGAACTGTGCTCTTTAACTTTCCAGAAGCGGGTATCCAGGCCTCCCTGAGGTACCTCTGCGTGGGACTCAGACCTCCAATCTTTCAGTTAAGCCCCAAGCATGTTAACCATTTGCACCACCTGAGATTTCTGACAGAGTGCAAAGTAAATGTAAGCATTTACTTTGAGGGGAAACCTCAGAATGGTTTCAGTGAGGCAATCAAAATCCCCTGATTTCATGCCTGGAAAACAATAATTCATCTAAATTCTGCCTTTATCAGTCTTCACAATTCACTTTGAGTCTTGCCTCCTATCTGCATCATAGCCATGTTTCTGGGCAGACATTGGCTCTGATGAAATGTTCTCCAGCTAGTGAGAAATCAGATCAGTTATGGCATGGGAAGTCGTTTTTCCTAACAGGTAAGTGCATGTCTCAGCTGGGTCCTCATTCTTTCCTCAAAATCCGTCCAGTCCTAACTGCCCCAAGTACCTGTTTCTGCCTCTTCAGCGCAGGTTTCCAGTTCAATGAGGGAGCCTTGTCTCTGTTGATAAATGAGCACACTTGCCTAGTCCTGCCGAAGGCTTGCAGATGTGCAAAGACAGGTCTGCTCAGGATCTGCTGAGTTACACATAGTGCCCCCTAACCCTTTGGAGCTGCTGTGTTTAGCTTTGTAAAAGGTTGCACAGAGGGGAGATTCTTGTTGTGTTCACTCACTTTTTTTCTGTCTTTGTCTCTGTTTCTCTCATATGCATGCACACACACCCCTACACGAGTGAGAAAAATGTGAGGAAAGCGTGACTTCAGGTAAATTCAAAGACATGGCATGATTTTTGGTGAGCAGGTTGTTTCTGCCCCAGTCACTAGAGTGGTGAGGAAGAGCACTTAAACAGAAGAAAGAACTACTGAGTTAGGAGGACAGCTAACCGTTGAGACATGAGAGTGCTTCCTGTGTGGAAAAACGTTCGGCTCACGATTAGACAAATCTGTATGCACTGCGGAGACATGGGAATTACTGAGAAAGGCGTCTCGAAAGATTAAGAGGCGATTTCACGGTTTAAAATACAGTGAAACTCAGAGGTACCTGAAGGATAAGCTAATTGAGTAGCCTATCAGTGTACAAACTAGGCCCCTACCACCCAGTGCTGCTACGGGACTACCTAAGGTTATTAACACAGCAGGGGCTTTTGAACTCAGTCTGTTGCTTCTCCTGCAATACTGTGAATACAGGGGCTATGTTAGCCTCCCCTCTAGGTTTTAGCTGCATAAAGGTGGAGTTAATATAATAAGCAAGTGTATATGAGATTGAGCTTCTCTGCTGACTTGATTGAAAACACTTAGATGCCCTCCAAGCAGATCAGAGTAAATTCTCCAAGTCATAAATCAGAACACAGCATTGATTATAAAATAAAAAGTTAGAAATTAGACTGCTTTGCTGATGTTCTTGGAGCAGAAACCTGGGTACCTCTGAAGAAATTCAGACACTTCTTTTGAACAGTTTGTTTTTTTGGCTCTGTGGGTTAATGTGCCAGACTGCAAAGCTGTTTGAACCGCAGGTCGGCAGTTCAGGTTTACCAGCTGCTCCTCGGAAACCCTATACAGGGTCGCTATGGGTCAGAACTGACTCGACAGCACTTCACAACAACAATATCTACTTAAATAATCAAGGACAATAAAGAAGGAAAGGAATGATAACCTAGACTGACAAGTAGTAACCCAACTAAGTAGATATGGAATCAAATAAGAAACATGATCCATAATGTCAGTCACACTGATTTGTGCATTGATACATTTTCTAATCGAGACCGTAATTCATTAGTAAGTCTTTATTGTGTGTCTAGTGTTTGGGGTACTTGGAACACGCAGCACACTGAGCGAAGGAAGAAAAGCCCCAACCCTAATGCCTCTGATGAGGTTCTAGAGGGGGTCAGAGTTCACCACCCATACACCATGGCTCCTACAACCCATTTTCTTTAGGTTTGGGCAGATATTTCTCTCATATAGAAAACCGATGGTATCTGTGTCCACATGTGGGTATGATTTTAATGAAGGTTGCTTTTTGGTTTTTAGGGAGAAGAAAATGGCTTTCAGGACAGTACTGGAGATCCCCTTTCAGGTAAATGATTGACTTCGGATGATACCTGGGCTTCAGGAATAACCCACAGGGCTAAGTTAAAGAGACTGTGTTTATCATTAATTTAAAAAGAAAAATCAGTGTTAGCATAGTAGAGCAACTTTCCAATGTTATGTATGCTGTGGTGAACTGCAAGAAATCTGTGTCTCACAAGATCTCACAAAAGTCATGTGAAGGGCACAGCAGGGTTCTGAATGAGACAGGCTTCCTGTTGGACCGTAGTTGGGACTAAGCAGACACTCCCTCAAGTTTTGAGAGACACGGTGTTGGGAAGGAGTGGGATGGATGGAAGAAGAGTGTTTGTCTCTGTGTGTAGGCAAACCAGAGCACTGTGGGAGGGGCCAACTTGTCCAGATCCATCTTGTTCCCACTGCCTTTGGGTCAGCACTGGCTCATGGTGACCCCATGTGTATCAGAGTAGAACTGTGCTCAGAACTTTTCAGTAGCTGATTTTCCCAAGCTAGATCATTAAATCATCAGGCCCTCCTTCCAGTTTGCCTCTGGGTAAACTCAAAGCTCCATCCTTTCCATTAACAGCTAAGTTACCATTTTCACCACTGAGAGGTGAGGGGTTCCTACTGACTCTAAGCCATGGGTTTCCCCTTCTCCTTTTCTTGGTGTTTGTGTTTTAACCAAAGAAGCATGAAAATTTGCTTCTATTCTCCTCCAGGCCCTCTTCCTCCTCCCCCCAACCCCCCCACACACACACTTTTTAAAATGTTTTCATAAGACCTGGAAACTTTGGCAATGTCTTTATTTCTTATTAATTAATCACTGGGGAAATAGGGAGTGAGGGTTAAAACAAGCCATGCAAACAAAGTAGAAATTAAAATACTAAATAAACAAAAACTCCTCCGACAGTATCTACCTCTTTTAAAACATACTGCATGACCTGAATCATCAGGGTTTTGTTGGCTTCTTTCTTTTTTTTAAGGGAGTGGGGGAGACCAATAAACCCCTAAGAAGCTGTTATAATCTGTCATCAACTCAGGCTGTGCCTTAGAAACATGGTGGTAATAAAACACTCCAATCTACTAAAAGCAGGTACCTCTGGGAGGTGCAATTCCAGGTAATTACTTTTCATTCAGTAGAGTTTTATCTTCTAAGGACCCACTTTGCCCCAGGTTCTCTAAGGAAAGCAGGCAGTAAGGGTACAAGCAGTTGGGGTTCTGGTTCCATGTCAGCTCCTACCCACTGTGATAAGACACTACTGAGTCTAAGCAAGCTTTGGGTGGTACTTTCCTCCCTCGGTTTCCAGGGTCCCATCCGGTGCTCCCTCTGGAACGCGCAGATCCCTTTGACAACACCACAGCCCTGCCAGAGTCTGAGGTAACTGACTCGTAAGGAATTTCTCTTTACAAAGATAGGCTTAGTCCAGGTGTGGTGCTGTGGGTTAATGCACTGGACTGCAAAGTCGGTTTGAGCCGCAAGGTCGGTGGTTCAAGCTCACCAGCCAGAGTCACTGTGAGTCGGAACTGACTTGACCGCACCTAACAATAACACCAACAACAACAATAGGAAGACGTGCTGGACTGCAAAGTCGGTTTGAACCACAAGGTCAGTGGTTCAAGCTCACCGTTCGCTCCTCAAAACTCTATACAGTGTCACTATGTCGGAACCAGCTCCACGGCACTTAACAACAACAACTGGAAGATGTGGAGGTGGGGAAAGCATTTTTGCATACAAGTAGAGGTCATTTTCATTTTCTTTCCACTTGCTTATATTTCTCAAATCCCTAATGTGAGTGGCTGGCTCAGAAAATATGTAACATGTAACCAGTTGTGTTGAGTCAGTGCCACATCATTTTCATTCCATCAGTGTCTGAGTGGATCTGTGCTCTGAAGGACTTTCAGTGACTGGTAGTTCAGAAGGGTACCTCAGGGTAGATTTGAACCATCAACATCTTGGTGAGCAGCCAAGTTGCACCACCCAGAGACAAATGTGTATGAGACAAATGAGCAGATGTCAGCAAATACACACATATGCAATGGTAGAAAAACCAAGGAAATCTCCACTATGCTAACTAATTGGTCTGGGAGTGAGACCATAAGGTTCATTTCCATTGCTTATCTGAATTTGCAATTTGTCTATAACAAGCATGTGCTTCTTTTGTAATAAACAACTGTGTTTCAACTTTATGCGCTCACATCCCACACACTAATATGAAACGCCAGCTAAAGTAAAAATAAAGAAATTTGTTTACGAAACTCTACAAAGGAGCTCTGGTAGCGTAGTGGTTACGAATTGGGCTGCTAACCTCAAGGTCAGCAGTTGGAAACGACCAGCCGTTCCACAGGAGAAAGACAAGACTCTCTGCTCCCGTAAAGATTTATAGTGTCGGAAACCTTATGTAGGGTCACTGTGAGTCAGAACCGACTCCATAGCACATAACCACCACCATAAACCTACAAGGCATAAACGTTTTGCAGTAATAGCAGGAATCTTGTGGTCTGCTGTGATCCCGTCAGTGGCCTGCTCTCAGAAGCAGAAACTGCTGGTCGGGTCAGTGTTTCTAGCATTGGTTTTATCGTCTGGCATATGGGATATTGTGTTGTGGTTGTTTTTCCATTAACAACAAATTTGCGAGACAGTGAATTAATGGCATTTTGTCTTCAATAGATAACTATCAAAAGCAGATTTATTTGGTCTTTGAATGATAGCAAGTTAACTAAGATATATTTCATTTTGTTTTGGCAAGTATGAGTTTAGCATGTATTGTATACCACCCTGTACAGGGTCGATATGGGTCGGAACCAACTCCACGGCACACCACCACCACCACCACCACCACCAGGCTTCTTATAAGGAGTCACTGCGTGGTACAAATAGTTACATGCCCAACTCATAGCTGAAAGCTTGGCAGTCTGAACCCACCCAGAGTCCGGTGTGGTGCTGCAGAATAATGCGCTGGACCACAAGGTCAGTTTGAACTGCAAGGTCGGCAGGGTCACTATGAGTTGGAATCGACTCAACGGCACTTCACAACCACAATATCAAGAGGTTCCTCAGAAGATTGGCCTGGTGACATGCTTCTGACAGGTCACAGCCTTGCAAACCGCACAGAGTAGGTGTACTGTGATTCCCCGAGTCAGAACCAACCAGATAGGCACTCACATCATCAGCGAGCCGCGTCTAAGTGCTCACTCATTCCTCAGGACAGCTTTGTGTGAGTTCTGTTCCTTCCTCACTGTGCAGCTGTAGCAGCCCACCGCCAGGGAGAGCTCAGGTGGCTTGTGTCCGGGCAAGCCCAGTGCACGACTAGCCCCAGTGCCTCCACCCACATGCCGGGGTGCCTCTGGGAGACACGAATTGAACGCCCAATTCGCTGTCCCCCAGGCAGACTTTCAGCGATCTCAAAGAGAGAGGGTCTTAAACTGAAATAAAACCAAAGTGCTGCTCGTGCTCCCCCACCAATATTCTACTTCTGAGCAGTGATGGCACCTTTCACAGAAGATGTACTTGTTTCCTGGGTGAGTCTCAGAGCTGGGTGGTTACTTCCGTGTCATCTCCAGCCTCCCGCTGAGTTAACTAAGCAGTATGGGGAGGGGGAGGGGGCCACTACAGGAGGGACGTGGACAGCTGTGAGGACAGCTTGAAATCAAGAAAAGGGGAAGAATACAATCCAGAATCAGAGACCGCTGGAAATCTGGGCCTTGCTGGTGACTGTCCCCAGGTAGGCAGAGCACAGGATGGAACTGGGGATTCTTAATGATGCTGTATGTTTTAAAAGTAGGAAAAACCACAAAACAGCAACAACAAAACCCTGCAGTGTTCGGTGTACCATGTTAAAGGACATTGTTTTTATACGGATTTTCAAAATTAAAAGCATTAAAGGAGTTAGGCTTTGTTATGGAAAATATTCCTGAAATTGGCAGATCTCATTTCTTCAGTGTACCTCATAAATACAAGGAGCTCTGGTAGCGTAGTGGTTAAAAGTCGGACTGTTAACCTCACAGTCACCAGTTTGAAACTGCCAGCTTTTCTGCAGGAGAAAGATGAGGCTTTCTGCTCCCTAAAGATTTACAGCCTCGGAAACCCTGTACAGGGTCACCATGAGTCCAAACCGACTCCATGGCACCCTACCACCACCACCATCATTCTTTTATTTAAAAATGTATCTCATATATATAAAAAAAATTGATAACAAAAAGACTAACATTCCAACTTAAAAATTGGCAAAGGACACAAGTAGACACTTCATTGCAGAAGACATTCATGTCGCCAACAAATACATGCAAAATGCAAATCAAAACAGTATAAGTATGGCCAGATTGCTCTTTAGAAGCCACGATGGCAAGACTTTGTCCCTTTGTCTCTCATACTTTGGACATACTGTCAAGAGGGACATTACGTTTGATAAACTGGAGGGTCCACAAGAAAGAAGACTCTCGATGAGATGGAGCATCACAGTGGCGGCAATAATAGGCTCGAACAGAACAATTAAGAGGATGTTGCAGGACCAGGTGGTGGTTCATTCTGTTGCTGTGAGTCGGAACAGACTTCACAACACCTAGCAACAGCACCAGTTACATACGCAATCCTACAATAGCAATAATGACAAGAATGTGTAAGTGGATACATAGATACATAAACTAAACAGGTGTTGGATGGTGTATGGGATATATATATATATACATATATATACTGTTGTTGTTAAGTGCAGTCGAGTTGGTTCTGACCCATAGCAACCCGATTCGTAACCAGTACGCTACCAAAGCTAAAATATATATATATAAAAAATACACATTGGGCAGTGTAGTGGTTACGAATTGGCCTGCTAGCCTCAAGGTCAACAGTTTGAAACTATCAGCGGCTCCATGGAGGAAAGATGAGGCTTTCTGCTCCCATTAAGATTTACACCCTCAGAAACCCTGTACAGGGTTACTATGAGTTGGTTCCGACTCCATGGCACATAACCACCACCATCACCACCACCATATTTGGCAGAGGATTTTTTTCATATGTATTTTTACACACTGCAGATATATTCATGTATGTAATAGAGCATACAAAAGCAAAGTTACGAAGACATCTTCGCCTTAAGCAAACACCTTGAGGGACTAAGTGACGGGTGGAGGACATCAAGGACAATTGATGTAAGATAGTTCACAAGGACAGTGTTCTACCACCTACTCTGTGATAGAGCTCTTAAAAGGTTGTGAGCAGGCCTCTCTCTGTTCAAAACGAAGAAGAGTGAAGAAAAAGACTCAAGGAGATAGTCAGTTCAAAGAACAAAAGGACCACAGGAATCACAACCTCCACTCGCCTGAGCCCAGAAGAGTCAGATGGTACCTGCTGCCACCACCAACCACTCTGATGGGAATCACAATCTAAGGAGATTCGTGTAAGATGTGAAATCATACAAAAGAGCAGACTTACTGGTCTGAGAGACTGGCAGAACCTATCAGACTGTGGCCCTTATGGACTCTTCAGACCTGGAACTGAACCCACTCAGGAAATCACCCTTCCGCCAAACAACAGTCCTTAGAATACCACCCATGAGGAACAGTCAAAACAAAAGTCAGAAGGCAAGCGGGAGCAGAAAAGAAGGATAAGGAAGCTGAAAACCAGTTCCCAGGAGGACGTAGGCAGAGCACTGTGACGTTGGGAGGACTATAAACTAGGTCCTGAAGCAAAATGCCTAGAAATTGGTAAATGGGAAATGAGTGGGTTCTGGGAACTTTCACCCCAATAATAAATTGTTCAAAAAAAATTTTTTTTTAACGTTTAATAACAGACCCTGCTTCTTACCCACCCCTCTAGCAAGGGCAGATGCGGCACACACAGCATTTTAGCTCCTTCTCTGTGGTTTCACCTGTATGAGGATGAAGTTCCAAAGACCTCGAATCACTCAAAACTTGCCTCATACAGAACTAACTTCCTCCACTGAAAGGAAAGTAAGATAAGATTTTCCATTTTTCACATTAGGGACATACGTCAATCTTGTTAATATTTTTGTGTGGCACGTTATTTCAGAACCACGTGTTTCAAATTCACGTGCAATTCTACTGTGCTGAATTTGCTTCTTTTTGCCCATGTCCTCTTCAAGAACTTGATAACAACAGAAACCACCCCAATTTTGTTTGATGACAGAATTGATGCCAAAGTAATTTACTTGCCCAAACCCACCCAGTTTGTCATATAGAGTTCCCAGAGCTGCTTCGGTCTTGATGTCTCCTGAAAGGAAAAATGAAATCATGTTGATTTACTCTGGTTAAGAGATCAAACACCCACCAAAAGCCCTTGGGTCAGTTTCTTAGTAGATAAAAACAATTCTTCATCACTTTCCAGCACATAGCATATAAGTACATCTATCCTGTGTTTTATCAAAGCTGTAAACTGGTATTTTAAGTATGATGTTTCAAACCACATTGGAAGCCACTCACAGAAAAGGCATGTGCTTACACCCTTACAGTGCGATTACAGAAGCTTTATCCTCGACTTTCACACTTGCTGGCATTTCGCAGGCTCCAAATCTGATCCTTTATAGACAACTGGGATAAAGTTATTTGATTTTGTAACCATAATACTTTGCTATAGTCAGAGTTGCCAATATGAAATGTTTACTGTTGAATTGTTTTGAGCTAACTCAAGACTTAGCTACCCTGGGGAACATCATTAGAAACTATATGAGAGATAACACTTGTCCTGGAGTGCATTAGAGGGCAACAGCTGTGTGGTAAGCACCCCTGAAAAGCCAGAGTGTGCAAGATAAAACAGCACCTCACCTGCAGGTAGACACATTAGTCAATCTGTGATCCACTGCCAACATCCTGGCTAGAGCCTTTTTCTCGGCTCAACTAATAATGACCTTTGAGAATTCTGAATCCTGTTCCAATTCACAGTTAATTGTTAACTGACTGGTATTTTATAAGCTGCCAGCTGTAAACTTGACTTATATGTGCTGCCACAGAACACTAACTCTTTCTTACAATGACATAGATGGACCCTTTTGATGAACACACTTGATTTCTGAACTCTTCCTTAAATATGTCTTTTATTCTTGTTGTTTTCCCATCAAGTGTTTGAGAAAAGAGGATGAGGACTAGTAGGGTGGGGCAGGGAGAGCAACGCTCCATAGACAGCGTCACTCCTCTACTTTTGAGTGTGGGCAAACATTATTATCCTGTGTGGTGCTGTAGGGTAAGCACTGGGCTGCTAACCACAAGGTAGGCTGTGCAAACCCACCAGCCACTCTGAGGGAGAAAGAGGAGGCTTTCTGGTCCTGTAAAGTCGTGGTATGGCGCTGTGGAATAAAGTGCTGGACCACAAGGTCTGTTTGAACTGCAAGGTCGGCGATTCCAATTCACCAGCCGCTCCTCAGAAACCCTATACAGGGTCGCTATGAATTGGAGCCGACTTGAGAAGTCACTGAGAATCTCCTCATTACTCCCATGACAAATTCTGCCTTGATTTGAGCCTGTACCCCAACTAGACTTGCAAATATTCCTGGGTTCTGGTCTCTAAGATAAGTCATCATAATTAATATCATGTTCCATTTGTACTTCAGTGGAAAATGCACAAGTTGGATGTCAAAACATGACAAATGAGAACTCTAATTATTAGAAAATCTGAGTGAACCTTTTATACATAAGTAGCATTTCTTTCAACAACCCTCTCCTTTTCTCCCCAAATCTGAAATTGTGTGTTAAGATAAATTTTCTATTTGGTCTTCCAAATTTTCTAAATTTATAAAAAGTCTTCTGTTTCTATTTCTGGAATCCTGGTATGGCACTGTAGAATAAATGCTGGACTGCTAACCACAAGGTTGGTGGTTCAAACCCACCAGCCTCTCCCCGGAAACCCTATGTAGGGTCTCTATGAGTCTGAATCAAAGTTAACAACAACAATGATTTTTATTTCTAATTAAGTACTGTTTCCACCAATATTTGTTTATGGTTAGCAGATGCCAGCTATGTTCTTTTTCCTTTATAAATTCTCGCTTTAGGATCTAAAACATTGTCAAAGAATTATAACAAATCTATCTTTTTTTCCTTTGAAGGAAGGAGACCTTTCATTTGTGCATTCATTAAGGAAACAATTTGTGAATTTTTACTGTACAACAACCCTGTGCTTGTCACTTGAGAAGAATCAAATACTAATCTCATTCTTTTGTTTACATTTCTGATTAAAATGTCCTTGGTCCTAAGCATTTCTCTCCCCACAATAGTTTCTTCCACAAGGCACCACTAGTCTACCCTTTTACGTGCAGAACAAGTATGGCAGAGTAAAATGAGTCTCTGGGAAAAAACATGTTTCCCTCACTTCATGCACCCTAGAAAGTTAAGAGCAGTTTGTGATTCTAAAAGGCAGTTCATGTTGACTCATTACTAGCTTTTCATTTGTGTTGCTGAACATACCAAGAGAAAAACACCAGTAGGTCATCTGGCACATAATTTGTTTTAAAGTAAATTCATAGACATATACAAAGGTGAGTCAAAAATTATCTGCATTACAGTTATATTCAAACTGACATACATGGCTGATGACAACATGGAGTGTACATGTGATATGATTCCATGGAATAGACGAGTGGCGGTGAATTAGGTGGCAAATCATTTGTAAATCAGCCATGGCTCTGCTTATGAAATAATCCACGACAGACTTGGGTTTTGAAAAGTTTGTGTGAAATGGGTACCAAAACAACTCACCAAAGAGCATCAACAGAAGCATTTGGACATCTGCAAACAAAATTTGGACTGATAATGGAAAGAAGGTAAAAGTTTCTTAAAAAACTTGTTACTGGTGACGAGACCTGGATTCATCACTACGAGCCTGAGAGTAAACAGCAGCGTATGGAATAGAAACATCCTCAATCGCTGACCAAGAAAAAGAAAAAGTTCAAGAGTCAACTGTCGGTTGGAAAATTGATGCTTACAGCTTTCTGGAGTTCTCAAGGACCAATATTGGAAGACTATCAGGAAAAAGGTTTAACAATCCACCGTGCTCCACCATGCTCAACACAGTGAGGTACTCACTGTGTGAAGCCTAAACGTCAGATTCAATGCAGAGGACTGCTCTCCAAGGGCATTGTGATCTTGCATGACAATGCACATCCATGCACCTGTGGCCACACTGCTGACACTGCAGAAATTTCATTTTTAGGTGTTAAAGCATCCTCCCTATAGTCCTGACCTTGCTTCCTTGGACTTGCACCTGTTTGGTCCCCTGAAAGCAGCCCTTTGAGGACAAAGATTTGCCTCTGATGAAGAAATGAAGACAGCAGTGCCTTCGTGGCTCTCTAATGTTGCTGTTCTTCCTACTGACACTAAATGAGAAAACATTGACAGCATTGAGTTTTTCCAAGGTTTGACCACAGAAGAAACCTTCAGACACCATTATATACAATTCTTAGAATCCTGCTTTATTTTCCTATGCCATTAAAAAAATAAATAAATAAAATAAAAAATATTCAAACAAACATAATAATTATAGAAAATGTTAGGAAATACCCATAATCAAATAGAAAGTTAATGTCACTTGAGTTCTTACTGCAGAATAGACCTTTGACAACATTTTTATTATACAGCCTTGCAGACTTCTCTTCATGCTTTGGTGCATGTGTATAACATATGATTTGCCAGGATATAAATAGTCATATAATTTATTTTTAAAGAAACTGGACTTTACCTACTCTGGGATGTATAATCTTTCTTTTCTTTTCCACTTAACGGAACATTATTCATTTAACCCCACCTTTAAATGATGACAAAGGAAACTGCAGAATGTCCTCTACTCTCTCTCTTGTTTTGGATGTGTAACAAAATGTATACCCCCACTGTGCAGCCAGTCTCACTTCATGATATACTGTATCTCATGTAGCTGAAAAATCACTGTATTCCGGCCAGTGTACCTCATGTGTGGCCACTGCGTCATCGGCGGAGGTTGGGATGCCCAGCAGATTTCAGTGGAGCTTCTAGACCAAGAGAGAAGAGGCTGCCTTGGGCTTGTGAAGCCAGCCAGTGAAAACCTTGTGCTTATGGGGATGACCCAGGACCTGGGCAGGGTTTCATTCTGCTGTGCATGGGGTCACCACGAGTCGGGGCTGATGCCACAACAGCTAACAACCACAACGTTACATAGAAACTGCATCCCACCTGTTAGTCTCCAGTAAAAGTGTATGGATCTGTTCTTCGAGAAATCAGGGGGATGAGGCAGAGTCGGGAGATGCCTGACTGATGATGTGGGATTCAGAATAAGATAGTTTTGTCCGAACATGGGAGTGTGAGGTGGGTTTGTACGGGAGAGACGTGCAGTACAGGAAGCTCAGGGAGAGGGGGAAGCCACTGGTCACAGGGAAAATTCAAGGAAAGCATGAAGGTAGGAGACTAACTGTAAGGCATAACTGTTCATCTTAGGAAGTTGAGAAAGATTTTTAAAGCTAACGGTTAGTGCTCACAAAGGAAAAGTGAGATACGGCACCATCACTCTGCTTGGTTGTTGGTAAGTGCCGTGGAGTCGGTTCCGACTCACAGCGACCCTGTTTAGGGTTTCAGAGGAGTGGCTGGTGGGTTTGAACCACCAACCCTGCAGTTAGCAGTCCAGTGTTTATCTTACAGGCCACACCAGGACTCCTCAGTTTACTCCACTGAGAAGCCTAATTCGCACAGCTTTTGTTTTATCCTTAATTTGGACTTGCCTTAAAGTTGCTGGTTCTCAACCTTTTGGTCACCATTTACTCCTCTTTCCAAATTCTTTACTTCCCTAAATTGGGAAGCCCAGAACTCCATTGAAGAGCTCAAGGAGCTCTGGTAGCGTAGTGGTTCGAATCGGGCTGCTAACCTCAGGATCAGCAGTTTGAAACTACCAGCTGTTCCACGGGAGAAAGATGAGGCTTTCTGCTCCTGTTTGGAAACCCTGTACAGGGTCGCTATGAGTCAGAACTGACTCCACAGCACATAACAACAACAACAACAACAACAAAGACTCCATCGAAGAGTTCTGGTGGCACCGAGGTTAAGTGCTTAGCTGCCAAACAAAAGGTCGGCTGTGTGAATGCACCTGGCAGGCTGCTCCTATAGAAAACCCCGGGGAGCAGCTCTGTCCCGTGGAGTGGGAATCTGCTGACTGCAGAAGTTGTGGTTTGGGTAGTGAAAAGTCGCAGAGCCTTCCCTAGGATTTGGCAGGCCAGTGATCTGTTAAAATCCAAGGTCCCAGGTGCCTAGACTCAGGATTGTTGCAGAATGTAGGATATTCAAATTGCCATGTTTTTCAGTCACAACTTCATAATGTGCTGTGAGTTACTTGCCAACACCTCTAACCTACTGACTTTATCCTCCACTAATAAAATGGGGCAAAAAGATGCTTGGGTTTAAGAAGCTGACCTCCCACTGGACTGGGGCTTCCAGGGCCCCCAGCTCATCCTCAGGCCTGCTCTCTAACCTGTCACACAGACCTCTGGGTGTTGGCCTGACTTCAAAGGTAACACCTCATGGGTGAAGAAAACAGATAAAGGCAAAGGAATAATAAGGTGGCCATAAATCTAAAAAGCAAGTTTCTTGGCATTATCATTTCTCACTCATTTTCAGTTTTTTGGTGTGTGTATTTTTAAGATCCTTTTAAAGAACTCTGAAGTGCTTTACACTTTGACATGCTGTGCTTGGTGTTAAAAAGCTGGTAGGCTGGACTTGAAACAGGAAGAGAGGGTAAGGGCTGGAGCTTCTGCAAGTACGGGCTGGTTACTTGGTGGCCCTGGCTGTTCGCTGGGACTAGGGCTGGGCTGGGGGGTAAGAGGGGAGGGTGCATCTGACCCCCCTAGACTGGTTACCTGTCCCCAGATGCCCTCACCTCTAAGCAGCATTCCCACCAATGCACACTGTCAGGCACACAGAGCCTCAGGAAGAAAGTGAAACAGGCTTTATAAAAATTCACCGGGGATTACAGCAAAACCACTCATCGAGGACTATTAAGCCTAATAGATTATTGCGTGAGTCTATACAAATGAGCTTTCTGAGATGATTCTCTCTAAGACATACTATGTTCTATTAAGGAGTTCTGGTGACACAGTGGTGAAGCCTTTGACTGTTAACCCAGAAGGTCTGGGGTCTGAGCTTCTCCTATAAAAACGACAGCCTAGGAAAGCCTCCGGGCCGTTCTGCTATGTTGGATAGTGTCAGTAGATGACACACAGCAGCGCAATGTTTGGTTTGCACTGATGCTATTGACCACTCAGGTCCCCGGATGGCACAGATGACTTGTGCGCCACTACAAACCCACCAGCTACGCCTCAGAAACCCTATACAGGGTCGCTATGAGTTGAAACCAACTCAGCGGCACTTAACAACAACTGACCTAAAGGTTAGCAATGTGAGCCCACCCAACAGTACCACCAAAGGCTTGGTGTTCTGCCTTTGTAAAGAGGATGGCCAAAAAAGCCCCTGTGGATCACTGCATGAATTGGAACCAATGGCATGATGGCAGCAGGTTTGGTGTGGAGAAAAAGGTGATGAGAAACAAAGGCATAGTAAAGCCTCTTGTTAACATGTCGGAATGTGTTGTTTCACCCTGCAGATTTAACCCAGGACACATCCTGTAAAGAAAATTGTATGTGTTCCTCATGCTCACTCCAGGCCCCCACCATAAGTGACTTGCTCAATGACCAGGATGTGTTAGATGTCATCAGGATAAAGCTGGATCCATGTCACCCGACAGTAAAGAACTGGAGGAATTTTGCCAGCAAATGGGGCATGTCCTACGACGAACTGTGTTTCCTGGAGCAGAGGCCCCAGAGCCCCACCTTGGAGTTCTTGCTGCGGAACAGTCAGAGGACAGTAAAGCAGCTCATGGACCTCTGCAGGCTCTACCATCGGGCCGACGTGGAGAAGGTCCTGAGGAGGTGGGTGGACGAGGAATGGCCCAAGAGAGGCCGCAGGGACCACCCCCAGCACTTTTAGAGCACTCCTCTTGCCGCTGCTGGCCTCTTCGGACATTGAAACTACCCCAGATCAAGGACAAATGCTCATCTGTTCCTTTTTATGAGTTGAGAATAAGGACATGGAACAGAGGACATTTTTTTTCTCCCCTAAGCAGGTGGTTTTGTGGAGGGGTAGGCTCAAATTTGGTGGTGGATTTTTGGTTTTGCACATGTTTTTATTTAATATCTCAATCTGGAATCGGGGAGAAAGTATTTTCTTGGTTCACATAGGAGTGAAGGCTCCAATCAGAATGGATTTGTGCCATTTTGAACTGAACATTATTCTCACTCTTAAGTGTTGTTAAAGATTTCAACAACATAAAGTCTGAAATCGTTGATGGCCCCAAACAGTCATCACCCCCAGACCCTTCATGGTCAGTGGCACTCCCGCAACTAGGAAGAAAACAAACTGGGACAACGTGCTTTGTCTGTCTGTCTGTCTGTCTGTCTGTCTGTCTGTCTGTCGTGTCACTGTTTAGTTGCTCTCAAGTACTTCGTAGTACGTGGTGATTACCTTCATGACGTATGTACAGCCTTCCTTTTTCAAATGCTCTTATAATCTGTGCATGATCAAAAATGTCGTTTGCTTAAGTGTTTTTAAAAGAAATACAAAATTCAGTGATCGAGAAGATAGAGTGATGGGAATGGTGTTTGACAAAGAGAGTACTTTGTTACCTTTTTTTAAAATTTCATTTAGTATTTCTTTTTACATCTTTTATATAAGGCAGGTGCTTCACTCCTGAAAGGAATCTCAGGTAATAAATAAAAATCAGCTGGGCTCTGCGGCGCTCTGAGATAATATACTGGAAAGACAGGTAGATTTGAACGATGGTTTGAACCGCAAGGTTGATGGTTCAAGCTCACCAGCCACTCTTCAGAAGCCTTATACAGGGTCACTATGAGTTGGAATTGACTCGACGGCACTTAACAACCACAACAGCCCCTGATATTTGAACTTAAAATTGGATACAATAATACTGCACAACATTTTAGCTATGAAAGGGAATCTTTTGGCAACAGTTTAGAAAATTAAAGCATTTGTTCAGTTTGGAGAGATTTTGCATAAATCTCTGATTAAAATAAATAAACATAATAATGTTTGCTAGAGTACACCAGAAAGCTCTGGTAGCTTAGTGGTTAAGAATTGGGCTGTGAACCGCAAGGTCAGCAGTTTGAAACTACCAGCTGTTCCATGGGAGAAAGATGAGGCTTTCTGCTCCCGTAAAGATTTACAGCCTTGGAAACCCTGTACAGGGTCGCTATGAGTCGGAACCGACTCCACGGATACACCCAAAGATATTGCTACAACATCATAGAAATTTTTATTCAACAGGAATCTAAAAATGTGCAGCCATTGTTTCTTGACACATCCAACATGTAGGTTTATACATTTCTGAAGGCAGTGTTTCCATCTAGTGCTGTCGGATAAGCGCTGAACTGCTAACGACAAGGTTGGCAGTTCAAACCCACCAGCCACTCCTTGGAAACACAGTTGCCAAGAGTCAGAACCAATTGGTGTGGCACTGTGGGTTAATGCACCAGACTGAAAAATTGGTGGTTCAAGCTCACCAGTTGTTTCTCGGAAACCCTGTGCTATGGATCAGTACCAACTCGATAGCACTTAACAATTCTTTCCTGAAAAATTTTGTGTTTTTCAATTTACACATCAAAACAACAGTTTTGACATCCTTAAGGGGTTCAAATTGTGTTTCTTTGAAATATTCTTGCCCCTTCAGACAAAAAGAAGTCTGAAGGGGCAAGACCAGGGTTGTAGGGTGGATGGGATAAGGTTGCTGTCCTGGCAGACTGCACAGGTATATTGTTGATACTCCTCAGGACCACTTCCTGGACGTTTCTGACAAGTGCAGCTTTTCATTTTCTTAAAACTTCTTCCTAAAAAGCCCTAGTGATCAGTCTGTGTCCTTTCAGAAAATCTGCCAAGACAGCCCCTTTGAAATCCCAAAAGAGTTCAAGCTCATCAGTCGCTCCTTGGAAACCCTATACAGGGTCGCTATGGGTCGGAATTGACCTCGACAGCGCTTGACAACAATAACTCAGTTTACTGAGTTTACCTCTCTGCTTTGAATTCATCTTTGAGGTATTCTTGATTGTCCTTAAAAACAACCGACCCATTTAAAAACTTGTTTTATGTGGGGCAGCATTCCCATAAATTTATTACAAACTACTTCAATGGTTTGGGAAGCTGTCCAGTGGAGTTTGTTAAAAATTTGGTATTCTGACCTCTAAACCACTTTTTTCCCTTGACTGCACCTAAGACACAGACAAGTGTATTACTGAGGGAACTTGCCTAGAGCCATCCATGGATCAGAGACATGTTTAAACACGTTTATTTGGAATAAACCCATGCATGTATGAACTGGAACCCTAGTAGCAATACTTTTTGACTCACCCTCATAAAATCAGCTTCACCATCAAATGGAACCATTATGCAAGCAAAATCTATATATTTACTCATAACTTCGGATTCAGTATTAATCACATCCTGCTCATTTTGCATTGTCAGATATGTCAAAAAGATGTATTTAAAATAGCTAGTAATAAAATGTAGATTTAAAGCAAAAATAGACCGCTTTGCAAGTTGTTCAGTGAGGTAGCTATTAAATGTTTATAGCCTGTCGCTTGTCAGGAGAGTCCCAACCCTCTGCCAGCATCCAGTGGCGTGGATGCCCACCCGTGGCAACCTTACATGTGTCCTAGAATTCCGCTCGAGTTTTCAGTGGCTAATTTTTTGGAAGTAGACCGTCAGGCCTTTCTTCCAAGGTGCTTCTGGGTAGACTAAAACTTTGTGGCTTTTGGTTAGCAGCCTGTACCTAACCATGACCCCTTTGTTGTTGTTGTCAGGTGCCATCGAGTCAGAACCGACTCATAGCGACCCCATGCACAGCAGAATGAAACAATGTCCGATCCTGGGC
>NW_006408697.1:2923486-2934150 GCF_000296735.1 Chrysochloris asiatica | reverse complement strand
CTTGATGTCATCCCACATCTCTTCTGGTCTTCAGTCTTTAGTGTTTAATGTATCAAATCTGTTCTTCAGATTGCCGTGGGGAAGCAAGAGCTCTTGGCTTTCACCATGGGCATTTTAGAGAAAGCAAACGATGAAGGGGAGTGAGTGCTCAGTGCTGTGCGGCACCACACCCCAGGAGCCTCAGGTCCTTACTCCTTATATCTGGAACTGCTAACTGCAAGGTCGGCGGTTCAAACCCAGCAGCCTCCTCTTAGTCCCGGGGCGGGTCGCTGAGAGCTAGCATCCACTAGAGCGCACTTCACAACCGAGTGGGTTGTAGCCCGACCACCCTGAGGCTGCTAGGAGCACCCCATGCCCCGCGCCCGGACAGCCGCAGGCAGTGGGAGGGCGGTGGCGACGGGAAATCCCCTCCACGTCCCCCAGACGCAGCCCTCTGCAGCCGGTATTCAGCGCCGTCCGCACCGTCCCGAGGAACCACGAAGGCCGGCTGGCGGAAAGGCTCCCCTCCTTCTCTGAGGCGCCTGTCACTTGTCGGGAGAGCCCGCCCCCACGGGAAGTCCCGTCCGACGAGAAGCCCCGCCCCCTCGGAGAGCCCCGTCCCGCCGAAGGCCAGTTTGTCCGGAAGTGCAGCGGCCTCAGGGAGGTGGCAGGGAGGGAGAGGTAGGGAGGTGTGCTTTGGGATGGGAGCTGAGGCCGCGACTCTACAGCAGCAACCTTGTGCCCTTGTCCAAAGTCTCGAAAATCCCCGCTGGAAACACAGCTGAACAAGCTTCTACAGAACTGCCCGTCCACATGTCTGAGTGAAAGCTTGAAAGAGAAAGGGAGCTGCTCCCTATTAGCACGGATTCCATGGAACCTGGTTCCACGGTTCCAAACTCAAAATGTGAACCTTAAAACCGACCTGAGCACCCTAAGGCTTTCGGCCACCGCTACTGTTCCTCGGTGGCAGCTGAATTTGTCTTTCCTGAGTGGCATCACGAAGTTTTAAAACTTAGGCCCCTCTTCTCTCCTTCTTGCTGTTTCCAATGTCCTGACTCTAACACTGCCACCTCTGGACGGGCCCATTTCATAGCCACCATGGCTCTGAACGTGTCATTTCTAAATCATTTTTAATATTAAAACTGCATAGGGAGCGGGCAGGGTGGAAGGGACTGTTTTTACACCGGGGAGTTGATAAAATCGACTGTTTTCATTTTGACTTGTTTTCATTTGCTGATGCTGGCATCTGTATCAATCAAAAGTTTACCAAATGAAAAACTTTAATTAAAGGCACAATGTGAGCAGAGACAAATCTCACCAAGAGATGAACTTTTAAAGTTCATTGAGGTTATAGAAGTTAATTAAAAATGTAGGGTGGCTTTTACCGATATTACATATAGAAAAGAAAAAATCATTCCCAACTGAGATACAAGTGTAAATCAATTGTGTAATAATCCCAAATAATTTTCTATACAGCAAATAAACGCTAATAGCATAAATATGTTGATGCTTTACAAAGATGAGAGTTGAAAGGAATGATAATGCCTTATGGTTAATTGATCAAATACTACTTAAATTTTAAGAGTGCAGTGATTCTGTAGGATGCGCACAGACTGCAAACCACAAGGATAGCAGTTTGAGTCGACCAGCGCTCTACAGATGAGGCTCTCCGTTCCCCCAAAGATTTCCAGTCTTGGAGACTCAATACAAGGTCGCTACAAGTTGGAAATTAATAGCTAAGAACTTTACTCAGTATTGTCCACTGAGGTCTACATTAAGTTGAGTGCATTATAAATTGAACTGCTTTCTGATCAGGTTTGTTTGCTACAGGAATAATGAAATCTCTTTAGTAAAATTCCGATATACTCTCTTGGGGCAAATGGTCAACATGCTTTGCTGCTAACCTAAAGGTTTCAGTCCACCCAGACATCTACTTCTGAAACATCAGCGTTGAAACCCCTACTGAGCACAGCTGTATTCTGACACGTGTAGGGTTACCAAGAGGTAGAATCAACTAGACAGTTGTACAACTGGTTTAATGTACTCTCTTAAAACTCTCATCTATAATATTGCATTATTGTTCTTGTTGCGTGCCATCGAATCGGTTCCAACTCATAGGCGCAACCCAACATAGGGGTTCCAAGAGGGGCTGGTGGGTTTGAACTGCCAACCTTGTGATTACCAGTCCAGTGCTGACCCAGAGCGCCACACCAGGGCTCATTGCATTATTAGGCTTTATGTCATATGCATTCTGTTTGGTTGCAATACCAAATTGCTACAGCCACGCCATATCACATACACACACACACACACACACACACACACTCACACACGGGACTTGAACACACAAGAGAAAGGAGATGCAAATAGGGCACACAGGCTTTAAAACAGTAGGGTTTAAGATTGTTAGGGCTTAAATTTGTTGTTTAAGTGTGGTTAAGTCGGTTCTGACTCATAGCAACCCTGTATCAGGTTTCCAAGGAGCAGCTGATGAGCTTGAACAACCGACCTTGTGGTTCAAATCAACCTTGCAGTCCAGTGCTTATCCTGCAGCACCACACCTTAAATTTTTTAAAAAAGGGGGAGAGGGCTTAAATTGTTGTGTCAGGAATACCCATCAATATTCCAATAACCTGTATGAATGAATTTGTTTTTGTGATATTAATAGCTATTCAATACCATGTTTTGGTATGTGCCGTGGAGTCGGTTCTGACTCATAGTGACCCTGTACAGGGTTTCTGAGGCTGTAAATCTTTATGGGAGCAGAAAGCCTCATCTTTCTCCTGAGGAACAGCTGGGAGCTTTGAACTGCTGACATTGTGGTTCGCAGCCCGATTCATAACAACTACGCTACCAGAGCTCCTTATTCAATACCATCTTATTGTTGTTGTTCACTGATGATTGGGGGTGGTGAGGGGGCGCGGAACAAGACTCAAACCATTGCCATTGAGTTGATCCCATGGATGGAAATCCTGTAAGGCAGAATAAATCTGCCCTACAGGTAGTTTTACAATCAAGGACTCCACCACGGCACCACCAGAGTCGATTCCAACCCATAGCAACCCTGTATCGGGTTTCCAAGGAGCAGCTGGTGAGCTTGAACCGCTGACCTTGTGGTTCAAACGGATTTGAAGTCCAGTGCACTAACCCACAGCACCACACCAGATTCCATCAGAGATACTAAAAAGAAAATTCGAGGTAATAATTTTTGTGTTGTGCTGCCCTCTGCTGGAGCAAAAAATCTACACACATTCTTTCTGGCTCCACTGACATCCGCACCTGTTGCAAAGTGCCTTGAAACCCTGCATATGGTTTCCAAGGAGCAGCTTGGTGGGTTTGAACTGCCGCCCTTGTGATTTGCGGTCCACTGCTGATCCTACAGCACCATACCAGACTATAGCAAACCTCTTGCTAATCCTTACAAGCAGCTTCACAGAAAAAAAGTATGCATATATTGTAATCATTTTAGAAACTGACAAGTACTTTTAAGGAGCTCTGGTTACGAATCAGGCTGCCACCCTCACCATCAGCAGTTTGAAACTACCAGCTGTTCTGTGGGAGAAAGATGAGGCTTTCTGCTCCTGTAAAGATTTACAGCCTCGGAAACCCTGTACAGGGTCACTGTGAGTCAGAACCGACTCCCCGGCACATAACAACGACTCTTAAAACATACTGTGGCTCATACCATTAAGACAAAGGTTCAAGTCTCCAAAATAGTTCTACACTCAGTGAATGATTTTTAAACAACAGGACATTTTATCCATGCAGATTTTGAGGTAGCAGTTTGTGGATGTTTGAGCAGTCTTTAACATCCAAGTAAATGATCATGCTGAGCAATGATTTTTTTATATTAAAAAGCAAAGGGATCAGTCTCCCTTGGGGATAGCCAACTTTGGAGGTATTGTTTGCTTGATTGCTTGCTTTTATTGTAGTTTGAGTAAAAATGTACAGAGCAGATTCGTTTTCCATTCAGCAGTTTATGCCCTGGAGGATTAGCAAGAGCATAAACCTTTCCTCTTTCTCTATAATAAACAAAACTGTTCTTTCAAATACAGTACCAATAACTTCTAACAGGTTTTCTCCCTTTGTCTTTTTAGATGAATAAATTTTTAAAAATTTAGTCTTTTTTCTTCCACAAAATCGAAGTGTTTTATTAAAGTAGCTTAAAGTCTTGTTTTCAAATTATGCTAGTAAACAAGGAACTCAAGAAATTCTTTCAGTTCTAAGAGTTTATTGCCTAAATCCTAACTATACAGTTCAGAGCAGATTTCAGCATTAAATAAAGACATATATCAAGTTTCAGATATTTATTATTCAGTGTAAATCCCAACATGATACATCAACATAATTCTGTGCATTTAGGGAAGAAAGATATCCTGGTTAGGGTGGAAATTGTGCAGATGGCTTCTGGAAGACCTTCATTCTAAGCAGCTTTAAGGGAAAACATTTCATTTAGAAGTCGGGGCCTTCTTTCTTCAATTTGCTGTAATCCACATTCACTGAGTAGAACTTGTATTGCTCATTGGGGCCCAGTTTGTTCCATGGTTCTGGGTTATTCTTTCTGTCCCAAGTAACATCTGGATTAAACAATGCCCAACGCATGACATACAGTGCTGCTCCCGTACCTCCAGCTCCAATAAACACAAGAGAGGTATCAAGCTTGAGTGTTTCTTGGCTTGACTAAGGATCTGGCGAAGCATGTTTGTGGACGAGGCCTCAGGTCTGAAAGGAGAAAACGAAGCCGGCAGGCCCAGAACCTAGGACTCTCTGCTCCTTGTATGAGGGCATCCAAAGTCCTAAAAATTTAGTCTTAAGCAAAGATACCCTCCTTAGAACATGTTTTGCACCTGTACCTTCCCCTTCGGTCCCATGATTTTGCTCTGGGTTCCTTATTTTACAGCTGGTCACTGTTTCCACAAATCATCTCTCTCTCTCTCTCTCTCTCTCTCTCTCTCTCTCTCTCTCTCTCTGTGTGTGTGTGTGTGTGTGTATGACCTTCTAACTCCGTGCCACAGTTTAGCATGGCTTCCCTTTTTTGCTTACACGTATGTACACAATTTATTGGATTGTTTTCCTCTTCGATGGCACTTTGGACCTCATAACATTACAACTGTTTACTACCTTGTAGTTGAAACACACCCACGAAGCAACCAGAAACCTTTACCCAATTTGTTCCATGATTCCCTGCTTAAGAATTCTGTCAAAGTTCACCTTGTGAACCTGTACACTTGGTTATAAAATGGAGTGCACTCTTGTTTGCTTTGTTTTGTTCTTATAATTTCTTTTGTTGCTGTTGTTGTGGATATACACAGCAAAATATGCACCACATGTATTCACATGTATGAGGGTGAGTTAAACAGTATTGCTACAAAATCATAGGAACCTTTATTAAACAAAAATACCAAAATGTGAAGCTGTTGTTTCTCATATATCATCTAGGTCCATATACTTCTGAAGGTGGGGTTTCCCTCTGTCTTGTTGTTGTTGTTAAGTGCCGTCAAGTTGGTTCCAACCCATAGCTACACTGTGTTTCCAAGGGTTTCCAAGGAGCAGCTGGTGAGCTTGAACTGCCAACCTTGCAGTTCAAAAGGCTTTGCAGTCTGGTGTATTAACCCACAGCACCACACCAGGACTCCTTCTCTCTACCCTTCCTCAAAAGGAACTCTGGTAGCTTAGCGGATTATGATCTGAGCTGCTAACTGCAAGGTCAACAGTTTGAAACTACCAGCTGCTCCACAGGAGAACAATGAGGCGTTCTGCTCCCGTAAAGATATGCAGCCTCAGAAACCCTCTACAGGGTCGCTTTGAGTTGAACACCACCACCATTCCTCAAAGAAACTCCAGCTCTTCTATTTATACCGTCAAAATGGTAATTTTCATGAAATGCAAATCGTGTTCCTCTGACATGTTCTTTGAGTTTAGGGAACAAAAAGAAGTCTGAAGGGGCAAATTCAGGACTGTAGGATGGATGGAATAAGGTTTCCCAATGAAATGTTCACAGGACAACTCTTGCTACCCTCAGAGAAGGAACAGGTACATTGTTATGATGGAAAAAAATTCTTCAGGGAAAGTTTCCTGGCCTTTTCCTCACCAATGAAGTTTTCAGTTTTCTTCATGTCCTTTGAGAAACTCTACCAAGATTACCCCGTGGATATCCCAAAAAAAACAGTTGCCATAGCCTTCTGAGCTCACCTCTCTGCCAGCAGATTTCCTTGGAAAGCACTGTTTTGATTGGATTTTAAAGGCAACTTAATGAGCTTAATGGACTCCTGGTGTGGTGCTGTGGGTTAATGTGCTGGACTGCAAAGTCATTTTGAACTGCAAGGTTGTAGGTTCTAGCTCACCAGTCACTCCTTGGAAACCCTATACAGGGTCACTATGAGTTGGAACCGACTAGAAGGCACTAACAACAACAACAAATAAGGTTAATATGGCAAGTGTATTCCTGAGAGAACTTGTCACAGCCATCTTCTAAGCACAAAGACATATTTAAACATGTCTTGTTTGGGATAAATCCATGCATGTATGAACTGGAAATAATCCATGCATGTATTAACAACAATATTTTTTTATTTACCCTCAATCAGTTTCGTGACATTGATTACATTCTTGGCATTGTTGGCAGTCTTTTTTGCTAAGGGCAGCAAATTATTTATTCTGATATTTCTCATCACATTGTTTTATTCGGTGATGTATTGTACCTCCTAGCCTTTATGCTTGTGATTATGAACCTGTTTTGAAGTGAGTTGTTACTGAGATAGGGTTAAGGGGAGCTCTGGAATGGCATCAGGTCCACAATACGGGTTTGAACCAAAGGCCAGTGGTTCAAACTCACCAGTTGTTCCTCTGAAATCCTATACAGGGTCACTAAAGGATTAAGGGAGCTCAGTGGCTCTGTAAGATAAGCACTGGACTGTGAGCCAAAAGGTCAGCCATTTGAGCCCACCAGTCTCCTTGGGAGAAAGATGAAGCTTTCTGTTCCCACAAAGATTTACAGCCCCAGAAATTATATACAGGGTCTCTGTATATAATTATATACAGGGTCTCTGTTAGTCAGAATCAACTTGATGGCACATGCCAACAATACGGGCTAAGGTGGAACTGAAGAGTATGGAGTTCTGGTGTGGTGCTATAGGATAAGCACTAGACTACTAACCACAAGGTTGGCGGTTCAAACTCCCCAAGCCGCTCACTCCTTGGAAACCCTATACAGGGTTGTTATAAGTGAGACCTGACAAGACGGCATTGAACAACAAAACAACAACACAACAAAGAGTAAGATTAACAGAGGGCTAAGGAATAAGGATTAAGGTGAAGCTAAGGATGGAGGTCCCAGTGTGGCACTGTGGACTACAAGATCATTTGAACTGCAGGGCCAGAGGTTCAAACTCACCAGCCACTCCTTGGAAACCCTACACAGGGTCGCTATGAGTTGGAACTGACTTGACGGCACTTGACAACAACAACTAGGATGTAATACACAGAAATCAAATTGACTACATCTGTGGAAAGAAATGGTGGAAAAGCTCTATATCATCAGCCAAAACACGACCAGGGGCAGACTGTGGAAGAGACCATCAATTGCTCTTATGCAAGTTCAGGCTGAAGCTGAAGAAAATTAAAAGTCCATAAGAGCCAAAATATGGCCTTGAACATATTCCGTCAGAATTTTAGAGATCATCTCGAGAACAGATTTGATGCATTAGACACTAATGATGGAAGACTTATGTGTTGACATCAAGAACATCATACAGGAAGAAAGCAAAAGGTCATTAAGAAGACAAGAAAGAAAGAAAAGACCAAGATGGATGTCAGAAGAGACTCTGAAATTTGCTCCCCAGAATAGTGATACTAAAGCAAATGGAAGAAATGAGAAGGTAAAAGAGCTAAACAGAAAATTTCAAAGGGCAGCTTGAGAAGACAAAGTAAAATATTATAGTGAAATGTACAAAGGTCTGGAGTTAGAAAACCAAAAGAGAAGAATGCAGTCAGCATTTGTCAAGGTTAAAGAACTCAAGAAAAAATTCAAGCCTCGACTTGAAATACTGAAGCATTCTATGGGCAAAATATTGAATGATGCAGACAACATCAAAAGAAGATAGAAGGAATACACAGAGTCATTGTACCCAAAAGAAATGGTCAATGTTTAACCATTTCAAAAGGTAGCTTATGATCAAGAACCAATGGTACTGAAGGAAAAAGTCCAAGGTACACTGAAGGCATTGGCAAAGAACAAGGCTCCGGGAATTGATGGAATACAAATTGAAATCTTTCGACAAACTGAGGTAGGACTGGAGGAACTTACTCAACTATGCCAAGAAATTTGTAAGACAGCTACCTGATCAACTGATTGGAAGAGATCCATATTTGTGCCCACTCGAAAGAGAGGTGACCCAACAAAGTATGGAAATCATCATTAATATCTCATGCAAGTAAAATTTTACTTGAGATAATTAAAAACAGCTGCCACATTACATTGACAGGAAACTTCCGGAGGTTCAAGCTAGATTTGGATGAGAACATGGAATGAAGGATATCATTGCTGACACCAGATGGATTTTGGCTAAAAACAGAGAATACCAGAAAGATGTTTACCTGTGCTTTATTGACTATGTAAAGGTTTTCTACCTTTTACTCTCAGGAAACTGACTAAGTAAACTTCAAAAGTCAACCACCAGCTAGAAAATTGATGCTTACAGTTTTCTGAGATTCTCAGGGGCCAGTATTGGAACACCATCAGGAAAAAGTTTCAACAATCAATAGTGCTCATTACAGTGAGATGTTCACTGAAGAATTGTTGTCTAAACTTCAGATTAAACACAGAGGACTGTTATCCAAGAGCCTTGTGATCTTGCATGACAACGTGCATCTCCACACCTCTGCCCACATTGTTGACACTCTACAAAAACTTTGTTTTGATGTATTAATGCATCGTCCCTATACTCCTTCCTGATCTTGCTCCATCGAACTTTCACCTGTTTGGTCCCCTGAAATCAGCCCTTCAAGGATGAAAATTCACCTCTGATGAAGAAGTGAAGACGGGTACATTTGTGGCCTGC
The DNA here is from genome assembly GCF_000296735.1 of Chrysochloris asiatica. Lineage (NCBI taxonomy): Eukaryota > Metazoa > Chordata > Mammalia > Afrosoricida > Chrysochloridae > Chrysochloris > Chrysochloris asiatica. Next base: position 2,925,112 of record NW_006408697.1, on the reverse strand, counting down.
AGCTCGGCCTATGACATTTTTTAATAAGGGAATAAGAAAGCTTGTTGACAGATGGACAAAGTTATTGAAAAGCAAGGAGATATGTCAAAAAATGATGTGTTTGTCTTTTCTAAAAGTTGATGAAAATAAATTTACAGCCAGAGTGTGGATCATTTTGATTCACCTTTGGATAGTGACCAAAATGGCAAACCAGACCTAACAGAAGTACTATTGAATGGGGCCTGAGGAACTTCTGAGACTCAACTCATGCCATGGCTGGTTACTGCTGGGTGTATGTGGCATGCTGGGCATTTGGCCAGTGTTCCACAGAAACCTTTCTTGTGGGGGCCTCCCAGGAGAGAGCTCAGTCTGAGAAAAAAGTGAGCATAACAAAGTATCAGATAACCACTAACGGATGTCCCAAACGTTGCAATTCCTCCAACAAATCACACCTCTCTAACGAAGTGTGACCCAAAGGAGAGGTAGGTGATCAATCTATCACAAATCACCATGTAACTTTGGTATACCAACTGTTCAGGGCAGCCACTGGCAAGAACGGACCATGTGTGGTACAATGAGAGAAGCAATGTCCTTGAGTGCCAGGTAGTGGGGAGACCCAACATGTGGAAGAAGCCTGATTTCCATAGGAGAGAACCACAGGGATAACACCCCTGAGCATTCCCAAGAAAACACTTCCGGTGAGAAGGGACTCCCAGGCTCTGCTGATGTAAGTAGGGAGATAGAAAAAGTCTTCTTTCTACTGCATTTCACACTAAAACTCACTCCTCCCTTGGCCTCTGAGATTCTGTTCTCTCCTACTTCTTTATCGCTGATTTTTCCTTCTCTTCTCCTTTGTTGGTTCCTTTTCTTCAGCTACTTATTAAATGTTGGTGGCCCTCAGGGTCGAAACTTTCCTTCTTTGGCCTTTCCACATTACACTTAGCCTCTCTGGCTTCAGTTACCATCTATAGCTGGGTGTTGTTGGGTGTTATCAAGCCACCATGTTATCTGACTCACGGTGATGCTGTTGGACAGGGTAGAACTGCACCATAGGGTGGCCTAGGCTGTAATTTTTATAGAAGCAGATCACCAGGTCTTTTCGCCTATAGAGGGGCTGGTGGGTCCGAACTGCCAACATTTTGGTTAGCGGCTGAGCACTTACATTGTGCCTCTTAGCTCTGACTGCCTCTTAAGATTCCTATGCATATTTACAGCTTTCCAGTGAACAGAGTTCTCATAGGTGCTGCAAACATAGTACATCTATAATCTACATCTCATGTCCTCTCCAATCTTTGCTCCCCAGCCCCCCAATTACCCATCTCAGTGATGAGTGCCCATTTACCCAAAGAAGGGCACGGGGATTCAAGCGTGTCTCCTCACCATGACCACATCCTATTGATACCAATGCTGCTGAGGTCCCTCCATCCCTACCACCCCACCCACCTCCATCCCTACCACCCCACCCAGGTCTCAGCTTCTTTTGACACTTGCCATGACTTGCCTGGCATCCCACACCCACTTTTTCTTGACACTTTGGCTCTTTTCATTTTTCATACATCTGCTAGAGTGATCCAAAATAAAACTCAAAAGAAGTTACTACCTGCTTAAATTCCTTGATTTACTTCACCTACAATCCCTACTGGTAGT
>NW_006408697.1:2881436-2897111 GCF_000296735.1 Chrysochloris asiatica | reverse complement strand
CTTAATACTTAATTGAGTATGTATTTTGGTATTTTTTTATGCTTTCTGATTGCCTCCAGGTAGATGTGATCAGGATGTGGGCTTCCCTTTTCACTCCTCTTATTGCTTAACTCAGAGTAACTGTCACAGGTGTTGTCTGCCTCCCTGGTGTATGAAAGTTGGTATTGGTTCTTGCCTGGATTGTGGGGCTTTATAGGGTGTGATTGTATCTTAACTACATGGAAGCAATTGCTGTCTCTTCTTGGGTATTATAGGGATAGAAATAGCCCCCTATAGGTAAAAGGGGGAACATAAAAAAAAAAAAAAAAAAAAACAGACCTAAATTTGAAGAATAGTGGTATTAGTAGGTCTTCCTTATAGGCATGTGGACATTATCCTATCACAGACAGCATTGGACTTCAAGATAGATTTTGAAATGCTCTTTATGACAATGAATACAATGTCATTTCTCTTCAATTTGTCTTTCCTGGCATAGTAAACCATAAGATTGTGTGCTTCAGAATGGCCAATCCCTGGCCATATCAGCTCACTGATGCTGAGGATAGCAGTCTTTATGTGTTTCAGTTAATGTTTGATGACTTCCAATTTTCCTAGATTCATGCTTCATAATTCCACATTCTGATTATGGGTGAATGTTTGCCTCTGTTTCTTCTCAGTTTGAGTTGTGCCCCATCAGTAAATGAAGGTTCCAGAAGTTTTGCTCTATCCATGTCATGAAGGTCAACTCTACTTTAAGGAGGCAACTCTTCCCCAGTTGGTTTTTGAGTGCATTTAACCGGAGAAGCTCATCTTCCAGCTATATCAGACAATGTTCCACTGCTATTCATAAGACTTTCAGTGGCTAACCTTTCAGAAGTGGTCTGCCTCTACTTCTTCCTAGGCTGTCTTAGTCTGGAAGCTCTGCTGGAACCATCTATTATGGGTGACCTTATGGTGGTTGTTGGTAAGTACTGTCAAGTCAGTTCTGACTCATAGCCACCCTGTATAGCATTCCCAAGGAGCTTGTGAGTTTTAACTGCTCACCTTGTGGTTCAAACCGACCTTGCAGTCCAGTGCTTTATCCCTAAGCGCCACACTGGGACTAGTATTGAAAATGTTAGAGGCATAGTTTCCAGCATCACAGCAACACACAAGCTACCACAGTACAACACACTGACAGACAAGTGATGGTTATGAGACCTAGAACATTAGAAAAGATGGTGTGGTTCAAAAAAGTTCTGCCAACATTATATTAATCCAGAGAACTCTATGTATAAAAATGATATTGCAAAAAGCACAGTATCTTTATTGGCATATGATTTTCATACACTTGGATGCCATAGGTAAGTGAAATGGTAGGTGCCTTTAGTGTTCTTTTTGCCTATTTATTGTTTGTATAATGAAAATGTACTGACTTTTTACTACAAATGTGCAGTTACAATGATTTCATTAAAAACAAAGCAATCACTATAAAGACCTCCTTACTATTGAGGTCCATCCTTAATATTTCTGCTTGAAAGCAACAAGAATCTTTTAGACTCTCAGAGAATTATCCAAGGCTAGAAATGTCTGAAGACTAGGCCAGGATTTATGGCAAAATAAGAACTGCACATCCAGTTAAATCCTCATTTGCACCAGGAGGCCTCAGTTTCTGCATCCGTGGCACCTGATCAAATTTCCTACACAACTATGCATGCTAATGAGCAGAGGCTGCAGGCTCATGTTGCTAAATTAGAGGGCATGAGACAGACAAAAATCAAGATGTAAATTGGGCAGCTTCTCAGCCAGGAGCTGAAATTTCTCTTTGATGAGCTAACAGATTACATTCCAAGGTTGGCAGAGATGAATGGGAGAGGGAAAGGAATCTAGGGCCTTGTGTGGCTGCTAAGAGCCTTCTGCCTACACCAGTGTGCAGGGTGGAGCCAGTCACTTTGCAAGGCTTGCTGGGTTTCTTGTCAGGGGCTCAGCTGGCAAAGCCAAGAATTCTAAATTTAGGATCCAAAATGATCCTACATATTTGGACAAAATATCTTCTCGAACAGATTGGCTAGAGTGTGGGTCTGCTGTGATGGAGAATTAAATGAACACTTTCCTAACTTGTTAAGGCTTATTTGGTATAGTGCATATAATATGCATATATTAAGAACACAACTAAATTCGTTTGGAAAAAACAAAACAAAACTAGTTCACCTACAGAGAAAGAAATCCTTGATTAATCTGAGCTGTGCAGTTTTGTATTCTGGCAAAGATGGATAATAGAAATCTTTAAATATCCAAAATTAACATTTTCACCTAAATACCCCCAGATACTAATCATCTCTAAAGAGGCCCTAGCTTTAAGGCTGCATATTCTCAAGAGAATTTGGAATGGCAAATGGATTTGACGTGTCAGCTGATTTGATCTTCTGAAAGACTGTCTTACCACAGGATGGCCAAGGGGGAGCTGAGGAAGAAGAGTATGAGTTATGGGTGGAATTAGGGAGGTGGTTGGGGCAGCTTGGGTTCTTTTGACCTCTGTGGCACTCAGGCAGTTAACCAAGGGAGACTTCCAGTCAATCCAGAGTCAACGGCACTAACCATAAAATGGGTCCTGCTGCCTGGCCTTAAGTCCAGAGACCTGAGTTAGCACCAGCTGGGTCCCCAATATGATCAGTCTCTCAGCATCACCTCCCTGCCTTCATTCTGCTCAGGGAAGCAATCCTGGCAGGAAGTCTGCCCCACTGGTAAATGAGTGTTCCTTTATTCCGAAAGCTTAGCATGATGGAATGGTAGAAATTTACCTAAGGAATCTGGGTACTTGGGACTGCTTAGAATTTTAGTTCCACCTCTTTTGAAATATTTGGTTTCTAAATGAATCAAAGTCTAAAGTGATACAAAATTCCGTTTCCTAAATCTCTTGAAGAACTCAGAGGGAGCTGGGCTGTTCCCTTAATGTTGTTATGTGCCGTGGAGTCGGTTCCAACTGATAGTGACCTTGTACAGGGTTTCCAAAGCTGTAAATCTTTACGGGAGCAGAAATCCTCATCTTTCTCCCATGGAACAGCTGGTAGTTTCGAACTGCTGACCTTGCGGTTCACAGCCCGATTCGTAACCACTACGCTACCAGAGCTCCTTCCCTTAATAGGTTTCCTTTTATACTCATATAAGGAATCCTGAAGAGTAAGTGCTATGGTTAAATAAATGCCCTAACTGCCTAAAGTGTTAAAGGTCAAATTATACTGAGAATTCCACACCAAGTCCCACATAAATAGGTGTGTATATTCCTAGTCCGTGGCCAGAATTCCACAGCAGGCCCCACACCAGTCCAATAGGTGGTTATGTTCCTAGTCAGCGGCGGCCAGATCCTCCCCTCCCTGCAGGTCTGACGTCAGGGCCTTATCAGGAATCTTTACCATCAGGTGCCACTCTTGAGACCAAGCCCCTGGTAGGTCCAATTTTGACTCTCCTCACAAGCTTGGCAAAGTGGAGGGTCAACAGAAAAAAGGAAGATCCCCCCAACGTGATGAATTGTCACAGTGGCAGCAGTTGTAACATTGTAACAATTGTGAGGTTGGTGCAGGACCAAGAAGTGTTTTGTTCTGTTGTTCATGAAGTTGCTATGAATCAGAGCTGACTCTATGGCACCTAACAACAATAACACAAGCTGAATGGCTCCCATTGTGGGTGGTGATTATATCTCTGATACATTCTGTAGCTAGGGTCTGTGAAATGGGTGGTTGAATGGTCTCAAATTCCAAGCCCCTGTGCTCAGCCACCTGGATAGTTTTCTCATGGCTATGTCCCCTAAAGTGTGATTTTCAAGGGTCCCACAAAGATCTCCTAATCGCTAGATCTGACTCTGGCTTTCAACACTTTCCCACCAATATTTGGATTGTTTTCTGATGAATTGGTTCCACAGATTACAAGGATTGCTGACATACAGATCACAGGAGGGACACAGCGTTCTGGACCTTTGTGATTGTCAAAACAAAATGCTGTTTGCCTGATCCTGCAGGTGTAAACATGCAATTTCTGCAACCAGGAAGCACAGCTTCACAGTTCTTCCCGATCACACGTTCATAAATGCTTTGGGCTCCTTGAAATTAGATACACACAGTCCAGTGACATGAAGGCTCGTTATTGATTGTGTGTTTACAACTAGAGAAAAATCAGACATGAAGGGGTGTGGGTGGGGATATAATCTAAAAGAATTTAGGATGAACCCAAGAGAAATAAGCTTGTCATGAAGTAAATGTTTCAATGAACTGAAAATATGCTTCTGCCTTTTCATGACCTGACATTAGAGATTTCATCATTAAAAGATCTGAATTTAAAAAAATGAAAGAGACTGTGACAATCTGGCTATTTGGGGAAAACTGGTCATTACGATATGGATGGAATCCTGGTGTGGCACTGCAGGATAATCACTGGACTGCTAACTGTAGGTTGGTGGTTCAAATGCATCGATTGCTTTTTGTAAACCCTATTGAGTGTTGATATGAGTTGGAAGTGACTCAAAGGCGCTGAACAACAACAACATGGTATGGATAGATTCAAAATTTCAGAGCTAGACAAGACTCTGGAGTCATTGGAGTCAGATTTTCCAGATGAAGAAATTGTTTGGTAGTGACTGTGTGCCCTCAAGTCAGTTCCAACTCATAGCGACCCTACTATGCACAACAGAATGAAAGAGTACCTGGTCATGAACCTGCTGTGTTTGAACCTATTGCTGATGCCACTGTACCAATCCACCTCATTGGGTGCCGTCCTCTTTTCTCTGACACCCCACTTTACTAAACATCTTTCTCCAGGGACTGGTCCCTCCTGATAATATGTCCTAAGTATGAGAGACAAAGTCTGGCCATCCTGGCTTCCAAGGAGCATTCTGGCTTTACTTCTTCCAACACAGACTGGTTTGTTCTTTTGTGCATCCAAGGTACTTTTAATATTCTCCTCCAACACCATAACTCAAATGCATCGATTCCTCTATGATCTTCCTTATTCACTGTCCAGCTTTCTTATGCATATGAGGTTATTGAAAATACCATGGCTTGGGTGAGGTGCACCTTAGTCCTCAAACTAATATCTTTACTCTTCAACATGATAAAGAGGTCTTGTGTAGCAGATTTGCCTAATGCAAGACATCGATTGATTTCTTGATGTATTTGATTTGTTGCTTCCATGAATATTGATGGTTAATACAAGCAAAATGAAGTTTTTAATAACTTCAATCTTTTCTCCATTTATATGGATGTTGTTTATTGGTCCAGTTGTAAGGATTTATTGAGTTGCAACCCATACTTAAGTCTGTGGGTCTTTGATTTTCATCAGTAAGTATTTTAAATCCTCTTTGCTTTCTGCAAGCAAGATTGTGTTATCTGTATGTCACAGGTTGTTAATGAGTCTTTCTCCAAACCTGATGCCACATTTTTCTTCATATAATCCATCTTCTCGAATTATTTGCTCCACATAGAGATTGAGTAAGTATGGTGAAAATATACAACCCTAACATACACCTTTCCTAATTTTAAATAATTTGGTGTTCTCTTGTTCTGTTTGAACAACTGCCTCTTGGTCTATGGGCAGGTTTCTCATGAGCACAATTAAGTGTTCCTAAATACTCATTCTCTGCAATGTTGTCCAGAGCTTGTCATGATCCACACAGTCAAAAGCCTTTGTGTCATCAATAAAGCACAGGTAAACACTTTTCTGATATTCTCTGCTTTCATCCAAATTCCATCTGACATCAGAAATGATATCCCTCATTCCATATCTTCTTCTGAATCCAGCTTGAACCTGTGGGAGTTCTCTGCCAATGTATGGTTGCAGCCACGATGCAGGAGAAAGATGAGGCTTTCTGCTTCCATAAAGATTTGCAGCCTTGGAAACCCTATACAAGGTCACTATGAGTTTGAAACGACTCCATGGCACACCACCACCACCACCATCACCAGTGGCATAGTGGGTTATACCTAGGGCTGTTAACCACAGGGCTGGCAGGCAGTTTGAATCTATCAGCCACTCTGTGGGAGAAAAATGAGGCTTTGTGTGCTTGTAAAACTACACAGGCTTACTATTTGTGGGACACTATGTTGGAACCAACTTAATAGCATGCAACAACAACAACACAATAGGCAGATGAAGGAAGCAATGAGATGTTACTGTGAAATATGTGAAAACAGAAAGAAAGAGAAGGACCGTGCAGATAATTCTTACTGCTCTTCCATCTAGAAATGCTGTCCCGTTCCTGGGGGTAAACCACACATGTGGAGTTAGTACCACAACTGGAAAAATGCCCATCTTGTCTAACTCTTCATTGTCAGAGGAAATGTTAAATATTTGTGTGTTTTAAAAATTATGTATGTGTATATTAAAATACATTTGTAAGTTTATTTGTGGAGTCCTGATGTGGCTCTGTAGAAAAAGCACTGGACTGCTAACTGCAAGGTCGGAGGTACAAACCCACCAGTTGCTTCTTGGAAACCCTATACAGGGTAGCTATGGGTCAGAACCAACTTGATGGCATGCAACAACAATGTTTCTGTGTAATATTTCTAACCTCAAAGGCAAATAAAGGGCTAATTTATCAAGATACTGATAATAAAAGGCAATAATAATGACAACTGGAAAAAAAAAAAAGTATTCAGCTTACATCAGAAACAACTTACTATGCAGTCATCAGATAGAGCTTCATGCAAAGTCAGGGACTACCTGTAATTATCTACTGAGGACTGGAACACTAAGGCAGATAACAAGACTACCACTCTAAAGGAAATATCTTAGCATCATGTAATGGATCATTAGTAAAAGACTTTAAGCATTAAAATATATTGTTGTTGTTGTTAGGTGCCATTGAGTCAGTATCGACTCAGCAACCCTATGCACAACAGAACGAAATACTGCCTGGTCCTGGGCCAACCTCACTATTGTTGCCATGCCTGAGCCCACTGATGCTGCCACTTTGCTAGTCCACTGGGGTCTTCCTCTTTTTCTTTGACCCTTCACCTTACCAAACATGATATCCTTCTCCAGTCACTTGTCCCTCCTGACAATATGTCCAAAGTGTGAGAGACGAAGTTTGGACCTCTTGGCCTCCAAGGAGCACTCTGGTTGCACTTCTTCCAAAACGGATCTATTGGTTCTTTTGGAAGCCCATGGCACTTTCAATATTCGCCTCCAACTACATAACTTAAAAGCATTAATTCTTCTTTGATCTTCCTTATAAAATTGCACGGGCAATTGAATGGAAATACCATTTCAAGGGAAAAAATAATAATGTAAAATACTGACTGCTGAAGAATCTCTTCCTCACAGGTTTTTAATTGGATGTGTATCAAATGACATTGGCGTGTGCATTTCACTTAGCACATTTGAAAGAGTTGAGGAGCAGTTTAATTTAAACTGCCAGTATTTTGAATATACTAGAAAGTACATCCGTTCCAAGTACTTAAACCTAAATGTTCATTTAGAAATTGTGAAAGGCTACACAGCTTTCCAAAATTCTGTCAGAGGTTATGTGAGTTAAGTATTTGAAAATCTAAGTTTGGGTGTGGCTATAGGGTAAGCACTGGGGAGTAAGGTCGCTCCTCAGAAACTTTATACAGGGTTCCTATGAGTTGGAACCAACTTGTTGGCTCTTAACAACACCAAGCTAGTATATGAAGGCACCAGGCTTCTGTCTCTGTCCACTTCAACAACACATAAAGCTCAAGGTCTTCAACACAGAGTATCAATGACCCTCACCTCACATGACCCTCAGGTATAATCAGTTGGCAGTCACACTTTGACCTTGAAACTATTTCTCTAAAATGAACAACTCTTGACTTATAGCTCAAAATACAAAAGAACACTGTCTTAGTCTGGATTCTCTAGAGAAGTAAAACCAGTGAAGCTTGTGTCTCTGAAACAGAGAGAGAGAGAGAGAAAGTCTTCATGTGGCGCTGCGGGTTAATGCGCTGGACTGCAAAGTTGTTTTGAAAAGCAAGGTGGGCAGTACAAGCTCACCAGCCGCTCCTTGGAAACCCTATACAGTGTTGCTATGAGTCAGAACTGACTTGTCAGTACTTAACAACAACATATATATATTATGGCATTGTAGGATTAGCACTGGACATCAAAACACATGGTCGGCAGTTCAAACCCACCACCTGCTCCTCAGAAACCCTACAGAGGGGTTGTTAAGAGTTGGAATTGATTCAATGGCACTTAACAACAACATATATATGTACATATAGACTCTATATGGATCAGAATCGACTCAACAGCACTTAGCAACAACACCACCAACATACGGAGTCCATAGAGAGAGAGCGAGAGAGTCCTTTTGTTGCGCTATAGGATAAGCACTGGACTTCTGGCATTTCTTGGAAACCTTATACAATGTCACTCAGAGTCGGAATAGCGACTCTGTATAAGGTTTCCAAAGGAGCTCTGGTAGTGTAGTGGTTATGAATCAGGCTGTGAACATCAATGTCAGAAGTTTGAAACTTCCAGCTGTTCCGCGGGAGAAAGATGAGGCTTTCTGCTCCCACAAAGATATAAAGCCTTGGAAACTCTATACAGGATCTCTATTATTTGGAACCTACTTGACACAACAACAACTACTACATAGACAGAGAGAGGGAAAGAGGGAGAAAGGGAGAGAGGGGTTTTAACATCAAGGAAATGGCTCACACATGTGTAGAGGTGGGCAAGTCAGATGTCAGCCTGCAAGCTTCCGACGCGTGGAACTTTAGGGCTGATGAACCACGATCGGCAGGTGAGACAGCAGCAGGCAGGCAGCCAGGTCCAGCATGTAAGAAGACAGGCTATTGATGAATCCCAGGATCAGCAGGCAATATTGCTGGAGATCAGAGGATGAGCCAGTTGCAAGACCCAGAACCAGCAGAGCACCAACAAGCTTTGCCTGAGTGTCCAAAATATTGGAAGCAGGTCACGCCCCCAAGGAAACAGCCTTTTGATTGTTTGGCAGCTTATAGCGGATCTCTTCATGAGGAATTAACAGCCAAACCACTGAGAATCCTGAGCCACTCAAGTTGACCCAAAACCTTAACTATCACAGCCATAAATGTTAGCCTCCCTCCTACTGCAGAAGTAGAGTTTAAGGGGGCCATAATTCAGTTAAAATGCATAAAACCACTAAGTGAAAAGAGAGTTTGGACAATGCTTATCCACTCTGGACAGCCCTTAAATGCAGCTAATCTGGTTAGGTTAGAAAGCACCTTTGTGTTAATTAAAAGGTGATCCTCCCCATCAGCCCTTGGCTGCAGGAGATGCAGAACCACATCAGTGTGGTGCATAAGGTATATACTGGATTTAGTGATCACAACTTCCCTCAGCGAGCCACCTTGTGCATCAAATAAGCATATGTGATAACCCTGTGGCTTTGTATGATGTTCCAGCATCGTCGACAATGACCTCCAGCCCTTCCCAATTTGCTGCAGACCTATCGGTTACTCAGTTCTGACTCATAGCCACTCTGTCTAGGGTTTCCGAGGCTGTGAATCTTTACAGGAGCAGGAAACCTCATCTTTCTTCCTCGGAGCGCTGGTGGATTTGAACTGGTGGGTTTAAACCCTGTAGTTAGCAGCCCAATGCATAACCCAGGATGCTAGCTGGCTCCTTTATTTATACTGTTTTAGAGCTTAAATTCTAAAGCACTTAGTTTGTGGTCTACAGTGGGAGCCCTAACTCCATATTGAGTTCAGATGCCTTTTGAGTTTTTTTCTTACCATCCTGTGTCTAATGCTTGGACAAGTCTGGGACAAACATAGTGAGGGCCAGTTTTGCTCTGAGGTTTGCTCAGAGAAACAAGGAACTTGCCTGGGCATGTCCTCAATGATTTACTGAAAATAGCCACGTTATCTAAACGTTGTGGTCCTGTGACTCAGGCTTGCTTGGTCACAAGTCATACCTTGACCACCACCATATCACAAGGTGGTCGAAGCCCCCTACCCAATTCTTCTTTAATCTGCAAATGTCCCCAGTTATGGTCCTTTCCTGGCTTCTGCAGTTCTGTCTGCAACAGTGATGATTTGATCTGCCATCATTCATGACCTGGGGGAGATTTTCTTTCCTCCTTAATAAGCTATGAGGAATTCCACGACGGTAGGATCAGTGAACCCAAAGGTCGGCAGTTCAAACCAAGCAGCTGATCTTTGGAAACTCTATACAGGGTCCCTATTGTGAGAAATAACTCTTGCTAGTGTGATCCATCTTCAGGACTAGGGATTCTTGGGGCTAGCCAGCTAGCATACCAAAAGGAGCTCAGTGGAGGGGAAGAACTAGTTTGACAGGTTAGGAACTTTAAAATAAGAATACACCCATCAAAGATAGAGAGGAAGTTCATGGAGAAAGGGGGAAACTAACTTTAAATGAGAATGTTCCCAGTAAGGACTAGTAGGAGAGCCTAGGAGGAGATTGTGATTTCCTAATACCCAGTAAAAGGGGAACTGGAGGAGGGGCTTTTTCAAGACAGAGGGATAAAACTATTTACGGGCTGGTCATATGGCCCTTCTGCCCTTGTCTACTGGGTTGGGCACCCTATTTTACAAAATCAAATAAAGAAAACCTCACTCTTGCTAAACTGAGTACAGATTGGGTTACTTGAGTGTTTCTCAGTATAGACAATGTTTCTCACAAATTTGGGGGCCCATCTGGGATTTTCTGCCCGCTTGGAGTGGCAGCGCTGGTTGAAAAGGAGACACATCCCACCTTGGTTTCAGTGGCCTACTCCACCGGGTTGATTGCCTCCCAGCGAGAGCCAGAAAAAGGCCTGAGACTGTTTAAAGGTGATCAGAATTAGCAAGAGATACGTGGAAGACTGAGAAGAGAGTAACCACAGAGACCAGGCAATCTGTGCATAGGCCAGGGTGGGAAGATTGGACTGTAAGTATCACCTTGGTGGTCAGGCATTTTCGGGGGTCAGTGTGTGACTGAGATGCATCTTGGATATGAAGAGAGTGCAGAGTCCCAATCCAGTTGGACAGGGACAAAGTGAAATCTCAGGGTTGTATGCAAGAAACCTCCATGTGTACCTGAACCCAGGAAAATATTGGGGGTTGAACATGCAGGGGAACTCAAACACCAAGACCAGTAGAAAATGGGGAACAGAATTCTAGGCCTAAGGAAGAAGGAAGCAGGAGAGACTCCCACAGACATTACTCCATAGTCCTACGGGGAGAATGTTGAGGGCTTCGGGGGACAGTCCCCAAACCCAGGAAAAAGTCAGGGTGCATGAGAAACTTCTAGGAAATAGGGGAGATGAGTGCCCAGGGAATCAGGTTCTAATCTGGTTAGTAGGGGATAGTGGAATGGAGTAACAAACCCATTGATGAACTGTTATGAGAAGCTCAGAAAGTTTTTGTAAGGAGAGAGGAGGAAGAACAGAGGAAGAAAGCCAGACTCATGGCATCTACTGTAAATAAAATAGTTAATAAGAGGCTAGAACAAGACCCCCCTTCTTGAGAGCAGTGGGACAGCGATTACAGTGTTAAACCTCCTCCGAGGAAAGGGAGGAGAGGACTGGACCAGGTCCTCATGCCCACCAGCGGATGACTAAGTGTGGCCTCGCAGGCCATTTCAAAACAGCATGTCCAGAGATAAGGAGGGAAGGAGAGATACTTCCCCTCAGGAAATCAATGTTTGAATCTTTTGGAACGGGACCTGTTAGATTGGAGTTAGGATTAGAGAGTACGAAGGGCAGATGAAGGTAAATATGAGATCTCTAACTGAGGAGGAGGAAGGAAGGACTGACTCACAGGCATGGTTTAAAGAGGCAATAAGGAGGGCTGGAAAATTCCACTCTTAAAAGAGGAACTAAAAAAAGCTGGGGGAAGTGCTCCATAGAAGGTAATGCCTTATCCCCATAGAAGGAAGCAGGGTCTGCAACCAGTGATAGAGGGCCTAGGGATTTATTTTGGGAGGGTATGGTAGTTTTCAAATATAATTCTTAAGATAAATGTAGACATAGCTATTTGAACTTACAATGCAGAATTCTGAGTTTGCACATTCAAGGTGAAACGTCAGCGTGAGTCGAGCACTGAAGAGCTGTTTGGCTGTTTTAATATCTTTGATATTCTTTCTGTAGTAAAGTGGTATAAATGAATTCTTTTAAAAGGTGGTTAAGAATTTGTTTGGCTAGTGTGATAGTAATTTTTTTTTTTTAAGTGTACATTGTTCCTTTACTTGTGTGTATCTTTTATTTGTATAAATGTTTCAGATCTTCTGAGAACATAATGCTGTTTTAAAAGATATTTGGTGTACCAATACTCTTTCTGAATTGAAAACATTTTTTTGTTAAGATTTGGGCCACCCTGTGTGTATGCATTTCATCTTGTTAAGAGGAGAAAAAGGATATTGTGCTGTAGACGTGAGTATTGATAGAATTTCATTTCATTTGACAAGGGTATATTGTTAAAGTATGTTCAATTGACATTCCTGTTTGAAAAGCTCTAAGTGAAGTACTGTATTTATGCATAAAGTTGATAGAGCCAGTAATTGTTAGGGTCCGAGACCACCACCCAATAAGGAGACCAAGAGACAAAGATAATGCAAAAGCAGGCGGGCTTTATTCAAGCTAGCATGCTAGGGTCCAGTGGCGGCTGGCAGTGTAGTGTTCAGTGGTGTTACAGCAGTGTTACTGCATCAGCTCACCAAAGCTCGACCCCAAGCAGTCCACAAACCACACCTTATATAGGGTTTTGGGACACACCATGGGAGGGGGCTATGTAAGCTAGGATTACAACTTTTACCCAATGGAGCATTCAGAAACCGCGGGATCCAATAGATTTAAACATAACATCACATAAGTAACCTATAGTACTAAGACTTTTTCCAGTCCTGCCGCCTTCAGCCTTCATCTTATCTGTTATCCGTTCTGGCCACCTGGCCTGTGAGTCTTCAATTGTGACAGTTTTACGAGTGTGCTCTTTACCCTGCATTTGTGTCTCTTAAGATATTCTGTTGGGGACTTGCCTAGCCATGCCTAGTTGTTCTTATGGCCCCGGCCTGAAGCAGGTCTCAGAGCAAGCTCTTATACCTGAAGTGGTGATTCTTGCTCTGAGCCCTACTTTCAGCCGCCCACTTTTATTCTCACATAATGTTTCTTTTAGTTTGAGGAAATGGACAGAGTATATTAAATACTGTTGTGAGAATGCATTATCCCTGAATATCTTCATGTTAATGCTCTCAGAACTTTCGAAGCCCAAGAGTCGAATGGCATTCACTGCTAAAGGGGTGCCATGCCATCGTCACTAGTCTCCCCTACCTGGGAAGGACCACAGACTTACCCACCATGGAAACTAGAAATCAATTCCTGAGACACTACGTGCTGGCCCTTTCTGCTTTGTTAACCCTCAGTTAAAAAGGACTCTTGGTCCAAATCCCTCCCTGCGAATTCATCATTCATCACTTATGACTGGGAGACTTGGGGCTGATCAAGACCTGGAAAGCGGACAGACTCCAGCCCGACTGCGAGGACCCTTACCAGGTACAGTTCACCACTGGGACAGCCATCAAGAGTGCAGAGAAGGGGTGGACACACTATACTCCAGTAAAGGGACCAGTGAAGAGGAACTCTCCCTAAGGGAAGAGTAGTTACCAGAGGGAATCACATCCCTTACACAGGAAGCCTCTCAAAGTGGCCCTGAAGAGTCCGAGAGGCTGCCTTGCCATACTGCTGCCAGATTGTCATGTTTTTCCCTGGTCCCTCTTGCTCTTGGGGGTCTAAAGAATCGCCGCTTTTCAGAAGTCAAAGCGAAAGTACACTTTAAAGGGAGGAGCAGGGCTGGCTCCGAGAGTGGAGAAGACGCTTTGGGATTGGGGTCTCTTCCTCTAAGGAGGAGTGGCAGGTTGAATATTCATCAGTTTTTAGGAGAGGGGCACAGGCTTCTTGGAAATGGAGTGCCTCTGCAGATGTTAGTGCTAGGCGTCATCGTCCTGGGTTGTCTTCCTGGGCCAGCTGCTTCAGTATTAGGGTTTTAGGCCTTGATATCCTTATCTTTGTCTCCAGGCTGTTCTCACTGTTACTACTAAGTCAGAGTAAGAGAGGCCTAGGACCCAGGGATTCTAACCTGTCCCTGATAACATGGGGTGGGTTTGGAAGCTAATATGGCTAAAATGTATCATTACCATGGGGGGAGGTGTAAAGGGGTTTTGCCTACAACCAGCCAGCCAGGTTGATGGTAGATGTAACTATGGCATCTTTCCCTCAAACCATCAAATGAGGTGTTTGCCAGGTTTGATCCTGTGGGAAATTGGATGATCCAGTTCTTACCTCAACTAAGTCCCCAGTGTCAGTGACAGGGAGCCAAGAAAAGCAATCCTGCTCTATGGAATGGTGTCCACATCTGTAGACGGGCCCTGTGAGCTGAAAATGTGCCTGAAAAAGTCGAAGTGATGGAGGTAAAAGACCTAAATTAGACATTAGAGCCAGAAACAAGATCTAGGATGGGTTCTCAACAAAAGTCATTGCCATGTTTGCGTAGCTGATAAACCACAGGTGCAGGTAATTCCCTTTTCCCTTGGTTGGGATTCGGATATGCACTGCAGGTTGGCTTTGTACCAAGACAAGGATGCTTGGGGAAATGAAACTTGAAAGAGTTTGTCAAAGACAATTCCTTCATTCCCCATAGGGATGAGGAACCTCTGTTCTTGTCTTTAAAGTCAGGGAGCAGAGTTCACAGTGCCCATTGGAGAACTGACAACTTGCACTTACATCCAAAATGTCACTGGTGAACCTAGCAGAGTCCTCAAAGTATTGTAGAAAAGGGAGTGTCCGAGATTTGCTGCCTGTCCGATTGGACTGGGACGTGCATGTTGGTCCAGCCGGCAATACCTTTCACCCAAATGTTCTGCAAGAAACTTGAGCAACATGAGATGAGATGTGCCATGCCCTTGTTAGACCTGAGAATCTGAGAGCGAGATTGGAGAGACCGCACCAGAGACAGAGAGTCTTTATTGCTGATCAGTGTCTGCAAACAGGCTAAATAAAGCAAGCTCTCTAAGGTTTGCAGCCTCCAGCTGTCTGTTGGGGTGGCTTAAAAGGCTAAAACTTCAGAGGAGGGGGAGCAAGCCGGTTACAGAAGCAAAAAGCAAGGTTATTCTCTTGGAATGAGGGAACACAACAAATCTCTGTAATCTGGCACCTGGTGTTTGTTTTCCAAGGCTGTCTGGGCATATTCTGGGAACTGATACTCATGGTTTATCTACATCTTGTTACATTGGGTTGTTTTTTGTTTTGTTTTTTTAATTTAAGGTTTTTATTGTGGATTGAGTGAAAGTTTACAGGGCATATCATCAGTTTTACATTCAATAAATAATATACCTTGTTTCATTACATTGATTATAATCCTCTCCATGTCCCATCAGTTAACAGTATTTCTCTCTGTCCAGTTTAGCTTTTTTTTAAAAACTCACAAACAAAAAACACTCAGGGAGAATGGAGCTTCCGGCTGATGGAAATAGAGGGCATGTGCACAAGAACGCCCACAGTTGCAGATGACACCCAAGTGACCGGGACTGGATGACTGGATGATCAGAGCTCAACCAGGAGAAGAAAGAATTGGGGGTGATGGGGGGGGAGGGGGGGAAAGAAGACTGAGCTGATCCAAGCTGATGAACTTAACCTATGCATATGAATGCAGTGACGCAAAAGAGGCAACAAATCCTTACAGCAAGAAACATTCCCACCCCCTCCACACACAGAGTAGACAGAGA
>NW_006408697.1:2832212-2879256 GCF_000296735.1 Chrysochloris asiatica | reverse complement strand
TTTTCATGTAATTTAGGATTTAATTTTCAGCTTATTTCCTTTTTTGTGTGATTGTCCCGCTCCACAATCCCCGTTCAGGCCTTTTTTCTAGTTGTAAACAGTTCAGGACCGGCTGTGGCCGTTTGGTTTTAATTGGAAACTGTCACTTTAAATTTCAAGGAGATCTGTGCACATGCGTGGTTGAACCCTCCGAGGGTGGGGCTGGGGTGCCCACTAGCTCAGACACCCCTATAGTCACCAGAATGGAGGTGCACAGACAGTAAGGAACCAATGAACAGCTACCAAAAGAAAGTAATGTCCACACCTTTATCTCTGTGGTTCTGCCAGGTATCTGTGGCTGCTCTGATCTTTCCCCCACTTGGTCTCAACCAAGATGGTGGCTCCTGGAGCAGCTGAGTGTTCCGAACTAGAAAGCAATGGATTTCTTGCTTCTGCCACAAATTCCCCAAGCTGTAAGCCTTCCAACCTTCTAGATATTACTTTATATGTGGTTCAGAGTTCTGAGACCATCCCCTGAGCCTGCTTGGTTGGGTATTCTGTATTGTTGTTTGCAGAGCTCTTTAGTACACGTCCACCCGATCCGCCATCTTGTTTGTTCTCCGTTACATTGGGTTTTAAGCATGTGGCTACAGTTAGGTATTGTTTGGAACATATGGCCTTTGAAACTTGTCAGTTATTTGAGACACTTCTTGTTATTTGAAACTACCCAGGATATTTGGGGCAGGGGCAGACCTGGTCAAGCTTTCTGGGGTTCATTCTATTTTTGGGATCTTATCACCCTGAGTCTGAGGATTACTGCAGATTGGGAGGAAGTCAGACTTGGTCCCCACTTGGTTTAAGCATTTAGCACTGTGAGCGGGATTCAGTGCAATGGCTCTGGACCTAAGAAATTGTGAGGTTTTGTGGGAAAAGAATTAAGGGGAATGGGATAAAATGTTGCAGGTGAAAGGAGAGCAGCTTCTGGAGTTTCTTGGAGCTGGATAGAAAAGATAGCTGATCTGTGGCCACAGCCTACTGGAATCCACCCTGCCACAGGCCCAAGGTCATACGCATATGAATGTGATTAGTCCAAGGTGGTGGGAAGATTGAACTTGAGCATTTAAAACGGTTAATACCTTGTGGATATTGACTTCTCCTGCTTATTATTGTAAAATAGACATACATGTGTGATAGAAATATTGGGAATTATGATTACAGAAAGTTTGTAAGCCAACCTTTGGAATGAATTTACCAGAACTTTAAGGTGGAATACTGAGCTCCACCCAGAACTCCAGAGTTGATACATTTGCATTTGAAAAGCCATGTACACCAACCCAGAGACTTTAAGGCAAGGAAAGTTGGCCCATCCAAGAAAACCCCCTTTGAGGACTGAAAGTTGAAGGGAACCAGTGTCTGCTTGCTGATGATCACCTGGGTCTACTTGTGAATGGGTGATGGTTTTGAAGTGCAGGGAGGTAGGTGTGTGTGAACTCCCAAGCTTGCAGCTGGTACTAATTTGACCTACCTTGGATGGCTAGGGTTGTTGAGCTAACTAGAACTTGACCAGATGACTATGATTAAGACTCTGAGAAGCATCATTTGCTACAATTTGATGGACTGGACTTTTGCTTATGGATGCAGTTCCTAAAAAATTCCAATCAAAATGGAAGTCTCTTCAGATCAAAGAACATGCGTATCTTCTCAGTGGACCGGGCTGGTAGGGATGGGCAATAGCTGCGAACCTTAAGGTCAGCAGTTCAAAACTACCAGCTGTTCCGTGGGAGCAAGATGACCCTTTCTGCTCCTGTAAGGATTTACAGCCTCAGAAACCCTGTACAGGGTTGCTATGAGTCAGAACCTACTCCTCGGCACGTAACAGCAACAACAGCATTGCAATAAATGCATAAAGTGGCTAATTTGACAAATTTTCATGGTTTTTATAAGAATGAGGGGTCAAGGGAAAATTCCCACGGACTAGTTTTGCTCTTTTCCAGATGGGTCTGGTGAAAGGGGGTATGGAATAATGCTGATAAGATTTTTATGATTTCAGTTGTAATCAGTAGTATGATTGCGATGTCAGAACTGTAATTGTAGAGGGCTAAAAGGAGGAAGTAGTTCTCTTCCATTTCAGGAACCATCAAGAAGAAAGAGTGACAGAAGAGATGGTGGCAGAGGCGGTGACATGGAGTAGCTATGGACTCTAGGCCCGTGGATTGAATGAAGCTGTGTGCCTATGGGCTGGAGCCTGGGCATTTATCACTTGTTTTACATTCGACAAGTGATTACACTTTGTTTCATCTCAATTATCACAGACCCCTCCATGTAACATCACTCATCCCACTTCCTCCCTGCGTTTTCCTTGTTTCCATTCTGCCTTCTTAACCAAGCCTTTTGAACTGTCTTTGGTACATGTTGTCCTTTGATGTGCGTATCTCACTCCTGTTCTCCTCTCCTTAGACATAGCTTTTACTTGGCTGAAAATTGAGCTATAATAGGAGTGAGTTCAGTTCCAGATCTGAAGGGTGACCAAGGACCATGGTCTTGGGGTTCCACTAGTTCAATCTGACCAGTAAGCATGGTCTTCTTAAACTAACTCTGAGTTTATTCCACATTGGTGGTGGTAGTCGGACACATCGACTTCAGTGCCCAGGGTTGTGGAGACTGAGGTTTACATGGTCCATTAGTCCACTGGACTAATTATTTCCAAGTGTCTTTCAGTTTTCATCACAGTGTGGTGCTGTGAGTTAATGCACTGGACTGCAAGGTTACTTTGAACTGTAAGGTTGGTGGTTTAAACTCACCAGCTGGTCCTCAGAAACCCTACACTGGGCCCCTATGAGTCTGAACCAACTCAATGACACTTAACAATTACTTCTTTCCTCTGGTCAGGGAGACCAGTAGTTACGCATGAGCTTTTTAGATCCCAGTTGTTACTCATCAAAGTAGGATGTAGAACATTGTCTTTGTGGACGATGTTACATCAACCGATCATGGAGTTCCCTGAGATATGGTCCTGAACCCCCAGCTCCAATGATTCATTCCTTCGAGGTGTCTAGCAATGTCTAAGCACTTTTCCTAACTTTGCCCCCACATGCTCCACCACCTTCATGGACATGCTGACCGGAATACACAAATCTGTCAAATCTTTACATGTTTGTGGGTATGCTCCCACGTCCATTCAGCCTGTGCTTCTATCTATACATCTATATGTAGATCACCATTAAGGAGCTCTGGTAACATAGTAGTTACGAATCAGGCTGCTAAGCTCAAGGTCGGCAGTTTGAGACTACCAGCTGGTCCATGGGAGAAAGATGAGGCTTTCTGCTCCTGTAAAGATTTACAGCCTCAGAAACCCTGTATAGGGTTGCTATGTGTAGGAACCAACTCCATGGCACACAACCACCACCACTGCTCAGCTGAAAATTGGACCACAAGGTTGAGTTCCTTTCCAGACCTGAAGGGTGGTCGAGGGCCATAGTCTCCAGTCTCCTTCTGATCAGTAAGCCAAGTTTAAAAACAATTTTTAGTTTTGTTCCACATTTTCTCCCACTCTATCCAGGACCTTCTAATGTGAACCCTTTCAGAGCAGTTGGTATTGTAGCTGGGCACCATCTAGTTCTTCTGGTCTCAGAGACATGGAGACAGAGGTTCACGTGTTCCCTTAGTCTTTTGTACTCATTGATTCGAAGCATCTTCAATTCTCACCACTCTTCTTTCTTCCATACATGGGAGAAATAATGTTATGTTGTTGTTAAGTGCTATGAGTCAGTTCCAACTCATAGTGTGGCCTTGTGTAGAGTTTCTGAAGAGCAGCTGGTAGGTTTGAATTGCTGACCTTGTCGCTCACAGTCCAGTGCTAATCCTACAGTGCCACACCAGGAGTCTGGAGACACCAACAGTTGTACCTTAGTTGGCCACTCATGCACTTTTAAGATCCCAGACTCTAAGCACCAAAGCAGGATGTAGAGCATTGTCTTTGTGGACTACGTTGTGCTAATTGACCACGGTGTCCCCTGAGACCATGCTTCTGAGCTCCCCCAGACCCAGTGACTCACTATTTTTAGATGTTTGGTAATATGTAAGAAGTTTTCATCATTTTGTCATCTGTACACTCCACCACATTCATAGTTGTGTTTGTGGTAGAGGTAAACACCCATGTACAAGTATTCTTTCAAACGCTTACGTATTTGTAGATATAGCCACTCTTCCTCTCATACCCACTTAGCCTGTGAATCTGTCCATGCAGCTATCTGAAGAATCCTGCTGTGCCAAGGTTGTGTATATACCACTGTTTACCTCTACCCTCGTGCATACCTTCTGGTGGCTTCACCTGTCTTCATCATTCTTCTGCCAACCTCTCTCTTCTTGTACATTGCCTGCCAGGTCACCCGAGCTAACCTGTCTACCCTCTAGCCCCACCACTTGTCTGTCAGTTTGCCATACTGTGGTGGATTGTGTGTTGCTGTGATTCTGAAAGCTAAACCATCAGTATTTTAAATACCAGCAGGGTTCCCCATGGTGAACAGGTTTCAAATGAGCTGCCAGACGAAGACAGACTAAGAAGAAGGAGAGGCATTTTCGAACATTCAGTCACTGAAAACCATATGAATAGCAGTAGAAATTTGCCAGCAACAGAATATTGAAACACAAAGAAGAGCATCAGAATATTATTAGATAGAGTGCCAGAAAATGAGCCATTCAGGTTGGAAGGCACTCAGAACACGACTGTGGAAGAGCTTCCTCCTCAAAGTGGAGTAGACAAGGATGACTTGAATGGGGTAAAGTTTTCAGGACCTTCATTTGCTGATGGGATATAAATCACAATGAGGAAACAGCCGTAAACCTCCATTAATAATTGGAACATGGAATATATATGGCAAGTATGAATCTAGAAACATTGGAAATTGTCAAAAATTAAACAGAACACATAAAGATCGGTATCCTAGGCATTGTTGTTGTGAAGTGCTGTTGAGTTAGCACCAACTCATAGTGACCCCCGTATAGGGTTTCTGAGGAGTGGCTGGTGAGCTTGAACCGCCGACCTTGCAGTTCAAAGTGACCTTGCAGTCCTGAGTACTAACCCACAGAGCCACACCAGGCCTCCATCCTAGGCATTAGTGTCTGAAATGGACTGGTACTGGTCATTCTGAATCTGATAATTACATGGTTTACACTATGTCAGAAATGACAAGCTGAAAGAGCAATGGTGTCACATTCATCATCAAAAAGAACATTTCAAGATCTATCTTGAAGTACAATGCCATCTGTGATAGGAAAATTCCATACGCCTACAAGGAAGGCCAGTTAATGCCAATATTATTCAAATTTACACACCAACCACTAAAGCCAGTGATGATGAAATTGAAGAATTCTACCAGCTTCTTCAGTCTGGATCTGATCAAGTATGCAATCACGATGTATTGATAATTACTGGCAATTGTTTCCTTTACATTGAAGTGCAATCCATACTGAAGACTATAGTCTTTGAACTTCATCAGTAAGTACTTCAAGTTCTCTTCACTTTCAGCAAGCAAGATTGTGTCATCTGCATACTGCAGGTTGGTAATGAATCTTCCTCCTATCCTGATGCCACCTTCTTTTTCATATAATCAGTCTTCTTGGATTATCTGCTCAGCATTTAGATTGAATAAGTATGGTGAAAAGATAAAATCTTGGCACACACCTTTCCTGATTTTAAATCATTCAGTATCGCCTTGTTCTGTTTGAATAACTGCCTCTTAGACTATGTACAGGTTTCTCATGAGCACAATGAAGTGTTCAGAAATACCCATTTTTCACAATGCAATTCATAGTTTGTCATGATGCACAAAATCAAATGCCACTGCACAGTCAATAAAGCACAAGGAAACAGCTCTGTGGTATTCTCTGTTTTCAGCCAAGATCCATCTGATGTTACCAAATGATATCCTTCATTCCACATTCTCTTCTGAATCTGGCTTAAATTTCTGGCAGCTCTCTGTCAATGTACTGTTGCAAGCGTTTTTGAATTATTATCTTCAGCAAAATTTAACTTGCAAGTGATATCAATGATATTGTTTGATGATTTCCATATTATGTTGGGTAACTTTTCTTTGGAAAGGGCACAAATATAGGCCTTTTCCAATCAGTCGGCCAGGTAGCTTTCTTCCAAATTTGTTGGCATCTATGAATCAATTTGTTGAAACATTAAAAAAAAATTTTTTTGAAAACATAAAGGATTTTTATTTTTCCAAATAAAGTTAGAGCAATGTTTCTCTGTCTCTCTCCTCTTCTCTCTCTCTTCCCTACCACCCTGAAACATTTCAATTTTTATTCCATCAATTCCTGGAGCCTGGTTCTTCACCAATGCCTTCAGTGCAGCTAGGACTCCTTCCTTCAATACCACTGGATTTTGTCGGACATTTCTTTTTGGTACAATGACTCTGTGTATTCTTCTTCCATCTTCTTTTTATGCTTCCTGCATCATTCAGTATTTTGGCCATAGAATTTTTCAACATTGCAACTCAAAGCTTGATGTTTTTCTTCAGTTCTTTCAGTTTGAGAAATGATGAGTGTCTTTTGGTTTTCGACCCAGGTCTTTGCACAGTTTATTATAATACTTGACTTTGTCTTCTCGAACTGCCCTTTGAAATTTTTTTGTTGAGCTTTTACTTCAGCTTCTCTGCATTCAAGAGCAAGATTCAGAGTCTCTTCTACCTCTATTTTGATCTTTTATTTCCTGTCTTTCTAATGACCTTTTGCTTTCTCTTTTGTGTGATGTTTTTGATAGTAGCTCTCAACTCCTATGAACTTAGGTCAGTAGTGTCTAATGCATCAAATCTGTTCTTGAGAGGGTCTCTAAATTCAGGTGGAGTCTACTCAAGGTCATATTTTGGTCTCATGGACTTGTTTTAATTTTCTTCAGCTTCAGCCTGAACTTGCACAGGAGCAATTGATGTTCTGTTCCACAGTCAATTCCTGGCTTTGTTTTAACTGATGATACTGAGCATCTCCATGGTTTCTTTCTACAGATGTTGTCAATTTCATTCCTGTATATTGCCCCTGGTGAGGTCCACGTGTGTAGTACCTGTTTATGTTGTTGAGAAAGTTATTTGCAATGAATAAATCATTAGTCTTGCAGATTCTATCATGAGATCTTCCACATCACAATATCACCAAGGCCATCTTTTCCAACTACTGAGCTTGTTTCAAACTTTCACATTCCAGTCATCAGTGATGATCAATGTATCTTGATTGTATGTTTGAATACTTTCACACTGAAGGAGTTGGTAGAATTCTTTAATTCCATCACCATTGAGTTTAGTGGCTGGTGAATAAATCTCAATAATAATGATCTTACTGGTCTTCCTTGTAGGCATTTGGACATTACCCTCTCACAGACAAGATAAATCTTGAAATGCTCTTTGACAATGACTATGCCATCCCTCTTCAAATTGTCTTTCCTAGCAGCGTAAGCCATATGATTGTCTGATGAAAAACAACCAATGCCTATTCATTTCAGCTAATTAATGCCAAGGATAGTAATCTTTATGCATTCCATTTCAATTTTAATGACTTCCAATTTTCCTAGGTTCATATTTCATACATTACCTGTTTCTATTATTAGTGGATTTTTGCAGCTGTTTCTTTTCATTTTGAGTTGTGCTTCATCAGCAAATGAAAGTCTTGAAAGATTTGCTCCATCCACATTATTAAGTTCAAACTACATTGAGGAGGCAGCTCTACCCCAGCCGTTTTTTCAGTGACTTCCAACCTGTGGAGCTCATCTTCTGGTATATATCAGATAGTGTTGTTGTTAGGGACTATCAAGTCAGTTCCGACTCATAGTGACCCTGTGTAGGGTTTCCAAGGAGAGGCTGGTGAGTCTGAACCGCCAATCTTGTGGTTCCAACTGACCTTGAGGTCCAGTGCTTATCCTACAGTGTCACACCAGGACTCTGTTCCACTGCTATTCATAAGGTTTTTAGAAGTGGTCTGCCTGTCCTTCTTCCTACTCAAAAGCTCCGCTGAAACCTGTCCACTCTGGGTGACCCTGCTGGTGGCAATACTGGTGGCAAAGCTTCCCGCATCACAGCAACACATAAACTTCCACAATGCAACAAACTGACAGACAAGTGGTATAAGACATTATTAATATTTTAGATTTACTAAATCAAATGCCTTTGCATAGTCAGTAAACCACAAAGAAACAGGTATTTTGGATATATTTTTTGTTAATTCCTTATATTTAAAAAAGGGATATATAAAAGCTTTTATAGATTAAATGCCTGAGATTTGCATAAAAATGGGTCAGGTGTAGGGAGAGGTGCTTGAGATGTAGATGAAAGAAGATTGGCATGCTACTAATTCTGAGTTGAACCATGGGAATTCATCACTCCATCTCTTGATTTTGTGTACAGTTTTTCTTTGGTAAGTTTTTATTGTGAATTGAGTGATAGTTTACACGGGAGAACATCAGTTTTACACTCTTCGTTTCATTGAAATGATTACAGTCTCCTCTGTGCATCATCATTCAGTAGTATTTGCCTCTATTCCCTGTTTGTTTGTTTTTTTGGGGGGATGTACATAAAAACACTCAGGAATGTATAATAATTTAAACATGCATATGTTTTAAAATTTTTCTAAATTAAAAAGTTTCTTTTTTTTTAAGTACTTGGACTCATTATTTTTGTATTCGAAAACTCACATGGATTTCTTGTTTGCTTCAATCTGTCACACCCACTAAAACTTAAACTCCATGAGAGGAGAGCTATGTTTTCACCCACCCGATCTCCAGTGCCGAACATATTGATGGTATTCAAAAAGGATTTTTTGGATGCATATGTGGTATGCTCTGGTAGCACAGTGATTACGTATCGGGCTGCAAACAGCAAGGTAAGCAATTCAAAATTACCAGCTGTTCCGCGAGAGAAAGATGAGGCTTTCTGTTCCCGTAAAGATTTACAGCCTTGGAAACCCTGTACGGGGTCGCTATGAGTCGGAACTGACTCCACGGCATATAACAACAACAACAACATAGTACTAACATACCATAGATGGCTAAGCCATTCAAACAGAGTGTTTAAAAAATAGACTTTGAGCCATCATCAGAATGAATGAATTTAATCTGTGCTCATCTGAAGGTCTCACCCATCTCGAATATTCTTTCTCATCTTATGACAAAACCATAGTTTCAGAAGCTTGTTTCTCACACCTGAAAAGACCTGATCTCAGATATGACCCTGTAGAACAAGAGAGATAAGCCTGATGAATCTGAACACCAGGGATCTGGAGGGTGAAAAGAGGCTGAGCTCCCAGGAGCAGCGCTAGGGTTAGGGAGACATTATTTCAAAGCAAGAGGACTCAACAAGGAAGTGAATCTGTTTAGAGTGGTTATCGGCAATCAGAAGAGGTCGAAAACATCAACCACGAAACTTCCCTGGGAAGTAGAAATGTGTATAAGAAGGGAGTATTAGGGTTCTGTGATGGATACATTTTTGAAGATTTTGCATAACTATAACGTGCAATTGTCTTATGGGAATAAAATAAAGACTGATTGTCTTATGGGAATAAAGGGAAAGCCAGGGTACACGTTCTCCACAGCTCATAAATCTCTTCTGCAGCACACTTTTGCTTTAATATTGCTTTTTATTTATCATGATTATCATTAAAGTTTCCAGAATCTTGGTTCTTAAATTCTCAGCATGTATCAAGGCAGTTCTTATAAATTCTTTATAGTGTTTATTGCATTATAGTGTTCCTCAAGAATCGAGATTTAGGGGCATATTTTCCCAAAACCATTTAATGAATGCTCAAATGACAATCATTTTAATTCATTAAAAAAATCTGCTAACAGCAAAACATAGTAACACATTAAGTAAAATTACTAACAGAAGGTTCCTTATGACAGCCTGGCTCACATCCTTGACAAAAGATGAGCAAAACTTCTGTTTAATCAGTTACTGCTGCCAAGGAGCAAAAGCAAGACAGTTTGTGATTCATAAATCTAAAATCATTGCAGTATTATTTTTTGAAAATGTAGACAACATATCTCACATTTCACCTACAACATGTAATATTGTTGACTTGTCAGGAGGGAACAGTCGCTGGAGAAGGATGTCATGCTGGGTAAGATGGAGGGTCAGAGAAAAAGAGGAAGACCCCCAGATGGATCAGCCAGGTGGCATCATTGATGGCATCAAGTGTGGCAGCAGTAGTGAGGCTGGCCTAGGATCGGACATTGTTTCGTTATGCTGTGCATGGGGTCGCTATGAGTCGGTTCCGACTCGACAGCACCTAACAACAAATTAGCTAAAGGGGAATTAGAATATGCCCAGGGAAATAGGCTTCTAGTGAAGCCTTTGTGGAGTTTAGGGCTTCAGGTGGTATCCTGAGTCCCACCCAGACCTGCAACAAGGTTTCCGAGGAGTGGCTGGTGAGTTTGAACCTTCGACCTTGCGGTGCAGTGCTTATCCTACAGCACCACATCGCACACTACGGAGCAATTCTACTTTGCAATGCTCGCAGTGGCCAGCGAACACACAATTTAGAAAAGACGAATAAAAACAATTAGCGGATAATTAACAGTGGCGGGAAGTACAAGGGCTCTGGGAGGAACACAGCCCAGCTACAATGAACTCATTTCTTCACCATGTCACCTTCAACCAGGAGTGTGAGTACGTAGCAGAGAAGGGCTCAGACACCCGCGCCTGCTGACCTCCGACTGTCGCCGGGTCGACCCGTGCACCACGCAGCGTGGACACCGGCCCTAAGCTCGCACCTTCCTAGAGTCAGCGGCCAGAAGAGCGGGGCGGCGGGAGACAAATGCCCGCTGAGGCAGCCAGGTCAGCCAAGAAACCCTCTCCCTACGCGCGCTTCAGCTTCACCAGAGTCCAAGTGGCCGGAAGCTGCGTGAAGCTCGGAGCGGTTGCCTGGTTACCACAAGCCCAGCGCAGAGCTACGTGGACGCTGCACGCAGACGCCAGGCCGACGGCGACGTCCCGGGGAGCGCGGAACGGAAGCTAGATGGGGATTGAGTCCTTTCACTTCCCGTCGCTGCCCAGGAACTCTGAGATCGGTGCCTGGACGACGCTCGCGGTTAGATGACCAGCCCGCTGCCTGACTGAGCACCTAGAACGCCGGAGTCAGGGTGAGGCGGTAGAGGACGGCCCTTTCGGGTGGCAGCAGTCGCCAGAGCCGAGGCGACTTTGGACGCGCCAGCCTAGGAGGGGACGCCCCTCTCCCTAAATGAGTTGGGTGGGTGTGACAGCGTCCCGGCCGAGTCGGGCCGGGCCGGGCCGGGTCGGGCCCGGGGAGTGGGCCTCTGCGAGCGGGGCGCTGCTGGGGAGGACAACTGGCCCGCAGCCTGCGCCTCCCTGGACAGTGGTCGCTGCAAACCCGCTAGCCACCTGGGCGTCTTCCTTCTCGCGTCTTCCTAGGACTTAGTTTCCTGCAGCCCAATGCCGCCGTGGGCATTTCTTCCCCCGTCCTTTAGAGACGTTGAAGCGCTGCCGCTTCGTTAGGTGGTAGCAAGGGAGATGTTGGTAACTGCAGGGCCCGTCCGTCCGTGACAGTGCTGAAGACAAGGACTGCTTTACCGCACACCTTTGGCTTCAGCTGGGTCACTCGCTGGTTACCAAGAATGTTATGAATGTAACTATGGCAACGCTGGAGGCCTGCCGTGGTCGGCGGTTCAAACCCACCAGCCGCTCCTTGGAAACCCTGTCCAGGGAGCTATGAGTCGGAACCGACTCGACGTCACTGAAAAACAACTTCTAGCATTGATTTTTCTTCTATTTTTAACTCATTTAATTACTATTATCATTTTCATTTTGCTGTTGTTGTTTTGTGGAGTCGGTTCCGACTCATAGTGACCCTGTACAGGGTTTCCGAGCCTGTGGCTGTAAATCTTTACGGGAGCAGAATGCCTCATCTTTCTCCCGCGGAACAGCTGGGAGTTTCGAACTGCTGACTCTGAGGTTAGCAGCCCGATTCGTAACCGCTAAGCTACCAGAGCTCCTTTTACAGGCCGGATAAGAGAAGTTAAATGAATAGCTCTGGTTAGGACTTGCTGACACTTTACTTTGAGTTTTTGGCTAGTGTAAATGTTTCAGCGCCAGGCTGCTAACGGATAGCTCTAGCTCGCGGTTGTATCTTATCCGGAAAGGTCACATCGTGAAAACCATTTGGAGAGCAGGTCCCCTGTGCTATACAGTAGGGTTGCCCTGAGTCCAAATTGACTCAGTGCCAACTGGAAAGGAAAGATAAAAGGATTATTTTACTTTAGTATGTTTTATACTCCATTTAAAAGTTTTTCTATTGATGTATTTTAAAGCCACTAATTTCTACAGTCATATTCCCCAAATTATTTTAAAATGAAGTACAGTAGGTAAGAATTGGGGCAAAATCTTTGATTTTAATAGCATCCTGTTCCTTGGTAAATATCAGTAACATAAGTTGTAATTTAAATTAAAAAGTAGATATGAAGCAAAATTATGCATGCTTCTTGTTCCTTGTCTGTGTTTTGATATGCAGGGGAGAGTCTATCACTTTCCATCTGGGAAGCCTTAAGTGAGCCTTACCTAGATCATACACTGAAGAGAGACTCCAATCAACAGTAAGGTGGAAGAGAATGATGCTGTCTTTAAGCAACCTACAAAATGTCATCTATAATCCGGTACAATGATTTTTAAAGGGAAATGGGTGTCTTACTTTACAGGGGTTCATTTGTTTTAAATTAGACCTGACTATTAGAAGGTACCATCACACCTTTTCCCAGGCCTCTCACTGCTTGGTCTATGAACAGATAGGGAGGGTATCAAGAGCTAGTGGTGGGAGGGAGAAGGAGGACCTCGGTTTTGTCCAGGGCTCAAGTTGCTCCAAGAGCTCTTGTTTTGCTAGGTATTTCAGTATGCACTCTGGGCAGTAAATAACTTGTACTTTTATGTGGTGATGAGAATCTTTAGAAACATCTAGTTCCTTCTAAAAGGAGCTCTGATAGTGTATTGGTTATAAGTCGGCTCAGCAGTTCGAAAATAGCCATTCTGCAGGAGAAAGATGAGGCTTCCTGCTCCAGTTACAACCTCAGAAACCCCATGCAGGGTCGACTCCATGGCACTTCACCACCACCACCACCACCACCAGTTTCTTATCATCTGAAGCTCAGTCCTGAATAAAGGTCTGAAATATAAAGCAGGGTTGTTTTTTGTGTTTTTTTGGGGGGGTGGATGGGATGGGCAGTAGGAAGAATGAGGATCTTTGAAGTCAGGCCCTAAATCAATCATGTTAGTATCTAGGGGAAGGATGGAGGAGTGGGTATAATCTTTCTGTTATTCACTTTGAAACTGTAATTCTTTTTTCTTAAAATGTTAATGCCGTTTTGCAAGGGGAAGGCAAAACCATCCTATCAAGCAAATCTGTGTTAGAAAAAGCCCTCTTCAATGGTAGCAGGTTACAAAAGCAAGATTTACTGAATTTGTAGTCAGTGAGATAGTTATAGTTAATATGGATTTTGTGCATCTTAGAGTTAACAGCATTTTAAGTTTGTAAACTTTCTGCAAAGCTTTTTAAAAAAAAATGGAAAGGAAGGAGGGCTGCCTGCCAGGAGGATAGCTGCAGGGTCCGAACCATCAGGCGGACCAAACCCTTCTGCCCTTCGTGCACAAGGAGATCTTACTCGAATACTCTGTAGAAGATAGTTGTACACATTAACATCTCTGTATGTCTTGATACTAGCACACTGTGGGGTCCTCCAGGTTTTGTGGGTAGCAGCTCTACTGCAGAGTAGCAAATCGCTGTTCATTCATTTCCTGGTGAAGGAGGTCTGCAGGAACTGCTCCATGGGTCAGCAAGCCTAGCCCCCCACTTAAGTGCCTGGAAGGCACCCCACTCTACAAGCAGCCTCTCACCCAGTCATTCCGCTTTACTTGCTCCGTGGCCTGGGAAGTCCGTTCCATCTCACACTCTGGTTCTTAGTTCTGCTGATGCTGGGACCCTTCTCCGGGGTCACAGCTTTGTGCCCCAGAGTTGAGGAGGTTCAAGGCGCAGGGACCTCTCTCAGGGTCTAAAGGACACACTCCAGTCCTGACTCTTCTTTGATGGTGGTGAGGAGATGTTTCTCTCCTGTTTCTGACAGAGCTCATTTTCAACCCATGTTTTTTACAATTAAAATCAACTCTTCTACATCCACAGCTGAATCATGTCATCATATCAGGGTCTTCTCCCACCTTCTCTTACGCAGACACAACTGGGCAGACACGTTGTTTGGTGGGAGTTGTAGACTTTAGATAAGTCACTACACCATACCTGGCAATACGCCCAACCCTAGGCAGGTGGATTTCATGTCTTCAAAGATTCCCCAAGACCTGCTGTTCACCCTTAAGGCCATGGCAATTCACTGTTGCGTTTCTGGTCTGGGGTGCAGCGGTGAAGCCAGAGATGAAGATGGGGTCTCCTGTCCCAGGGGTGGGGGTGCGCCAATGATTAGCTCTCATAACCTCTCTCAGCATGGGCTTAAGGATGATGGTGGTCTTGAGACTTCTCTTGGGGCTTGTCAATAGAATGATGAGAAAAGGGTGGAGAGACGTTGCATTGCACACACATTTGTTTTCTATTAGGAGAATTACCACATTTAGTAGAAGTTTTCTTTTACAGAACCCTCAGCCTTTGTACTGAGAAGTACTCTGGGTCGGATTTACCTCATGTCTTTTTAAAAGACCTCAGAATGGTTTGTGGCTAGTGAGGTCTAGGGAAATGCTGGACTCTGAGCACACCGATGTGCAGCCTCTAAGAATCCTGTCATTTCCTGGTAGTAACTGAGTTTTACTTATAATTGCTTAGTATTTTGTGTACATAAATGTTCATTTATTACAAACGGTTCCCCCCCTAGGTAATCCCGTATGTTGGCACCATCCCTGAGCACCTGGAGCCTGGGACTTTGATTGTAATACGTGGGCATGTTCCAAGTGATTCGGACAGGTAAAATCATTGTGCTGGAAAAAAGAGCATGACTGAACTTTTGTTTCAAACTTTCTGTTAAGAACTGGGTAAAGTTTACAGACTAGATCATCAGTTGTACATTCAACAAACTCATGTACACTTTGTTTCATCTCAGTGATGCAATCCCCTCAGTGTCACATCACTTACCCACTTCCGCCCTCTGGTTCTTGTCTTCATTCCCAGCCCTCCACACCTTGTCCTTGGGTGGATGCTGCCGTTTTGATCATTCTGTGATGTGCAAACCTCACTAGAGTTACTATGTCCCTGATGTTGTCGGTTAGGGCTGTGGAGTTGGTTCCACCTCACAGCAATTCTGTATAGGGTTTCTGAGGAGCAGCTGGTGGGTTTGATTCACTGACTTGTGGTTCGCAGTCCAGTGCTGATCCACAGCGCCACACCAGGACTCCAGCTCCCTTATATACGTGTCTGTCTTTTGGCCTTCCAGACCTGAAGGTTTTGTAACCAAGGGCCTTAGTTTCAGGGTCTCACCAGTCTCTGCATGACCTGTAATCCTGTTATTTTTTATGAGTTTGAGTTTTGTCCCGTATTTTCTCTCACTCTATCCAGGGCCTTCTAATAGCATTTGGCAATTGGTAGCATTTGACTAATTGTTTGAAAGCATCTTCAGTTTTCCTCAATCTTGATAAGCACTAGACTGCTACATAAGGTCAGCAGTTCAAACCCATCAACTGCTCCCTGGAGGCCTGGTGTGGCAGGATAGTGCGCTGGGCTGTCAGCTGTTCAAACCCACCAGCCACTCCTCAGAAATCCTATATAGGGTCCTTCTGAGCTGGGGCCACACTTAACAACAAGAAGCGGTGCCGCGGGAGAAAGATGAGGCTTTCTGCTCCTGTAAAGATTACAGCCTTTCCAAAGAAAAAAGATTACAAACATGAAAAGGTTTGAAATTTTGTGAGAATGATGGAAACGTGACACACAGATCAAGTGAGCACACACTGTAAGGAGAATGTTGCCAGTCTACGTGCTGGACACATGTTGCCACAGCTTTCCATTTCTAACAGTACAGTCCCTCCCCGTGAAGCATAAGGTGAGGTGTGCCTTGAAGAAGTATATAGCGAGTTAGAGACAAGAACTGTATTCGAAGCACACAGAGAGAGGATAGCTAACAGCCAGCTATTCCCACACCTCAAGATGGGAGGCCTTTAGTGAACGCTTCCTTTGGGTACAAACGCTGGTGCGGGCTGTGTCAGTTTAAATTGGCTTCATCTCTGTGGCTTACATACAAATAACAGTGATTTAAGTAAGTTAGACATATTTTGTCTCTTGTGAAAATTAAATCTAAAGTCTCCAGTCCAGCTCTTTTAAGGACTTTACATGAAGCTATGGAAGAGGAAGACTTCTTGTAGCTCACTTTCTGCTAGCCCCAGCATGAAGTTACTTATTCTTATAATCCTTGGAAGAGAACTCTAGCTTGTCGGATCTGTTTTGAGTAGCTGGGTGGTTGTGTGTGTGTGTGTGTATGGAGGTGTGGTGCACAAAAAGCAGATGTCATATGACTTGTAAAGTAATTTACAGTTGTCCTAAAGTCTTCTTGGAGTGTAGCCACATGATCCTGCCTAGCTGTAAGGGAGGCAGGGAAACAATTGCTTATCATGAGATGAATGGCCCCAGCTAAAACTTAGGGTTCTATTGCTAAGGAAGGAGGAAAGGAAGACTAGATTATTATCTATTTAGTGAATGAACAAGAGGTCAGCCCGTATATTATTCAGTCTGGGTTTTCCTGTTTGCTGTGCCTTACCTGCTCAAGTGCCTGTCGTTAACCTCAGTGGCTGGTATTCTGATGTCTACATGGACTCATCTGAAAATACACGTTTTTGTGACACTTGAGAAACACCAATCCTTGATTTGTCTGAGATTGCGTTTTCACTGCAGGTCCTTTGTGAATTCATACAATGGGAAAGAAGCTCCGGAATCACCTATAAACTGATGGTTTATACAGATTCAGGAGCTCTGGTAGCGTAGTGGTTCCAAATCGGGCTGCGAACCGCAAGGTCAGCAGTTCAAAACTCCCAGCTGTTCTGCGGGAGAAAGTTGAGGCTTTCTGCTCTGTAAAATACAGCCTTGGAAATCCCGTACAGGGGCACTATGAGTTGGAACCAACTCCACGGCACATCACAACAACAACAAAGGCAGTCTTTATGGCACAGTTTTGTCTTAGATTGGTTTTGTTGGTTGATAGTCTTGCTCAGGGCCATACACACACTGAGGCAGCTGGGCTGTTGTTTGTGCTGCTTTAGAAGCCACGCAGGTATATTCACTCTCCCATGACTCAGAAAGGCAGTGGTGCTTTGGAAGTCCTCACTAGATGACGAAGTCTCTCGTAACGACAGGAGTAGGTCCCGACCGACTGTTGCTCCCTGAGCAGTGTGTTGCTTATTCCCCAGCAGTATAGCTGTCATGGGTCCTGCTCTGGTGCGGTAGGATAAGCACTGGACTGCTAACTGCACCATCGATGCTTCTCCCTACTAGCCACTTCTGGAAAACCCAACTTGATGACACTTGTTAAAATAACAACAACATACTTATTAGGGACTTAATGGAATATCTACAGGCAGCAGTACGGTTGTACTTCACAGAGAATATATTGTTGACTTGTATAAAACATCTGTTTTCTGTTTGAGATGGTCAGGGTATTTATTGTAGCCACTTCGGTGTCTTGTGGTCTGCAGACAATCTGCAGACCCTCACAGATGTAGCAGTGAGCCAGTACGACACCAGTCAGACCAGGAAAAACTTGCTGATGTATCAGTGCCTGAAGAGGCCTGGCAGGAGGTGGTCGATGAGTCTCGCATGGTCTACTCACTTACCATGGTGACCTTGTGCCTGGCTTAGGACCATGCCCATTGGAACACTGGGCTTAAGTCTCAGAAGGGGCTCGGTGGAGCAGCTATGTGGGGAACATCCGAGGAGACCAGACGTTTTCAGCCTCTCCTTTGTGAGTGCTCACATGACCCATGTGTCTTTCTTCTCAGATTCCAGGTGGACTTGCAGTGTGGCAGCAGTGTGAAACCTCGAGCTGATGTGGCCTTTCATCTCAACCCACGCTTCAAAAGGGCCAACTGCATTGTTTGTAATACTCTGACCAGTGACAAGTGGGGGCGGGAAGATATCACCTATAACATGCCTTTTCAGAAAGAAAAGTCTTTTGAAATCGTGATCATGGTGCTGAAGGACAAATTCCAGGTGCGTTCTGGAGCCTGCTAAGTTGGCTCCTCGGGAGTGAGACTCCACTTACCCTGTTGATCTTACCCTTACATTGGTTACATCCAGACAGAAGGCAGGGACTAGGAGGCCGGGGCAGAGCTACTCAGTGGGGCCACAGCTTTCTGTGAGAGCAGGGGAAGCTCAGAATGTCACTCTGAGTTGGCGTGGCATTGTATGACCCCAAGTGTGTGTGGGACATCTGAAAGGAACGCAGCTGGGGAATCCCAGTTAGGAGCCATAGGGCGCTGTGGAGCCCAGTCCTGCCCCACTCTAGGTCCCGAGAGGACCTTAGAGACCCTTCACAGAGTGAGTTTTCCCACTGGTTTCATTGGGCATCGTACTCCTAGAGAGTGTGTGCAGTTGACTCTGTCCTGGCCATTTATGAACATTGTCCCTTGTCCTGCGGCTCTCCCAGAACCTGAGAGCGGCAACCCTGACTGCACGTCCTTCTGTCCTTCAGGACACAGCTCTGACCCTCAGATAGCCCCTAGGCCCCGAGCCTCCACCGACTGCTCCTCTGGTGTTGGGAGCACCACACTTCCTTTTACCAGTTTTTGCTGTGCTGCCACTGCACTTTGGTTTTCTTCTGTGTTCATTTTGCGTCCCTGAGTTCAGGTGTAGCGCTGGACCGCAAGGTTGGTTTCAATCACAAGGTCAGCACTTCAAACTCACCAGCTACTCCTTGGAAACTCTGTACAGGGTTGCTATGAGTCGGAACAGACTCAGCCGCAATTAACAATGACAACAACAACAGTGGGATTTTATGGAGCCCTGGTGGTCCTGTAGGTTAGGCATTGGGCTGCTAACAGCAAGGCTGGTAGTTCAAACCCACCAGCTGCTCTGTGTGGAATAGATGGTTGTCTGCCCGCATGAGGACTGACAGTGTTGGAACCCTTCTCTAGTGGTACTGTGGTTGGAACTGACTCATTGGCAGTGGCTGTGGGTTTGGGGAATGGTATTTGAATGGAGGCCAGTGGTTGAATTCTCTGTCAGACGGGAGAGCAGGCCTGTCGCCCATTGGTGTGTTTCAGCTGAGTCACTGCCCACCTGTCACTGGAGGCACGTCTGTGGCTCTGACGCTGAGCAGGTGTCAGCGGAGCTTCCAGCAGCCTGGCAGTCTGCTTCCCGAGAGACCCTGGGGTTGGTGGTCAGAGCCTGTGTTCACAGAGCCACCTCAGGAAAGCTGAGGCCAGAGGCTGTGCCCTTCAGGTGTCCCACATGCTGCATGGCCGTTGGGAGGTAGGAGAGGAAACTAAATGCATGAGTGTGTATTGTGCACCAGGCACTGTGCTAAGAGACCCACATAAGTAGTCCTTTGAGGGAGATATTTTCTTCCTCCACATAGGAAAACTGCATGCCCAGTCCATTCAGCTGGCTCGCTGCTCAGTCCTAAACACCTGTTGGGGGTAGACTGGCTCTTTCATAGTAGCTTAGCATGCTCTTCAAGGAAGTGTTACTACCCTGGTCTCAGGAGGTCTCCAGCACATCTGTGATTTCCGAGTGCCTCGTGCACATAAACGTGCACAAACACAATACACGTACTCATCAGGGCGAGCTCTCTGGGATGTGACCAGATTAGGAGCTCAGCAGGAGTGAAGGAGTGACGTTGGCCTCATGGCTGCTTCCTGGTACCATTTGGTCAGATATGTAGCAGGGACATTTGGGAGAAAGCTGTCAGCTGAAACCCAATGAATGGGTCAGTTCTGTTTGGAAGTGAATGTATTCACTGTTGTTTTTTGGGGTGGGCATTGTCTTCTGGGTCTCTCTAGGTGGCTGTAAATGGAAAACACACGCTGCTCTATGCCCACAGGATTAGCCCAGAGAAGATAAACACTCTGGGCGTTTACGGCAAGGTGAACATTCATTCCATCGGTTTCAGCTTCAGCTCGGTGAGTGCCCTAAGCTTGGGTCCTCCGTCATGATGAGTTTCCAACCAAATGCAGTGGAGACATCTTTCATTAAAATACCCTGTTGTGGTGGGGCTGCAAGATAAGCACTGGACTGCTAACTTGCAAGGTCAGCAGGTCTAATCCACCATCCGTTTCAGGGGAGAAAGAAGAGGCTTTATGCTTCCCTAAGGATTTACAATCTGGGAAATCCTATACACAGGCACTGAGAGTTGGAATCGACTCCAGGGCAGTGGGATTGTGGTAAGGACAGTGTCAGTAGCTCCCTCACTGAAGAAAAGGATTGATCTTTCTGGAAGTAAATCTTTCAGACTAGTTGTTCCTTGCTGTTGAGGTGATTCCAACTCAGGCTGAGCCATGTGGTCAGTTGAACTGCTCTGTGGGGTTTCTAGAAGCACGCTGCTGGGCCTGGCTTCGGAGGGGCTCTGGGTCAGTCCACGCAGCCTACCGTTTAGCTAGTTAGCCGAGCGCTGAACTCTTCCCCGCCCAGGACTCCTGTAACTTCCCGGGACACTGCCCACCAGCAGCCAGCGCTTTATTTTGTGTAGGGTTTCAAGTCTGTTGTGGTTCCAGCAAAATGAACCCAGCAGGAAACCACAGCCTTTTAGCTAGTGGAGTTTTTCTCTGTGATAGTGCCCTAGAGGTAGAAAGTCTACGTCAAGGGTATTTTAGGCTCTGCTAGACAGGTAGATGCTGCTCACTTGCCCTCCATATGGTCTCTCACAACTGTGCCAGTTTGCTCACTTTGTCTGCATTGGTTATTCTCATATGTGCCAATTCAACATTCAGTTGGGAGGTGGGTGGGGAGAAGACCTTAATGTTAAATGCATTCTAAACATTTGCTCAAGCAGAGTTGCATACTTAGTGCCTTTATAATTACTTTTGATTCATTACGCAGGTTGCATTTAGAAGCTATTCTGATGGATCCTGAAAATTAAACCTTTACTGTTTTTTTTTTTTTCTTCCCAGGACTTACAAGGTCCCCAAGCATCTTCTGTGGCGCTGACACAGATTAACAGAGAAAATGTAAGCATTAAATCTTGTAAGTCAGTTTAAAACCGTTCTTTAGCTGTTGTTGTTAGGAGCTGTTCCCACTCACAGCGACCCTGTGCACAACAGAACCAAACACTGCCGACCCTGCACCAGCCTCACAATTGTTGTGCTTGAGCCCATTGCTGCTGTCATATGTCAGTCCATCTGGTGGGCCGTCCTCTTTTTCGCCGACCCCTCCACTCTACCAGGGGACTGCGTCCCTCGAGAATGTGTCCAAAGTCGGAGAGGCGAAGTCTCATCATCTTGGCTTCTAAGGAGCATTCTGGCTAGCTGTACTGTCATGACAGATTTGTTTGTTCTTCTGACGGTCCAGGGTACTTTCAGTATCTTCTCTATGACCCGGATTCAAATGCAGCGATTCTTCTGTGGCCTTCTTTATTCGTCTTTTCCATTCGTAAGAGATGGTCGACAACACCATGGCTTGGGTCAGATGTACTTTAGTCCTCAAGCTGACTTCTTTGCTTGATAACACTTTATAAAAGTCTTTCATAGCAGATTGCCTAATGCAACACGTCTTTTGATTTCTTGACTGCTGATTGTGATTCGAAGTCTTGGACTTCAGTCTTTTCTCCATTTATCATGATGTGATTTATTGGTCCAGTTGTGAGGATTCTTGTTTTCTTTGCAGTGAAGTGCAATCCATAGTGAACGCTGTAGTCTTTGATTTTCATCATTTTAAGTCCTCTTCGCTTCAGGCAAGCAAGGCTGTAATCTGCATATTACAGGTTGTTAATGAGCCTTCCTCCGATCCTGTTGTCACCGTCTTCATATAATTCAGCGTCACAGATGCAGTGTACAGATTGAATAAGTAGGATGAAAGGATGCAGCCCTGGTGTACACCTTTCCTGATGTGACACCATTCAGTATGCCTTGTTCTGTGTAAACAGCTGCCTCTTGGTCTCTGAACAGATTCCTAACGAGCACAGTTACGTGTTCTGGAATACCCATTCTTAGCAATGTTACTCAGTTTGTTATGATCCACTAAGTTGAATGCCTTTGTTTAGTCAATGAAGCCCAAGTAAACATTTTTCTGGTATTCTTTGCGGTTAGCCGAGATCTGTCTGATGTCAGTAATGACATAATAATAAATCCAGCCTGAATGTCTGGCAACTCCTGTCAGTGTCCTACTGCCACCATTTTAAAAACTATCTTCAGCAAAATTGTACTTGCATTTTATATTAATGATATTGTTTGATGGTTTCCCATTTCCTCTCTTTGGAATGGGCACAAATACGGATCTCTTCCAAGCAGTTGGCCAGGTATCCGTTTTCCAAATGTCTTGGCATAGATGAGTGAGTGCCTCCAGTGCTGCATCAGTGTGTTGAAAGATTTCAGTTTGCACTCTATCAGTTTCTGAAGCCTTGTTTTACACCGCTGTCTTCACTGACTGTAGCTTGAACTTCTTCCTTCTGTACCATTGGTTCTTGATGTTTTTTCTTCCATTGTTTCAGATTGAGTGATGTTGAGCATCTTCTTCCCTTTTGGTTGTCTAACTCCAGTTCTTGGCGCATTTCATTATGATTCTTTGTCTTCTCGGGCTGCCCTTAGAAATTCTTCCAGTTGCTTTAGCTTCTGCGTTCAAGAGCAGGTTGCAGAGTCTCTTGTGACATCCGTTTTGGTCTTTTTCTTTCTTTCCTGTCCTCCCATTACTCTTTGGCTTCTCAGTTATTAGCATGTGGCATTATGAAATGTTACGAATCCTTTGATAGAGGATTCATACTGATAGCATTATATTCCCCATTTCATACCAGTCCCTCCTAACGCCCTGGTCCCTGTGTGCCTACACCGAGGACAGAGAGGCACGTACATCCTAGGTCCTGGCCAGGCCTCGTTCAGACTGTTCATATTACCAAATAGCATTGTTCCCTTTGAAAATGTTCTCCTTTTTCCTTTTCTTCTAATAGGTGCAGAGGTCTGGCATCTCACAGCTTGTAAGTATTTTTGATTAGGCTACGACACTGAGCCACGTGAGAAACTCACTTCCCCCATCCCTCACCGTAGAACTGTTTCCCTGCAGCCTAGGGATAGGGTCGCTCCCAGAACTGTCGACAAGAACAAAGATTCGACTTGCGCCAAAATACTACCTACCAACTGTATTTCAAAGGTTTGAGGAGCCCAATGTTTTCTTCACTGTAAACACTACTCCCAGTCAGAGGCCAGAGGTGCTGTCCTCAGGTGTTCTCAGTCCTCAGAAGAGTGCTGGAGCTGATGCTAAGCTCCCACCAGTCTGAGCCTGGCTGCTCTCAGACCCTGCGCAGGCGGCCTTCCCAGAGCGTGCTCACGCACTCTTTTCCCTGCTCAGCCTCAGGCAGGGTAG
This sequence comes from Chrysochloris asiatica, assembly GCF_000296735.1. NCBI lineage: Eukaryota > Metazoa > Chordata > Mammalia > Afrosoricida > Chrysochloridae > Chrysochloris > Chrysochloris asiatica. The sequence goes on along the minus strand of NW_006408697.1, from coordinate 2,855,799 downwards.
AGACAGTGCTCAGACCCCAAACACAGGCGGCCTTCCCGAATGTGCTCACTCGCTCAGTACCCCACTCAGCCTCGGGCAGGATAGAAACAGTGCTCAGACCCCAAACACAGGCAGTTTTCCTGAGTGTGCTCACTGGCTCTGTTCCCTGCTCAGCCTCAGGCAGAGTAGAAACAGTGCTCAGACCCCAAACATAGCGGCCTCCCCGGAGTGTGCTCACTCGCTCTGCACCCGCTCACCTCATCACTTGAAATGTTTTCACTGATGAGCTAGGGCTGTTGGGCATATATATCTGGGTCAAGAGACTTTTCCCGCCTGTAATGTACACTATAATGGCCCTGCAACTTCCAGTGTCCTTTGGACAGTTACCCCATGAGCCCTCTTTCCATTTCCTGCCACTGAGTTTAGTTTCTTTTCAGACTCTGCCATTTGTCGCCAGGCTGAACTCCTCAATGGGCCCTGAGCGGACTGTTGTCGTTAAAGGAGAGGTGAACACAAATGCCAGAGGGTGAGTATCACTCACTGCGCCCACTACCAATAGTTTCCATCCTCTGCTCTTCTGACTCATAGTGACCCCGTACAGGGTTTCCAAGGAGTGGCTGCTGGGTTTGAACTGCCAACCTTGTGGTTCAGTCTACTGTTTATCCTACAGAGCCACACCACGACTCCATGGTCTAAGAAGGGCTCCTATTAGTATCCTACTTGGAAAAGTTAAGTTTTAAAGCAAATGAATGGGACTGTTGAGTTGGTGGCCGAGCCAGGACTAAGTTGCAGTGTTCTGACCTAGACTTTCTGTCCAGACAAGAACGTAGCAGCATTTTAGGGTCCTCAGTGTCTGCCCCCGCCACAGCACCTGCCTTTACCTTAGTTGAACTCCAAGCAGTGCTGTAAGATCAGGCATCTTTCGTTCAGGCTCCTGCTGTTGTGTGACTTATCAATTTCTGCTCACTCTCCAGGGGAGCCCAGCCTTGCGGAGTTATTAGGGCTGTTTCCTGGAGTGAGGTGTGCCCTTGGCCGAGGAAGAGAACACCTGCTGGAAAGGCTCCCCAGTTTAATCATCCGTCCGCTCTACTAGCACTAGCCTTAAGCCTTTTTCCTCCCAACCAGATCCTGAGCCTCAGCAGTGACTTCAGAGTATAAATTCTGTTTTGTAAATGACACTGTTATCTCAGTGATAGGCTAACTCAGAGTCTGGGTTCACGTCCATCTGCATGCCCATGTTCATGTCCATCCTTGGTGTACAGTTGTCGTAGTTCAATTCTGATTTTTAAAATTGCAGAAAATAACGCGACTTTCTCTTTCTGGTTAATTAAGGGCTTTTTCTTTTCTCTCAAAAGCTTTAATGTTGACCTTGTAGCAGGAAAATCAAGGGATATTGCTCTACATTTGAACCCACGCCTGAATAGTAAAGCATTTGTAAGAAATTCTTTTCTTCAAGACTCCTGGGGAGAAGAAGAGAGAAATATTACCTGTTTCCCATTTAGTCCTGGAATGTACTTTGAGGTGAGATTGTACTTTTGGAAAACAAAAACAGGAAAAACTGATCCTGGGGACAGGGGCAGGATAATAGTCCATTTACGTTTATATGTAGATTGTGTGGGGTCTTGTTTGGAGACTCTAACACAGATAGTAAGTCTTCTACCAGAGTGGACTCCTGGTGTGGTGCTGTAGGATCAGCACTGGACTGAACCACAAGGTCAGCCGTTCAAACCCATCAGCTGCTCCTCAGAAATCCTATACAGGGTCACTATGTGGAAATGACTTGATAGCATTTCACAACTTTTATACTAGTTTGACTTTTAGGCAGACAAGTCTGAAGGGCTAACACCAGTGGTGCACCTAAGTGGATTCTGCTAGTCTGTTACTATGCAGAGTCCGAACACTGAGCTTTGTAAAGCTTTTGAGGAAGACTGCTGCCACCATGTGCCAGATGGCCTTGTGATCAGTTTCACTTGTGAAACTCCATAGTCACTGTGTGATTGGTCCAAGGGCCTGGAGTTAGTGTGAGGCAGACAAAAACCAGGGCCTTGGTGGCATGAAGTCCACACTAAATGAGGAACACACAAACCCGTCAGTGAGCAGGGAGGACAGGAAGGCCAGCAAGGCCCCCGTGGACTCCCGTTAGATCAGTGTCTTACAGATCACAGAAGGGAAGTTCACTGCAGCAGACTGGAGCAACTCTGTGTAGAGCTAACGCAATTCGTAACATGGTTTGTGTGCAGCAAACAAAAGGCTTGAAACTAATGATATGTTTACTGTCCTTCCAGATGATAATCTATTGTGATGTTAAAGAATTCAAAGTTGCCATCAATGGTGTACACAGCTTGGAGTACAAGCATAGATTTAAAGAGCTTAGCAACATTGACACGCTGGAAATTGATGGAGACATCAACTTATTGGAAGTAAGGAGTTGGTAGTTGCCATGACCAGCTACAAACCCGAAATACAGAATGGCTGTGTTCACCTCACCGTCTGTCTATTGCTTTACTGTTCAGGGAGCTGCTATAGTGAAACCTCTGCTGGGCGTGCTCACTCTGTGGGTCCAGAACGAGGACGCGTGGGCCAACCCTGCTCTTGCTTTCCCTTTATTAATCCCACTCAAGGTCCGTTTGAATCGCAACGTTGGCGGCTCAAACTTACCACTTGCTCCTGGGAAGCCCTATCGACAGCATGTAGCAACAACTAACATTCAACAAGTGCCCACTGTAACACAGCAGCTAAGGTACTAAACGCGTCTCGTTTGTCAGCACTGTGCTAGAAGCTAGTGGTGGATGAAACCTGTTTGCTTGAGTTTAGAATCTTATATGCCCTTGCACTGGGCCACTCTTCTCCGCAGGCGTTGCTTAAACTCAGCAGAGCCCTTGAGGGTTAAAAGTTGTACTCCTTCATTAAGTAATTAAGGACACTACTCCCTCCCTAGTGGTCGCTTCCATAACCAGTGTTCTGTGAATTCCTTATCACAGAAAGTATTGATAGTAACTTACACTTGAAGTTAATTTTCTTAACTGGAATCAACATCTATTTCTACTAGCCTAAACCTTTACCAAGAATTAACATAAAACCCAAAGACAGTACAATTTAGACAAAAAGCAAAACAAAACACAAAGACGGTGAAATGCACTTTATGTCAAGTCCTCTGTGTAATGATAATCAGAGGATTTGAACTTGGGGAATTCAAAGACTGCACATCCTCAGTCCAGCATTATTAACAATTGACATCAAAACATTGTTTTACTTTAAATGATTAAATCAAACCTGTATCAGCAAGTTAAATTGTTAAATTTCTGTAATTTTCCTATTCTTTGAAGTGATTTGGCAGAAATTCTGTGTCAAACCCTTACAGGCCACATCTTGTTAAATGAAATTCAAAGGTTTTGTTGGGCTGAATCTGCCAGATTTAGGAATATGTTCATAAGGGAATTAAGTATTATTTGCTTCCATATATGGAAAAAAAATGTTTAAGAAGTTTGACAGAAATATCCATTCCTAGCAAGCTCTATCTAAACTGCAAATTGGCTTTTTGTTTGTCAGAATACTGCATTAAATTCCAATAGTAAATCATATCAAAGGCTTTCAAACTCTATAAACGTTCTAGGGGACAGTTCTTACGTCCCTTAGGGAATAAAGGCAGATTTGTTTAATCTTACTCGAGCTCGCTCTTCTCACCGTGACACAGTATACTACAGACTATAGAATATCACAGCACTCAAAAGAATATGCTGAATTTTCTTTTCTCATATAAGTAATTCTTGGTTAGCCCCCTATGGAAGTACAGTAATTCTTAATCCTGGATGGACACCTCAACGCCAGCCTAGTGTTTCTGGGCCCCTTCTGTTTGTGTGGTCAGCCAAGTGTGGGCTGTTGTATAAACAGCACACTGCCCCGGTCCTTCCCTCCTCCCTCTCCCCGACTTCTTCAGAAAGACTGACGGATAAAGGACACAACTCGGTCCTGAGTGAAGGCTGCATTCTGGATCAACTGCCATCTGATTATACCCTAAAGCAATCACACAGGCTGTAAAACCCAAAGTGCTTCTACACAGAAGAGATTTTGGTTGAGGGACTGGGCAACCATCCAATCGTTTCCTTGCTAGAAGAGTGAAGGTTTTCTAAATGCGGTGCTGTTAACTTTGGGTAAGAGAATTCACTGAGAAAAGACAAACAAATCACACAGCAGTGTCTATGAAAATACCACATACCATTTACTCTGTTTGCAAATATATACAACAAGAAGGAGACGCTCATGTAGTAGCACAAAGCAGACGGGGATTTTGAAAAGAGATTAAATACCTTTAGTCCGAGTAAGTGTTAACGGCACCAACAGAAACATGGCACCCCAAATCCAAAAATAAAAACATGAAAAAATAAACTGGAGCTCTAAATAGAGATGAAACACTGAAAAAGTGTTAGAAGTAGCTCTGGAGGGGCTCTCCCAATATAACTTCCAGTTGCTGAATAGTCTTTTGGCACTGATGTTCCACTTCTTCGCATTCATCTGGGAAAAAAAAAAAAAAAAAAAATCCATCTTTATGCTTCAATTATCATTAGCCCAGAGCTCTTGTCATGTCTTACGTTCCTGACAATCATTCTCTCATTCATGTGAAACAGTACTAACAAGCAGAAAGCACTGGGATGTAGCTCCTGCTCCCCGCCGTCCCCACATCACTCCCAGCAGAGTTGTTGCTCCTCAGCAGCCCACACGGCCGACCGCCCATCTTCTTGTCTCTACTGGGCTTGCTACGGTTTACTGTTGTTTTCTAGGCCCAGGTGGTACAGTGCTTGAAGAGCACACGATCCAGGGCTGTGCAAACTGAGCTTGGCTATCTGCATCCAATTACTGAATTCCTTTAAGCCTTTAGTTTTCTGCTCTATATGTAATTCAGCATAGGCCTCATTGTGAACACAGAACCGGAGTCATTACTATTGTCCTGTCACGGCATTAGACGTCCAGATGTAGTAATAACTGGAGACTCAAAATATGCAATCATAAATGCATGAGGTCCATGAAAAATTGTAATCTGTACTGTTGCACAAGACCCACAACTAAAACTAATGAAGCTTCTACTGTAAACAACTTCCCAAATGCTCCCAAGGCAGCCGTCTGGTTAAGAGCACCCTCCTCCCTCGGGAGCTCCAGCCTCCCCAGACTGGAGGTGGGAGTGGGTGGAGGGAGGACTGGGGCCAACTGCCGGGCATATTATCTCCCATGTGCACTGTTGTTGGCATAGCTTCACAGAACTGTACTGTAATTATTCTTAATAGTCTGGAAATTACCTTCCATCAGTTCTGCTAAGAAAGGAATGGATTCTGGTAGCAAGACAATGTAATTCTCTCTTAGCTTTTCAGCCAGTGCTAACACAGTAATCAAAGCAGCAAATCGAACCTGAAAAGGAGAAAAGGGCAAAAAATGATGATGAAATGTAAAACTAACTGCATTATGTTAAAACCTGTACTAATTTGAAACAAGTTTTAACTTTTTAAACTGATTTCTCACGATTTTATTTCAGTTCATTCTGTCTAACTTTCACTTCTGAGTACCAGTTTATTTAACAATTTGAGATCTGTTTGTACTCCAAGTAACCTTACAAATCAGTAGTTTTCAAACTGTTTCACTATTGCAAATGTACAACGTGAATTTTTAAAATAATACTTTAAAAAAGAAAATAAAACTAACACATGCAAACTCACTAGTGTGTCGTTATCACACCCCACAGTGTTGGAGTGGCTCCGTGCCGTCGAGTGTCTCCTGCCCTCTCTGGAGGCAGAATGCCTCCAACATACAAAAACCCCACAGGCACTATGCCACGTGTCGCAGGCACCCGCTTTGGATGATCAGAAATATAAGTAGTTGTTAGGTACTCTTCGGTTAGTAATGCAAGTTCCACTAGACCTCTCAGGTTTGGGAATCACTGAAAGACTGAGTACTGTAATGTGAGTTTAAAAACCACCTGTAACTACCTAGTGAATCAGGATTTTGATACAGTGTAATCAAAACGTTACAATCAACTTCGAGGTTGTTAAATGCCATTGAGAACATTCTGACTCATCACAGCGCCACAACTTGTATGTTGTCGCTGTTGTTAACAGTGCTATCAAATTGGTTCTGTCTCATAGTGACCCTGTGTAGGGTTTTCAAGGAGCAGCTGGTGAGTTTGAATTCCAACCTCATGGTTCACAGCCCAGTGCTGAACCTACAATTCAAATTTTGGGGAATTTCCTCCAGATAGTCTCTTTATCCCTAATACAAGGGTGAGTCAAAAATTATCCACACTCTGGTTGTAGAATTTATCAACTTTCAGAAATGACAACATCATTTTTTGACATAATCTCCTTACTTTTCAATATACTCTGACCTCTGTCAACAAACTTTTGTATATCCTTTTTAAAAAATGCTTTAGTCTGAACTGTGAGCCACAAATGCACTGCTGTCTGCACTTCATCAGAGGTGAATCTTGGTCCACGAAGGCTGCTTTAAAGGGAGCAAACAGGTGAAGTCTGATGGGGCAAGATCAGGACTATAGGGAGGATGCTTTAACACATCAAAACCAAGTTTTTGCAGTGCCAACAGTGTGGGCAGAGGTATGTGGACGTGCATTGTTGTGCAGGATCACAGGGTCCTCTGCGTTTCATCCAAAGTGTAGGCTTCAGCCCTTCAGTGGGCCTCTCACTGTAACCAGCACTGGGGATTGCTGAACCTTTCTCCTGACAGTGTTCCAATTCTGGTCCTTGAGGGTCCCAAAAAATGAAACATCCACTTTCCAGCTGATGGTTAACTTGAACTTTTTCTTGGTCGGTGATTGAGAATGTTTTCCATACTCTGCCGTTTACTCTCAGGCTCGTAGTGATGAATCCATGTCTTCTCACCAGTAAGTTTTTCAAAAGAAATTTTACCTTCCTTGGGGTATCGGTCCAAATTTTGTTTGCAGATGTTCACAAACACTTCTGTTTATGCTCTTTCGTGAGTTGTTTCTGTATCCTCTCGAACAAACTTTTTGAAACCAATCTGTTGTGGATTATTGATTGCATAGGCTGATTTGTAAATGATTTGTCTACTTGACAGAATCATTTCACGTGCATGCGCAATGTTATCAGCCATGGACGGGCATTAATATAAACAGTGGATGATTTTTGATTCACCCTCATAATTATTATATAAATTTGAATTTAAAACTCCTACTAATAAAAGGTCAGCAGTAGGGTTGCTATGGGGCAGAACCGACTCCTAGTACTAATGAGAGTTTGCTTTGTTAGGTTTTCGCCACTCAAGTTCTGACAACATCATTCATTTGAAAGCTTTGAGACTCAGGTGTGCAGTTTCTCTCCCACATCTCCTATCCACAGCAGTGTATCTCAACTACCACTTCAGATCCTAAGCTTAATGCCTGCAGTGTGGACACATGAGGGGCTTCAGAAGGCTGGTGGCGAATTCCCTTCATGTATTTTCTGTGAACATTTTCAAATCCCCTCGTTCATACAGCCTGTAATTCGATAGCACCCCCTGCATAGCCTATTGTAATAATCACAGGTATAGGACGTAAGGGTAAGGAGCAGATGTCACACTGCTATGAAATCAGAAGGACCTTCACTAAACGCAGCCGCTCCTCCATCTAGGCCCAGCCACTCGGGACGGCGGCGTTTCCATCTCCCTAACCCTTCAGGGTCACTGAGTCGGAACCCACTCAGTGGCGCTTAACAAGAGTAACTCTTTCCTGAAGAATTCTGTACCTCTGACTCACACCTCCTCAAAATAACAGTTTTGGGCATCCTCAAGGGACTCAAATGTTCAAAATCAAATGTCAGGGGGAAAAAAGAAGTGTGGAAGAGCAAGCTCAGGGCTGGAAGGTGGGAGGGGTCAGGCATCCTTCCCAGTGCAGCTCTCACAGCAGTCCCAGCTAATCTTGAAGAATGAGCGGGTTTATTGTGATTGGGGAAAAAAACCTAAAAACCCCTTGGGCACAACTTTCCTGGCCTAGTCTCTTCAGTGCAGTTTTCAGTTTTCCTAAAACATCTTCCTAATAGGCCCCTGTGATCATCCAATGTCCTCAGAAAAAATCTATCAAATGACTCCTAGCTGTTAAGTGCCATTGAGTTGTTCTGACTCATTGCAACCCTGTGCACAACAGAACCAACCCTGCCCAGTCCTGTGCCAACCTCACAATTGTGACGTTTGAGACCACTACTGCTGCCACTACCAAGTCATCTCGTTGGGGGTCTCCCTCTTTTGGTGGCCCTCCACTTTAACGAGGCTCTCCGTCTGCAGGGACTAGGCCAGGCCCTCCTGATAGTTATATCCACAGTACGGGAGCCGCTCCTAAGGAGCACTCTGGCTATACTTTTTCCAAAACTGATTTGTGTGTTCTTCTGGTAGTTCATGGTACTTTCAATCTTCTCCAACAATGGCACTGCTGGATAAGCACTGGACTGCTAACCACAAGGTCAGCGGTTCAGGCCTACCAACCAGCTGTTCCTTGGAAACCCTACCCTACACAGGGTTGCTATGAACCGGAGCCAACTCAACAACATAATTCAAATACATCGATACTTCTACGGAACTCCTTTTTCGCTGTTCAACTTTACAATTTCCAATGTTTGTAGATTCATACTTTGTATGTTCCATGTTCTGATGATTACTGGATGGTTTCAGCTGTTAATAATGAAGGTCCAGAAAGCCTGTCCCATTCATATCATTCTGGTGCACTCCAGTGTGAGGAGGCAGCTCTTCCCCAGTTTTACTTTGTATCGGCCACGGTTCTGGTGCTATTCATAAGGGTTTCAGAAGCACTGGCCTCTTCTTCCTAGTCTATGTCTGGAAGTTCCACAGAAACCTGTCCACCGTGGGTGACCCTGGGGATGTTTCAAATACCAGTGGCAGCTTCCAGCGTCACAGCAATACCCAAGCCACCACAGTACGACAAACTGAAAGATGAGCGGTGGATTTTACATATAAAAATTACAGAGCAACTCACGCTGAAAGTTTGTGATACTGTTGTTACGTGCCGTGGACTCTGTTCTGATTCACCACGAGCCAGTACAGGGTTTCCGAGGAGTGCCTTATGAGTTAGCAGTTCAGTGCTTATCCTACAGCACCACAACTCCAGAAATAAAACATTAGCAGTACCAAAGAAGTCTGATTTCAGACTTTCCTTTCCCCAGCTGAGGTAAAAGCTGTTACTTCATATATACCTAATGGTACATAATGTGTGGGGTGTGTGCCTCCCTGAGCTGACCTCTTAATACCATTGGCCAGCGGCAATGCTTCCCACCCAGTTTAGCATGGTCCCATCTGTGTTCTGCAGTGAAAATGTGTAACATCAGGGGCTGTCTGACCAACACTGGTCAGCTGCTAACCTTGGGCGAGGAGTCTCTCGTCTTTAGCAGAATCTGGTAGTTGAGTGGTTTCCACAGGGAATCATCTGCCACAGCCACTGAGAACTGCCCAATACAAGGTATCAGGTGCTTCGTCACCCGCTCCTGGAACTTCTCTTCTCCGCCAAGCCTATTTTCCAGCTGTTACGAATGAGACAAAGACTTTGAACCACAGAACCTTACATTAAAAAAACACCAAACCTATTGTGTAAATAATATGTGACTACCCGTCTTGATGTCTGCAGGATTGACAACGAGGTTGTGGCCTAATACTCTCTCTCTCTAAAGCACCACTGTCACCTTCTGGAACGTCTCTGGGCTTCCGTCTATGGGGAATGCTGATGAAATCTCAGAGTCCTTATTACTATTTTCCCTGTGGCAGAATGTCTTTAGATGCCTGCTTTCAGAGAAAACCCAATCCTAAAACATTCTTAAGAAATCCAATGTACATTAATAAAAAATTTACAATAAAACTTTATAACTTCCTTTTAAAGAATGCAAAAGTGAAACTATGAAGTTGAGTTAAATCATGAGAAATCAAGTTTGGAATACAAATTTCATTAATAATATTTAATATTTTAAAAAAGTTTAAACAATGCCCAGCAAGCTCTCATTTTGGACCAGAAAAGAGCTCCCGTTTACCTGATCCACCAGGGGTACCATCAAAGCTTCTGCTCGTTCTTTACTTAAAAAATGCTCAGTATCAAAAAGGCAGATTTTATGTAGACAGTTCAAAATAAACTGCAGCAGTAAGCAGCACTTTTCAGGGTCATTTTCAGAGTCAAAAAATGCTTCATCTGTAGACAAAGTAAAAACAAGACAGATGAAGCTCTCATGGTTTAAGTTGGAATCACATAACGTAACTATGATCAGAAAGGTATTTCTTAGATCATCCTGACCTCATCTGGATAACCAAACCCAACCCAAACCTCCTGCCATCACATCATCTGTAACTCAGCGACCCTCTCTAGGCCTTTGCGGGAGCAGACAGCCTCATCTTCCTCCTGACAACAGCTGGTGGGTTTGAATCCAACAGTTGGCCTTGTGTATAAATAGGTGCTTTCTTCTTTTAGAGTTGTTAGATTCTAATGCCTAGGTTAAACTACCTGAATTACCAAGTTGTATTAAGGAATAAAGCAGTTTTGATTTTTAATGTTTCAAAGTTACCTCCAGTGGTGCAATATTAATGCTTATTCACTTAACCTTTCTCTCAAATTAGTTAGCTTATTAATACTGTTTTCATTAAGCTAAAACAAAGACTTCAATGTCTGAAAAGTGACCACAAAGTACAAATGCACACTCCTTAAACCAGAACTCATGACTCTGAAATCCTGTCTCTGGGCACTGTCATGCCTGGTGTAAAGTACACTAGGAGGTTGTTGTGAGGCAGGTGGGCTTGAGCTGCCAACCTCGTGGCTAGCAGTCCAGTGCTGAATCCTGCAGTGCCACACCAGGACTCCATACAGCACGGTAGGTCAATGGAATTGAACTGAGCAACCAACCTGTTTTAGAGATGTTCACCTGATTCAAGGTGTCAGCAAAAGGCTTCACTAGATGGCCAGCAAACAAAGTAAAAAGCCCTTTCAGTTTCTCAGCAATGCAATCTGCCAAGTTGTAGAACGTCAGCAATCTGTCCTTCGGGGCACCTTCTGTTTTAGCCCAATCAAACAGCTAAGAAAAAAAGGAGTATTAGTTTCTTCGACATGCACAGCAACTCTCTTGGTTGTATTTTAACATAAACCTTCTTTGTTCATACAAAGAAGACGTGTGGAAAGACTGACCTTAAAGAACAGGGGTCTGAAGGTGACTTCAGAAAGCTTTACAACCATGGCTACCAAACAGCCAATGATACAATTTTCAGTTTTTCCAATTTCCTCCAGATCATTCTGAAAACAAGAGCAGACTTATTAGCCACAGTACTGACATCTAGCTCTAGATTGCTTTGACAAGTGTTAATTTCAAAAGTACTACTTTCAGGATTGTATGGATGAAAGTAAGCTGACCTCCTCCATGTGCCCCGCTCTGAAGTCCAGGGCCTCTAAGAAAAACGCAGTGAGCTGAGACTGGTGGGAGGTGAGGACGTCCTTCTTCATCACCCCAATGTGCTCCTGCAAGATGCTCATGAACGGACCCATGAGATCCTGCCAACAACACAACATGTTCATTGTCTCAGAGCTTAGCAATGCATCTGTTTAAGTGCCACCTCTCCCTTTCTACAGTCTAATACCTTCCAATTCTTGTCAATCTTCCTGTAAGTTTTACTGATGGCTGGCAGTAGAACTCGGGGAGACAGGGTGGTCGCCAGTGTCTTTTTAAGAGAGGTGAGCCGAGCATTAGCTTGTGAGGCAGAACCCATTTCACGAGTGATTTTCTCCAAACACACCACCTACAGGGGTATAGATATAGCTGTCAAGGCAACATAAACATGCTTCTAGAATCTTCACACATTCACATCAAGGCTCAAAGGCTAGTGTTTACAAAAAGTAGAGTACGTGTTCTAGTTACACATGGAATTCCTTTAAAGCCAGATGGGAGTCTCTGTGGACAAAACAGGCCAGAAGTGGTTTCTGCACTGGAAGAGCAATGAGGCCAACAACAGGCAGCCACAGGCCGCAGTACGGCACCAGGCACCTGGGTGTGGCAACTTCTCAGACTACAAACAAATATGCATGACTAGTTCTCACTCAAGAGCCCTGGTGGCATACTGGACTGCGAGGTGGTCTGCAAACCACAAGGTCGGCAGTTCAAATCTACCAGCCACTCCATGGGAGAAAGATGAGTTATTTTTGTTCCTGTAAAGATTTACAGCTTCGGAAACCCTATACAGGGTGGCTATGAGTTGGAACTGACTCCACAGCATACAACCACCACCACCAGTAATCACAAGCAAAGAAAGGCCAGCTCTAACATGTAGTCACCAGAGACTTCAAAGGGGGCAAAAAGGCAATGTCATATGTTCTGCCATAATGGATAAAGACACCTGGAACCAAGGGACCCGGATCAATTTCATGATTATGCAGGAGGGATGACATAAGAGAAAAAAAAAAGGTACATATTTAAGAAAAAAACAAAAAGAAACCCCCCGTGTTTTTTAGAAGTAAAAATCTTTCCTATCACACAGGCATTAAAAACTTAGAAGTACTCAAACCATTAAGTATCCTCCTTTTTCAGTCTGCCCCACACTGCATGCTGTGGTTCCCAGAGCTCACCTGGGTCAGGACCTCTTCTAGGTAGGGGCTGATGAAGTGTGGGAGGGTCTCAACGACCTTCTGCAGGGCCGCCAAGGCACTGAGCAAGTAGACCTCACTGGAGACCAGCTCACTGCTGTTCTTCATGGCTGTCAGCAACGACGGCATCAGGCTACGTTTAGAGAGCAAGACGTTAGAGCAGCTTTGGCAGACTGGAGTCTGGAGCAAAGCTCATTTGAAAAGTCCAAACAAAAAACTTTTCCTGTATCACTGTGTATTGTCACCATCTAGAAAACCCTGCCCACACCTCAAGTGCCTACTGTTGTTAGCTGCCACTGAGTCAATCCCCATCTACAGTGATCTCGTGTACCTGAAAGAGCGAGCTGTTTCTCAGTGCCAACAGTACTGACAGAGCAGTGATTTTTAAAAAAGCACAGAAGTACCTCTCAAGTACCGAACTTGTATTCATTAGGCTACGAGAATGCCCACAAGGGTGGTACTATCATCTGCCCCCTACAGACGGCAAAGCTTCTGCGGGTCATGTAACCAGCCCAAAGCTTCAGTACTAGCACATGTCAGAGTCGGGGGTGAAGCCATCTCACCGCTGTGGGTGGGTGGTACAAGACAGCTTCTGCCTGAAGGAGTTTCCTAATGATAGCCACCAAGACACAGCAAGAACCAGGGACCCTAAGACAAATAGGGGCATTGTCGTTTTCAGTCTTAAGAAATGGTCAATTCCATAACAACAAATCTAACTATGAACTTTTCTACCTGGACCGGAAGCGCGAGGCCGAGCCCCAGGAGCGTACCTGGGCAGCTGGGGGATTGCCAGGGCGTCCAAGCAGCTGGTCAGCTCTGCTATACACAGCAGTGCACTGCCCAGGACGTTCTTCTCCTCCTTGGTTTCTGGGGCGATCAGCCGAACTGCAGCGCTCAGCACAGGGATAAAGGGCTCAGGACTGTTGGCACCAAACTTTTTGCACAGCAGCTTTATGGTATACAAAGCCGTCTGCCTGTTTATTGCTTGTTCTTCCTTCTCTTTCTTTTTACGCTCCACAATGGCCAAAAGGACTGGAAGTAGTTGTAGGAAATGGTGAACCTGCAGAGGACAGGTCATTAAAGCTGCAGACGAATGCTAGTCTACTTCTTGATTCTGACTGGAGGTTCCCCTGAGTTATGTGATGACGTTATCCCTAAGAAAACACTCGTGTTGCTCACACAGTTTTCATTCATATAAAGGTTTGGAGTAAAGGAGGTGGCCTGAACCTAAGTAGTTAAGAATTCCATGACGTTGAAACTCAGTCCTAATATGACTGCAAGTAACATTACAATAAAAAAATCTATATGATAGTACTAGATTCAGAAAACACACACTTCAGTTGTCACATGCATCCTGGAGCAACCTCGGGGAGTGAGGCCCAGCCTGTGACGGAGCAAAGTGCACAGCATCGACTTACGACTTTCTTCTTCCAGGATGCGTTCTGCTGCAGTTTGTTATTCAAAAGGTCCAGTGCTTTGCGGCGCACTGATGGCAGTGGGTTACCCACCAGCCCTCTGATGACAGAGATGAACATTTCTGTGGGCAACAAGGCATTGACCTATAGTTTTACATTAAAAAAAAAGAAAGAAAAGGAAACGCAACTTGGATTAAAAATGACTTCTATTTATTGCACACACCTAGGGGCAAGCATCATTTTCATACACATTTCCTGAGTCAATTCTTACAGTAACCTTTTAGGTCAGCATTATTAGTTATAACAAAAACATTTAAAAAGAAAAAGAAAATGAAGCTAAGAGTCAGTGAATTGCTCAAGGCCATCTAAGTAACTAATGTAGCTAGATTTATTTAAACAGCTTTCCCAGTTTCCAGGTCAGTGATGTTTCTAATATTCCACACACCAACAGAGCCAGTGCTGCGGGGTCCATTCCAACTCCTGTGTGAATCGTCACCGAGCTGCCCCCAGCCTGCAAGGACACCTTTCACAGAAGCAGACCGCACTAGCTTTCTCTCACAGTAGTTGCTGGATTCGTACCACTGACATTTTGGTTAGCAATTTCACAGACCACATAATCCATGGAAATTTTTAATTTTATTACAATGACTGAAGTGGAACACTATGGAGTCTTGGTGGTACTGGATCACAAGGTCAGTTTAAATTGCAAGGTGGGCAGTACCAACTTACCAGCTGCTCCTTAGAACCCCAATACAGGGTTACTGTGAGTGGGAACTGACTGGATGGAACTTAATAACACAACAGAATACAGCTATTGAGACACACGTTTTTGTAATTAGGGAAGCATTTTTTTCCCAAATTTATTTCTAGTCATAAAGGATCTATTCCAAGCAAAACTGAGCTTAATTATATATATAGCAAGAGTAGCTACTGCTAGTTTTAGTCTTAAAATTTTCAGTTAAGTATTTTTATACCATAATGATATAAAAATCTGCAACAAAAGAATTATGGGAGAAGTGGAAACCTACCTTATCTAACATGTCGTAAGCTTTGCTAAGGAGAGCTCGCCAGAACTTCACAGTCTGTCTGTCTGCATTCTTCTCCATGGACTGGGCAGCAGCATTAACGTAACCCAGGACACTCTCCAGCAAGCTGAAACAGATGGCAGGCAACAGGTTGGCACCGCCAGCACCCACTCCTATCCCTCTCCCAGGCAAAATCATGCAAACGGAAAACACTATGGTCATTGTTCACTGAATGGTTTCAAAAACATGTGGAAGAAAAAGAGGGATTACCATTACAGAAAAACACAAGGAAACAAGTGCCTTTTTCATGGAAAAAGATGGTCAAATCTCAGGCTTTATGAGTTACTGAATGAGCAACCAGTGAGCTTGACTGGGTGGTTCCAGTTTGGGTGTTCAGGGCGTTGTGGGTCTTAGGTAACAGCAGCTGCCTATATCTGAACTCCAGAATCTTAGTCTCACATGACACCATTCATAACTATGAACATGAGGAAGTACACAGAGAGAGACAGACAGACAGACAGACAGACACATACACCAAACATGACCCAGAGGAGAGACTATGAACACCAAATGCCAACCCTCCCAGTGGCACTCCCCACACTGCTGCAGCCTGAGGGTGGGAGGGCAGAGGGCACAGACAAAAGGACCCCCAGAAACAGAGACATACAGCAGGTGCTGAAGTCCTGGACACAAAGCATAGGAGATGCAGTGGTGGTCGGGGAAGGAGGCAGACGGTGAGGATGTGGCAGTGGGGAGAAAGAATTTCTCTACCAACAAGCAGCAATTCAGTTACAGTCCTTGACTAGAGTCAGCATTGGTGAGTACCAACAGAACACAATCCAGGACTGAAACAAAGGACCCTGTTGGGACAATTAGGGAAAGTGGAATATGAACTGCAGATTAAGTAACAGTATTAGATGAGGGGATTCAGGAAGCTTGTGGGAAAACTGAAAAGACGACGGAAAATTCCCATCAACTGTTTGAGGCACGCTATTAACAAGCAGCTCAGGGGGTACAGTGATGTGTGCAGTGAATTGGTGGGGGAGGCTTAGGGGTGGCGTGCTGTGTCCTGGGGACATGGTCAGCAGGCCCGAAAGGCTCTGTAATACTGGCCTGGCATGGCTGAGGAGTACGGTGTGTCTGCTGTGATCGAGTACTGAGCCCAGGTGAGTAAAGAGTGTTGCGGGCTGAACGGTTGCTGACTTTGTTTTGCAGGTGGTTAAGTGCCTGGCTGCTGACTGGAACCCTCAACTGTTCCACACACCGAAGCCCTGGCACCCTGCCTCAGTAGCAGCGCCCACAGCCTCGAGAACCCTCTGCTCTGCAGAGTGCGAGTGACAATGGCTGATACGAATTATCAAGGTTAGTTTCCGCTGACTTTCCTAACTCCACTATAGTTCTGGAGTCCTGGTGTGGCGCTGTAGCTTAATGTGCTGCACTGCAGTCAGTCTGAATTGCAAGGTTGGTGGTTCGAGTTCACCAGTCGCTCCTTGGAAACCCTATACAGAGTCACTGTGAGTCGGAATCAACTCGATGGCACTCAACAACACTATAGTTTTATAAGAAAATGCTCCTTTTTTAGGAAATATAAACTAGGAATAAGAGAGACGTATTTTCAATGACTCAGGGGAAAACTGTATGTAGTTTGATAAGACCAATATAGCAAAATACGCAAACAGGCAATGAGCCTGGGAAGGGGAAGATGACACAATAAGCAACGGTAGCACACGCTTAAGACTTCAACACGACACGTGCACCAGGCTGACCCAAGCAAAGACTTGTAGATGCAATGCAGACAGGACACAAGAAAATCCAGCTTCTCAGTGGAAGGGAACTGACAGGACAGTTCCAGGGCTCAACAATGCTGGCCGGAAATCAAGTCCAGAGGTGCACGGGTGTCACACGCAGGGTTAAAAAGCTCTGAGACCCTTAGCACTTCCATTCCTCTGTTGAGGTCTGTCGCCTACGGTTCTCCTGTGTGACTGGAATTCTTTATCTCGGTGTGTCTTCTGTGAGGACCTATTTCTCTCTAATGAAACAGAGGTGGAGTGTGGGGTGAGGGCTGCAGAGTCTAACTCTTGTTACCACCACCAACTATGCACGTTACTGGGTCAGGACGAATTACTAGATAACAGGTCTCTGATGATTTTACAGAAATCTCTTCTACACCCACATCTGCTGATTCAGCAACTGCAACCAGAAGGGCCAGAAATGTTCTTTGTTGTTGTTATTAGGGGCCATCGAGTTGATACCGGCTCATAGAGACCTTATGCAAAACAGAACGAAATACTGCCTGATCCTGGGCCAACCTCACTACTGTTGCTACACTTGAGCCCATCCATCTCGCTGGGGGTTTTCCTCTTTTTCTCTGACCCTCCACCTTGCCAAACATGATTTTCTTCTCCAGTGATTAGCCCCTCCTGAAAATATGTCTGAAGTATGAGAGACAAAGTTTGGTTGTCCTTGCCTCCAAGGAGCATTCTGGTTGCACTTCTTCCAAAACAGATCTATTGGTTCTTTTGGCAGCCCATGGCACTTTCAATATTCTCCTCCAACACCATAACTCAAACGCATCAATTCTTCTATGGTCTTCCCTATTCACTGTCCAGCTTTCGCATGCATATGAAGTTATCGAAAATACCAAGGTTTGGGTCTTAGTCCTCAAGCGGACATCTTTGCTCTTCAACACTTTAAAAAGGTCTTGTGCAGCACATTTGTCTAATGCAATACATCGTTTCTTGACTGCTGCTTTCATGAGCATGGATGGTTGATCAAAGGAAATTGAAGTCCTTGACACTTCAATCTTTTCTCTGTTGATAAGAATGTTGTTTAGTGATGCAGTTGTGAGGATTTTTGTTTTCTTTACCTTGAGATACAATCCATACTGAAGGCTGTGGTCTTTCATCTTCATCAGTAAGTATTTTAAGTCCTCTTCACTTTCAGCAAGCAAGGTTGCATCATCTGCATATCGCAGGTAATGTTAATGAGTCTTCTTCCAATCCTGATGCCACGTTTTTTTTTCATGTAATAGCTACTGGATTATTTGCTCAGTATACAAAGTATGATGAAAGAACACAACCCTGTCGTCGCACACCTTTCTTCATTTTAAACCATTCAGTGTTCCCATGTTCTGTTCGAACAAATGTCTCTTGGTCCAGGTAGAGATTCCTCATGAGTACAACTAAGTGTTCCGGAATACTCATACTTCACAATGTTGTCCACAGCTTGTCATGATCCACATAATCGAAAGCCTCTGCATAGTCAATAAAGCACAGATAAACATCTTTCTGATATTCTCGGTTTTCAGCCAGGATCCATCGAACATTAGCAATGATATCCCTCATTCTATATCCTCTTCTGAATCTGGCTTAAACCTCTGGAAGTTTTCGGTTAATGTATGCTTGCAGCTGTTTCTGTCATTACCTTGAGTAAAACTACTCACATAGAATATTGTCCGATGATTTCTGCATCCTGTTGGGTCACTTCTCTTTGGAATGGGCACAAATATGGATCTCTTCCAATCAGTTGGCCAGATAGCTGTCTTCCAAATTTCTTGGCATAGATGAGTGAGTGCCTCCATTGCTACCTTAGTTGAAAGATCTCACTCTGTATTCCATCAATTCCTGGCGTCTTGCTTGCACTTCTTCATTTTCATTAGCTCTTGGTCATATGCTATCTCTTGAAATTGTCAAATATCAATCATTTCCTTTTGGTACAGTGACTCTGTGTATTCCTTCGTCTTTTTTTTTTTTTTTAATGTTTTATTGTGAATTATGTGATAGTTTACATGGGAGAACATTAGTTTTACATTCATCCTATAGTATATCATTTCATTGCTATGGTTACAATCCCCTCTATGCATCATCAACCAACCAAAGGGTATACACTGCAAGCCTGCCCCCGGGTCATCAGCACACAGTCCCTCTCCCTCTCTGTGTCTAAAGACCAAAACACTTCCATCTCTCCACGTCATCATCTCTGCCTTCATCTCACACATCACTGCTACTCTGGGTAGGGTCCCGCTCTCCGCTCTTCTCCCTTGATAGTCTCGGGACCTCCGCTCTTAGGCTGAAAAGTTAATCACTCCCTTCCTTGCTAAAAAATGTCTACCTTTACAAGTCCAACCCTCACAAACAGTCCAGATAACAATTATTCACTATTGTATCACAAGAGATCCATCCGGATTTCTTTTCATCAGCCCCGCCTAGCAGACTGTATACTACTCAGTTGAGATTCTACCTTCCTCCATGCCTTATGAATCTAGCTTTCCTCTTGAAAGCTTGTAAGCCAGTCACTTCTTGCCTTTGTAGGACCCCCTTCTGCCCCATTTGGGGTAGCCAATGTCCAAGTTGCCCGTCCCTGCCTACTCTGTGTATGGAGGGGGTGGGAATGATCCTTGCTGTAAGGATTTGTTCCCTCTTTTGAGCTACTGCATCCATAGGTGTAGGTCAAGTTCATCAAACTGTGTCATATTACTCTTTTTTTTTCCTCTTCTTTATTCTTCTAGTTGAGCTCTGATCATCCAGTCACTGAAGCCAGGTCAAGTGGGTATTATCTGCAAGTGTGGGTGTTCTTGTGCATATGCCCTCTCTTATCTGCTGGACACTTCACTCTCCTCTCTAGTCCTCTGTGGCTATGTCACTGACTCTGCGCCCAAGAGTCCCCAGGTCTTGCCACACTGCTGCCCAACCAGGTCTCTACCTGGGTTCACAGAAGTCTATTGAACATTGTAGGGCTTAGCTCGCTGCTTCATTGCTGTTTTTCCCTCACTTCCCCTTATCGGTGACGAGTGTACTTCCATCTTCTTTTAATACTTTCTTCATCATTCAATAATTTGCCCAGAGAATCCTTCAATAACTTAAGTCAAGGCTTGAATTTTTTCTTTAGTTCCCCCAGCTTGAGAAATGCTGAGCATGTTCTTCCCTTTTGGTTTTCTGACTCCAGATCTTTACACATTTCATTGTTAATATTTAACTTTGTCTTTTCGAGCTGACCTTTGAAATTTTCTGTTTAGCTCCTGTACTTCCTCACTTCTTCCACTTGCTTTCAGCATCTTTATGCTGTAGAGCAAGTTTCAGTGTCTCTTCTGACATTCATTTTAACCTTTTCCTTCTTTCTTGTCTTCTTAATAACTTTTGCTTTCCTCATGTATGATGTTCTTGATGTCATCCCCAACTCTACTGGTCTTCAGTCTTTAGTGTTTAACGTATAAAATCTGTTCTTCAGATGATCTCTAAATTCAGGTGGGATATAGTCAAGGTCATATTTTGGCTCATGTGGACTTGTTTTCATTTTTTTCAGCTTCAGTATGAATTTGCATATGAGCAACTGATGGTCTTTTCCAGTCTGCCCCTGGCCTTGTTTTCACTGATGATATGGAGCTTTTCCATCGTCTCTTTCTGCAGATGTAGTTAATTTGATTTCTATGTATTCTATCTGATAAGGTCCCTGTGTATAACGTCTCTTATGCTGTCTAAAGAAGGCATTGGAAATGAACAAATCATTGGTTTTGCAGAATTCTATCATGCGTTCTCCAGCATCATTTCTATCACCAAGGCCGTATTTTCCAACTACTGATCCTTCCTCTTTGCTCCCAACCTTTGCATTCCAATCACCAGTAATGATCAATACATCTTGATTGCATGTATGATCAATTTCAGATTGAATAAGTTGGTAGCATCCTCACTGGCTTTAGCAGTTGGTGCGTAAATTTGAATAGTGGTATTAACTGGTCTTCCCCGTAGACACATGGATATTATCCTATCACAGACAGCGTTGTACCCCATGACTGATCTGGAAAAATGAATGCAACACCATTCCTCTTCAATTTGTCATTCCCGGCATAGAAACCATGTTGTTGTCAGATTCAAAATGGCCAATACCACTCCATTTCAGCTCACTAATAATGCCTAAGATATCGATGTTTATGCATTCCATTTCATTTTTGACAATTTCCAATTTTCCTAGATTCACACTTCGTACATTCCATGTTCCAGTTATTAATGGATGTTTACAGCTGTTTCTCTTCATTGCCCCATCAGCAAATAAAGGTCCCGCGGGCTTTACTCCATTCGTATCATCACGGTCAACTCTACTTTGAGGAGGCAGCTCTTCCCCGGTCGCATTTTGAGTGCCTTCCAACCTGAGTGGTTCATTTTCTGGCACTGTATCTGACAGTGTTTCTCTGCTCTTCATAAGGTTTTCAGTGACTAAATATTCAGAAGTAGTTCTTCTCTCCTTCTTCCTAGTGTATGTTCGTCGTTTACCATGATACAAATACATAGGTGTGCTCTTTTACACGTCCTGGTACACAGCTAATATCCAGTCCCAGATGATGCACAAAGGTGAGGGAACGAGAATAAGTTGACCACTGCAACAAATTCAATCAAGTTACAACTACTGAAAGTGCCATGGGCTGCCAAAAGAACCAATAGATCTGTTTTGGAAGAAGTACAGACAGACAGAGAGCTCCTTGGAGGCCAAGATGGCCAAACTTTGTCTCTCATACTTCATACATATTGTCAGGAGGGACCAGTTGCTTATCATGTTTGATAAGGTGGAGGGTCAGAGAAAAAGAGGAAGACCCCCAACGAGATGGATTGGCCAAATGGCAGCTTCGATGAACTCAAGCGTGGCAACAGTAATGAGGTTGGCCCAGGATTGGACAGTGTTTCGTTCTGCTGTGAATAAGGTCGCTATGGGTTGGTACCGACTCAATGGCACCTAACAACAACAACAACTGTGTAGTATTTACCTGTAATATGTTCTGATTTAAAATTAATTATACATAATATTTGTAACTTTGACTTTAAAAAATATATGGCATATACATGGATGCAATCTAATATACATTTAATAGTACTATGGATAATAATTTAGTAACAATATGGCAAACATAAGAAAATACTGGAAATACCAACATTTAAATAGCAAAAATTGGTAATTCATGTATCGTTTCCATTTTTACTGTCTGTTGTGCAGTGCTTGGTATTACTTTACATATGCTGATAAATGAGGTATTAGACATGTTGTTCTTAGTGCCTTTGAGTTTGTTCTGACTCACGGTGACCCTGCATAGGGTTTCCGAGGAACGGCTGGCGGCTGTGAACTCTGACCACAATCCAGAGCTCACCCTACAAGCGCCACTCCACAACTCCATTAGGCATGTTAAGAAGATACAAAATTCAGTATTTACTGTGCAAAATATGATTTTGCTTTGCAACATTGCTACATTTAGCAACAAAGGGTATCAGAACATTACTTTTATACTCGATCAGAATATTTACATATCTCCATGTAAGGAAACAACTCCTTAAAGAAATGAATTAGATGAATATCTAGATAATAAAAACTATGTAAATATATTCTGCCCTTTCCCTTCAGATGGACTTTATATGTAGTTTTTAATTTGGGAGTAGAACAAGTCCATAAAGAAATAAAATGTCAACTCAAATTTTGTATATAACAACAACATATTTTCCTTTTCATCTTAGACTGATAGGGTATAATCTCACATTCATTTCCCTCTCATCAACCACCGAAAATTGCACTAGCGGGAGTGTAATCTGTGTATCTGGTTCCTGCACAAAGTGAACCAAAACACGCCTGCTGATTGTGCACACCCTTGTATTGTAGCATGCTTTCTGCCCTGATGGGTTATCAGCAACAGAAGCAGCAACAAAGGATGGAAAGTGAGCGAGTAGGTGTTTAAGAATTATCTCAAGATGAAAAATGCTCTGTGAAGTGCCAGCTAACGAACACTGTATGACTATCTCAGATCTGGAGAACAAAATTACATGTTCCAAATAAACTTCTTTACTTAATAATTCTCAAACATAAATGTGTGTGTCAACATCTAAATTCTAATGTAAATTTTATTTGATAAATTTTACTTGGTTTATGTATTTTATTTTCAATTATTCTAATTTATTTGCTACTGTAGAACCAAATTTTTTAAGGAGCATACTTTTATATCCAAGTATAAGGCAATAGCAACAACTAAGTGTAACACACAAAAATGAAAGCTCCATAAGAGAAAACGGATTTGTGAATTCCTAAGATAATTCTGGAAGCCTGCTGTGGCGCTGTGGGCTAATGAGTCAGACTGCAAAGTCCGTTTGAACTGCAAGGTCGGTGGTTCAAGCTCACCATCTGCTCCTTGGAAACACTGTACAGGGTCGCTATGGGTCAGAATCGACTCTACACCACTTAACAAGAAGAAGATAATTCTAGAATGAGTTTCCTTTTTAAAATGGAATGAATCAGCTGAAAGCCTGAGTTAACGAGTACAAACCAATGTAAGAGTATTGCACAGACCTTTAACAGCCATTAATGGTATTTCCTTCATTTAAAAGAAGATTCTGAAAGCACAACAAAATGAATACCAACAAATACTGATGAGCAGGCAGTTGACTACTGCAGAAGCATTAAAAAGAAATCAGCAAATGATGACAATGCTGTGGAAGTCTCAGTGAGGGCCAGAGATCAAGTCTATGGGACCACACACCACACCACCACTGACACACTTGAAAATGCTCTGGAAGTATATCAGTGAGGGC
>NW_006408697.1:2796222-2831949 GCF_000296735.1 Chrysochloris asiatica | reverse complement strand
AGAGATCAAGTCTACGGGACCACACACCACACCACCACCGACACACTTGAAAATGCTATGGAAATATATCAGTGAGGGCCAGAGATCAAGTCTACGGGACCACACACCACACCACCACTGACACACTTAAAAATGCTCTGGAAGTATATCAGTGAGGGCCAGAGATCAAGTCTACAGGACCAGACACCACACCACCACTGACACACTTGAACCTGGCATGAAAAATGGGTAGCAGTTCTTTCAGATAGATTTTCCCTAAATAATGTCATATATCTGATGAAGAAGACATGACAGTATCCAAGAAATTAGTACTTTATATCATAGGCGTATCCTGAGGATACAAATACAACTTGAACTTGAACAACTTCATTCTTGCATGAGAACTAAATTTAGAGATGCAGGAAAGTCAAATTTTACTCAACTAGACATCCCATCATAGAATATAAAATAGGATGTGTAGTTCCCAATGCTGAAACCTCTTTACCCATATTCTTAACTTTAGGGATCACAAACTGTACAATAGAATGCTCATTTTCATCTCTAAATCCAAATCTAAACCAACGCCACTGAGTTGATTCCAATTCAGTGACCCTGAAAGACACAGCACAATTGCTCCTTAGGGTTCCCAGGACTACAACCCTTTACAGAAGCAGACAGCGTCCGCTTTCCAGAGCTCCCCAGGACACTGTGTCTGACCCATTACAGCATTCAGAGATCCTCAGAGTGCAACAATGACTGAAGAAGACTTGACTCGTTACCCTTATACATATGGAAGCAGATATTGCTTAGCAATGTTAAGTGTGACAAAAATCACTGAACAAGTTTTAAAGAGCAAAGAATAGAAATAAGTATTTTAAATTATAACATGGTAGAGATGAAATACCTATCTAAAAATAAAATGCAATAATTGGTTGTAGTATTTGCTTTCTAATCATTAAGACATCTCTCATGATGTTATTTCCTTTGTAATTGTAACATTAACTATGAAACTAATATCAGAACTGAAGAATGAGCTATATAAGCAAAACTAGGGAAAGCCAATGTTTCTTTGTGGGAAACCACAGACTTTTATACCGACCGACGAAACAACTAAGTTCACGGACTCATTTTCTTTACTGTTCAATATGTAGAATATTCTTTTGTAGAAAATGTAGTATATAGTAAAAGTCTTGGTACCCTACCGCACATAAAGTAAAATCTTTATAATCCAGTTCATCTCCTTTTGATAAAATGACATATGCTACTTTTGTGTTCAATCATTAATATCATAGTTGCATTTGAAAAGAAGTGAACATCATGGGTAGCTAAGACACACATGGGCACAAGAAACCTTTGTATATAGAGAACTGACACATGCCATTGGATTGTGTAAGCAGTAGAGCGGGAAGCAGATTATCAGTGCTCAGGGCCCTCACATGCCTTATGCAACCCCAACGCTGGAGTCCTGGTATGGCGCTGCAGGGTAAGAACTGCAAGGTTGGCAGTTCAAACCCAAAAGCTGACGTTACTATGAATCAGAAGTGATTCAAGAGTACTAAACAACAAACCCAGATAAAGAAGAGTTTTGTGTATTCTTCATTGTTTTTCTGTGATTTTGAAATTATTTATAGGAAAACACTACTTAAAAAAAAAAGGAAAACATACCTTTGTTCAAGGCCTTTTAAAATCTGAGGACCACCACTTTCAACAACCTAGTTGTTTAAAAAGAAGGAACCATTACAATGGTATGGAAGGTGATAACAACAACAAAAAAAATCATATAAAGCTGTTGCAATGAAACTCATCTAAGATTATGCACTTAAATTTTCCATAGCAATCTTTTTCTGATAGTATCTGCTGAAGCAGGGTCAGATTATTTTTATTATATAGTAATAAACATTTATCTTAATTTAACTACATTAAAAAAAGTATTTCCAAAGTACTATAAAAATTCTGAATATACCAAACAATATCTATCTACTTTTATGAGCTGGAGTCCTGGGATAGTGCTGCGGGATAAGGTGCTGGACTCAAAGTTGACGTGAGCCGCAAGGTTGGCGATTCAAACTCACCGGCCACTTCTTAGCAACCTTATATAGGGTCACTGTGAGTCGGAAGTGACTCAATGGCACTTAACAACTTTTATGAGCTACTAACCAAAGGAGGAGCTCCTTAACCAAGTGAGGAGCTCTGGTAGCATAGTGGTTACAAATCAGGCTGCAAACCTCAGGGTCAGCAGTTCGAAACTACCAGCTGTTTCACGGGAGAAAGATGAGGCTTTCTGCTTCCGTAAAGATTTACAGCCTCGCAAACTCTGTATAGGTCACTATGAGTCAGAACTGACTCCACGGCACATTAACAACAACCACCACCAAATGAAACACTATGGATACAGCTTGCGGTCACCATTCTCCCACTAGCCCAGTCTTGCAAAGAAAACCACCATCCTGAATCTGCTGTTTAAAGTGTCAACAAAGAGTAACATCCAACAACACATTCTTTCTGGTAACACTAGGTGTTGAGGCCGTTGCTCTAGTTCACTTTCAACTGAAGATCGTGTGTGTGCTCTCCCACAACTTAATCAATCACTCGCCTCTGTTGCTAACTGACTTTATCTCTATTTTTAAGAAATGCATTAGCAACGCTAAAAGCTAACATTCTGAGGTCTCCTTAAGCATCCAGTGTATCTACTTGAGGAAACTGATGGCCATCCATAGGATATAAGCTTCCCTGACTTGCCTGTTAGAAACTAATTTGAAATTTAAGCCAATTTGACAGACATCATAAGGATGTTTCATTTAACTTGCTTTTCTTGCTTCTAAGCATTTTCTTGCTTCTAAGGAGATGAAAATTTGTCACAGATTTGGCCATTTGTGATTTCCTTCAGTGAATTCGTATTTGTTGCCGGTTCCAATGGAAAATGAAGCATTTTGATTACACGCAGAGCAGTAATGTTCTCTTGGGAGCACACTGGTAGTGCTGCAGGATAAGTGCTGGGCTGCTAACCACACAGTCAGAAGTTCAAACCCAGCAGTTGCTCCACAGGAAAAAGATGAGGCTTTCTGCAACTGGAGACATTTACAGCCTAGGAATCCTATAGGGTCGCTATGAATCAGAACCGACTCTACAGCATCCAACAATGTTCTCTTAGTGTGTAACTTCCTTTTCACTTTGTATACATCTGTTTTTTGTTGAACTGAAGTTCCAACTGTTGATTTTCCCATTTAAGTTTTAATTTATCTAAAACAGTTTTTGTATGTGATGTGAGATCAGACTTCTTCCCCTCTCAAGTGGAAAAAAATTTTTTTGTCAGTTCTAGCATGTTCTAGTGTAGCACTGGACCACAAGGTCGGTGGTTCAATCTCACCATCTGCTCTTTGGAAATCCTATACAGGATCGCTGAGTTGAAACTAACTCAATAATTAACAACAACAATAACAACAAAGTATCTTCAAAGTTCTGCTCCTAGTTCTCTTTCTCCACCCTTGTCGGAAATTTCTTGCCTAAGCACAGATGTAGTCCTGTCTCATTTATCTGAGTAGTTTTGTACCACCACTGTCCTTGGTCCTCTGCTAATTCTGGGATCATCTTGTCATGTTACTGTCGTTAGGGACTGTCCTGTTGGCTCCATTTCATAGCAACCCTGTTCACAACAGTAGGAAACACTGCCCAGTCCTGCATCATCATTGTGCATGACTAAGCCCACTGCTGCTAACTCAGGGCCAGTTCACCTTGCACCTCGGTGACCCTCCACTTACCAAGCATGATGTTCTTTTCCAGGAACTGGCTCCTCTTGATAATATGTCCCAAGTATGAGATGAACTCTTACCATCCTTGCTTCCAAGGAGCATTCTGGATGTACTTTTTCTAACACAGATTGGTTGGTTCTTCTGGCAGCCCATGGTACTTATACTATTCTTTTCAAACATCGTAACTCAAGGGCATCCATTCTACAGTCTTCCTAATTCATTGTCCAACTTTCACATGCATATGGCACTACAGAAAACGCCATGGCTTGGGTCAGATGCACCTCAGACCTTGAACTGATTATCTTTGCTCTTGGATACTTTACAGATTGCTTGTGCAGCAGATTTGCCTAATGCAATATGTCCTTTGATTTCTTGATGGCTGCTTCCATGAGTGCTGACTGTGGATCAAAGCAAAAGAAGTCTTTGCCAACTTCAATCTTTTCTCCATTTATCATGATGTTGTTTATTGGTCCAGTGGTAAGGATTTTTGTTTTCTTTATATTGACGTACAATCCATACTGAAGGCTGCATCTCTGATCTTCATCAGTCAGTATTTCAAGTCCTCTTCACTTTCAGAAAGCAATCACAGGTTGTTAATTTTACTTCCTCTACTCCTGATGCCATACTCTTCTTCAGATAATCCAGCTTCTTGGCTTATTTGCTCAATAGGTATGGGGAAAGAATACAACCATGGTACATACCTTTTCTGATTTAAAAATATTCAGTGTCCCCTGGCTCTAGCTGCACGACTGCCTCTTGATCTCAGTACAGGTTCTTCATGAGTGTAATCAATTGTTCTGGAAAACCCATTCTTCACCACATCATCAATAGCTTGATAGGATGATCTACAAAGTCAAAGGCCTTTTCATAGCTAATAAAGCACAAATAAACATCTATTTGGTTTTTTCTGCTTTAAGCCAAGATCCAGTTGATGTCAGCAATGGTATTTCTAGTTCCACATCCTCTTCTGAATCTGCTTTGAGTTTCTGGTAGGTAGTTCTCTTTAGCAAAATTTTACCTGCATGTGGTATGAATGATACTGTGTTTGGTAATTTCCACAGTCCATTGGCTCTCCTCTCTTTGGGATGGGCACAAGTATGGATTTCTTCCAATCAGTTGGCCAGGTAGCTGCCTTCCAAATTTCTTAGCACAGAGGAATGAGCGCCTCTAGTGCTGCATCAGTCTGCTGAAAGGGTTCGATTTGTCAATGCCTTCAATGCAGCTACTATTGGTTTTTGATCATATACTACTGATGGAAATGGTTGGATACATGCCATTTCCTTTTGGTACAGTGCTCTGAGTATACCTTCTATCTTCTTTTGATGCTTTCTGCAGCATTCAATATTTTGCCCATAGAAGTAGTAATAGATGTTGTTGTTATGTACCGTGGAATCGGTTCCGACTCATAGTGACCCTGCATTGGGTTTCCGAGATTATAAATCTTTACGAGAGCAGAAAGCCTCATCTTTCTCCCGTGGAACAGCTGGTAGTTTTGAACTGCTGACCCTGAGAGGTTAGCAGCCTGATTCATAACCACTACAATACCAGAGCTCCTTAGTAGTAATAGATGTTGTTGTTGTTAAGTGTCATCGAGTCGGTTCCGACCCATAGCGACCCTGTACAGGGGTTTCCGAGGGTGTAAATCTTTACAGGAGTAGAAAGCCTTCTCTTTCTCCCATGGAGCAGCTGGTAGTTTCGAACGGCTGACCTTAAGGTTCGCAGCCCGATTCGTAACCACTACGCTACCAGAGCTCCTTTAGTAGTAATAAATAGGTGCCATTAATTCGGTATCGACTCATAGCGACCCTATGCACAACAGAATGGAACACTGCCCAGTCCTGGGCCAACCTCACAATCACTGCTATGCCTAAGCCCACTGCTGCTGCCGCCACTGTGCCAATCCATCTCTTTGGGGGAAATGGGAGAGGAAGGAGGAGGGAGGGAGAGTCTTCCACTTTTTCTCCAATCCTCCACTTTACTAAACATCATATCCTTTTCCGTGATTGGTCCCTCCTTTTAGTAAGTCTGAAGTATGAGAAACGAACTCTAGCCATCCTGGCTTCCAGGAGCACTCTGGCTGTATTTCTTCTAATACAGACTGGTTTGTTCTTTTAGTAGTCCCTGGTACTTTTTTTAATACTCAGCTCCAACACCATAGCTCAAATGCATCAATTCTTCTATGGTCTTCCTTATTCACTGTCCAACTTTCACATGCATGTGAGGTTACTAAAAATACCATGGCTTGGGTCAAGCACACCTTAGTCCTCAAACTGACATCTTTCCTCTTCAACATTTAAAGAGGTCTTGTGTAGCAGATTTGCCTAATGCAGTATGTTGTTTGATTTCTTGACTACTATATTCTTGAGTGGAGTCCTGGTGTGGAGCTGTGGGTTAATGCACTGGACTGCAAAGTTGTTTGAGCTGCAAGGTTGACAGTTGTCATCTGCATATGGCAGGTTGTTAATGAGTCTTTTCCAGATTCTGATGCCATGTTTTTCTTCATACAATTCAGCTTCTTGGATTATTTGCTCAGCATACAGATTGAATAAATACGGTGAAAGAATACAACCCCGGTACGCACGTTTCCTAATTTTAAACCATTCAGTGTTGCCACGTTCTGTTCGAACAGTTGCCTCTTGGTCCATGTACAGGTTCCTCATGAGCACAATTAAGCGTTCCAGCATACTCATACTTCACAATGTTGTCCCATAGCTTGTCATGATCCACACAATCGACAGCCTTTGCATAGTCAATAAAGCACAGGTAAATACTTTTCTAGTATTCTCTGCCCTCAGCCAAGAGCCATCTGATGTCAGCAATGATAATCCCTCGTTCCATGCCCTCTTATGAACCTGGTTTTAACCAATGGAAGTAGTCCGCTGTGAATGTATAGATGCAGCCATTTTTGGATGCAACTTTATTCGCATGTGATATTAATGATATTGCCTGAGGATTTCTGAATTCCATTGGGTCACCTTACTTTGGAATGGGCACAAATATGGATCTCTTCGAGGCAGCTGGCCAGACAGTTCTCTTCCAAATTTCTTGGCAGAGATGAGTGAGTGCTCCTAGTGCCACATCACTTTCTTGAAAGATTTCAATTTTTATCTCATCAGTTCCTGGTGCCTTGTTCTTTGCCAATTCCTTCAACGCACCTTGGACTTCTTCCTTCAGGATCATTGGCTCTTGATCCTATGCTACCTCTTGAAATGACTGAACATTGACCACTGATTTTTGTACATTTTGTCCATAGAATCCTTCAATATTACAACCTGGGGTTTGAACTTTTTTTCTTTCCTTTAGTTCTTTCAGCTTGAGAAATGCAGGGCATGTTCTTTCCTCTTGGTTTCCTAACTCCAAGTCTTTGCAAATTTCACAGTAAGATATGACTCTGTCTTATGGAGCTGCCCTTTGGAAGGATGGGTTCAGCAAGTGACCCTCCTCATTTCTTCCAAGTGCTTTAGCGTCTCTGTATTCAAGAGCAAGTTTCAGAGTCTTTTCTGATATTCATTTTGGTCTTTTCTTTCTTTCCTGACTTTAAAATGATCTTTTGCTTTCTTCAGGTATCATGTTCTTGATGCCACTGCACAGTTCTTTGGTCATTATAGTGTCTAATGCGTCAAATCTGTATTTGAGATGGTCTCTATATTTAGGTGGTATATGTTCCAAATCATATTTTGACTCTCATGGACTTATTTTAATTTTATTCAGCTTCAGCTGAACTTGCATATGAGCCACTGATGGTCTGTTTCACAAGTCTGCCCAGGCCTTGTTTTGGCTGATGATGTGGCGTTTTTCCACTCTCTTTGCACAGATGTAGTTAATTTGATTCCTGTGTATTCCATCTGGTGAGGTACATAATCATCTGTCACGTTGTTTAAAGAAGGTATTTGCAATGAAGAAGTAATTGGTCTTGCAAAATTCTATCACATGAGCTACAACATCATTTCTATCACCAAGGCTGTTTTTCTCAACTGCTGACTGTTCCTCTTTGTTTCCAACCTTTGCATTTGCATTACAATCACCAATCATTATCAATACATCTCTGCTGGGGCCAATTGTCAAGCCCTCCCAGAAGATTAGAAATAAAAAGACAAAAGACACAAATGCAACAAGTAAAGTTAGAACCAGGTGGGACACAGCACTCTGATGGAGATACTGTGGCACAAACCAAGTGCAGCAAGTTGATTATATACACCACTCACGGGGAGGTGCTTGAGGGAGGGTAAGGAATGCAGGAACATCTTGTGCAGAAAGTAAATGCAGTACACAGAACTTTAAAAGAAAAACTGTAACTTGTAGTAGCTAGCTGGACACAGATTCTTGTTGTTGTTAGGTGCCATCAGGTCGGTACAGACTCTTAGCGACCCTATGCACAGCAGAACAAAATACTGCCTGATCCTGGGCCAACAACCTCAATGTCGCACACTAGTTAAAATAAACTACTATCAGCCCTCCTCCATCTTCTCCCTTCACGACCTCTCCCCCTCCTTCCTCTAGATAAACAGCATAGATCTGTTTGGTCCATTTTCAACTTTACATCATTTGAATCACAGTATGCATTCTTCTGTGCCTGGCTTCTTTCTTTCAGTATGGTGATATTTACCAATCTGTTGTCCATCACCGAGGTTCACACATTTTTATTTATAGCTACAAGACAATTTCACCCACTCTATCACTGTAGACAGAGTCCTGAAGGATAAGCACTGGACTGCAAGGTCAGTTTGAACCGTAGGGTCAGTGGTTCAAACTGACCAGCTGCTCCTTGGAAGCCCCATGAGTCAGAACCAACTCGACAGCACTTAAGAACATCATCCCTGTAGATACTGGGTGTTGCCAGTTGTTGACTACTATGACAAATGCTATAAACAGTCTTACAGATGTCTGTTGGGGCACATGTTTATGCATTTTTGCTGGGTATATACCTGAGGTCTCTGGACGGCACAAACTATTTGCACTTGGCTGCTAAGCAAAAGATGGGCTTATCTAAAATCAGGTGCCTGACAGTGTCACCTAGATGGCCAGGGAGACTGCTGTTCTCAAGTGCCATAGAGTCGGTTCCGACTCCTAAGACCCTGTATAGGGTTTCCCAGGAGCAGCTGGTGGGTTTGAAGTGATGAGCTTGTGGTCTGTCTGAAATCCAGTCCTGGTCCCACCCAAGAAAATGCTACAGAGCTTAGTTCTGCTCCAGAACACACAAGGTGCCCCCATGAGGTGAAAGTGACCTGAGGGCAAACGCCAAACCGGTTCTTACTGTCGAGTACAAACTTTTTCTTTTTTTCCCGATTTGGCCCCAGTTTTCATGAGACATTTGCCAAACTATCTTAACAAGTTTAAAACACTGTTCATTTAGGGAAAATAAAACCATGTTATCATGTACAAATTTAAATGAATGCTTTACCTTTCTGATGAAATGATTGGAAGCTAGGAGCTGAGACATAAAGGACACCGATAAATATTTGAAATGCCGCAGTTGCTTGCTACTGTGAGTGTCGACGTTAAAAATCTGTAGCATTTCTTCTTGTGACTCACTCTTATTACATATAGCTTTGGGAATGGTTTCTGAAAAACAGCAAAAAAGTAAGTGATCTCAACCAGAGTCCTTACTATCCACATTATACCTTATTAGCTATAGATACATACATGGAGCTTTAAAGGACAGCATGGGTAATGGGACTCCATTTTCATTAAGAAATCTATTCTTTTATTATAGCCACAGTTTTCATCTTTTATATTAATGAGAAACACCTGAATTTTTTTCTTTACTGCATGTATTATAAAAGTACCCATCAGTCCTGAGGAGAAAAAAGTGTACAGCAAAACAAATAAACAAAGCAAAAACAGGGCAACTGAGACAATCAAAGAAATGGACGATACAGAGCTCAATGCTAGCTGAAGTCTTCACAATCTCAGAACCTAACCCAAGGCTCTGTCTGTACTGTACACAAGAAGGGCCATTCCTACCCCTACAGGTTCAGTTCTCAATTAGAAGGTATGTGTCTTAAACTATCAAACTTTAAGGTGTAGGAAGAAACGCTTATTTGCAGGTGTCTAGCTCTGGTAGCGTAGTGGTTACGAATCGGGCTGCGAACCTTAAGGTCAGCGGTTCGAAACTACCAGCCGCTCCGCGGGAGAAAGATGAGGCTTTCTACTCCCGTAAAGATTTATACCCTTGGAAACCCTGTACAGGGTCGCTATGGGTCGGAACCGACTCAACGGCACTTAACAACAACAACAACAATACATGAGAAGGAGCTCTGGTAGCCTAGTGATTACGCATCAGGCTGCGAATCGCAAGGTCAGCAGTTTGAAACTACCAGCTGTTCCGCAGGAGAAAGATGAGGTGTTCTGCTCCCGTAAAGAGTTACAGCCTTGGAAACCCTGTACAGGGTCACTATGACTTGGAACCGACTCCACAGCACACAACAACAATACATGAGGGTTTAGGGGGCAAAGATCATGAGGGAGCTAATGGCCAGTCATTAAAAACCAGACTCAGAGAATGATTCAACATAAAACTCCTTCCCTAACCACGTGACCACACTCAGCTTTCCCGGCACCTTCCTGGTTCTGTCCCTGACAAATCTTCCCTGAGCAGACTGAAAAGGGTAGATAACTAACACTATTCAACTTATCGGCCCTTTCATAATCCACTCTCAGGGGGGCTGTGATTAGTGGCATTTGTATCTTCTTCAAGATCCTATGTGGTAAATTTAAAATTTTTAGTTACCACTGCTGTGGGACATTTCCCCCTTTTCTTTTTCTGTACATGTCTTCACAATTACTGCTAACTTATTGGCTTCATTAGCTGTCTCTTTAGCTTCCTGTTACAAAAGTACTTGTGAAGACATTTTGCAAGAAAAAACAGGAAGAAAAGAAAAATGTGCCGAAGAGAATTAAAAAATGGTTACAGCAGTTTATCGACAGGTATTTAAAGATCTGCGAGATATTTAAGCCAGAATCAGGAGAGAATATGGAATCCTCGAGGATGTGACTGCTGACGTCAGATGGATCTTGGCTGAAAAAGTAGAGATTACCAGATAGATGTTTATTTATGTTTTGCTGACTATGCAAAGACCTTCAATTGTGTGGATTTTAACAAATTATGGATGATATTGTGAAGAATGGGAATTCTAGAAACACTTCATTTTGCTCTTACAGAATCTGTATACAGAATGTGCTTTAAAATCCGTAAAGGCATGCATCAGGGTTGTATTCTTTCACCCTACTTAGACAAATTGGATGCTGAGCAAACAATCCAAAGAGCTGGATTCTATGAAGATTAACACAGCATCAGCATTATAAGGAAACTCAGTAACATCGTGATACACAGATGCCACAATATTGCTTGCTGACAGCACAGAGCATTTGATGGAAGCACTCACTGAAGAAAGTCAGACTATCTATGGCCTTTAACCTGGACTACACCCAACACAGAGAACACTCCTTACAACTAACTGTCTCAAGAAGCAAATAGCATGATAAACAGAAGAGATATTGACACTGTCAAGGATTTCATTTTATCTGGATCCACAATCAAAGCCCACTGAAGCAGCAATCAAGAAATCAAAAGACATACTGATTTGGGTATATGTGAGTGATGGGTAAATCTGCTGCAAAAGATCATTAAAAATGTTAAAAAGCAAAAATGTCACTTTGAGGACGACTAAGGTGCAGCATGTGAAAACTGGACAATAAATAACAAAGACCAACCAAGAACTGAGCCCCTTGACCTATGATGTCCACTGAGTACTGCAAGTGCTGTGCACTGACTCTCAAAGAAAGTTCAACCAGAAGGTCCCTTGAAGCTAGGACAGCGAGACTTCATCTGCACACTAAAGATGTTACCACAATGGATCACTCACTGAGAGACATCATGTTTGGTAAAGAAGGTCAGTGAAAATGAGGAAGACCCTCAACACAGTGGCTCCAACAACGGGTTCAAAGACAGAAACAACAGTGAGCATGTGGCCCAGGACTGAGTAATGTTTTCATTCGACTGCACTGTTAACTGACTCAGAATGGATGTGATGGCACCTACCAACAACAGCAAGCTTCCTGCTATTTTAAAAGAACTCACCCTGGATAGTTCTAACAGTTTACAACCTGTAACACACATCAGTGCAAAGACACAGAGGTCTAACAGACAATGTGAGGAATGGAAAGAAGAAATCCAACTATTTTCCATAAGGACTTAAAAAGGTACAGGATCACGCTCAAATGAACAATTACAAATTTATTAAAAAAAGCTTTTGTAAACATGCACCATGGGTTCAGATGCTAATCCCCACTGCTTATCTCTAGCTTTCATATTAAACAGTAAACGCTTACCTTCTTTTTCTTCAGGCAGATGTGTTAAATACTGGAGGATATTCATTAAGCTTTGTATTTGATGCTGGACACTGAATTCACAACAAACTGATATCCAAAATTCAGTGTCTGCCTCTAACACAGCATCCTGTATGGAGAGAAGGGAAAGAGGTGCCCATCAAATGTATCCCAGGATTCAGGATTCACGGGTACTACTTGACATACTCTTCCTCATGTGTATCACCAGATGAACAGAGAGCTCCTCTCATGAGAGCTATTTTAGGACAATCATGAGGCATCATCCCCAATGTATGTACATTAGGATCTCCAGCTGAACCAATTAATGCAATTAAAAAAAAATATTTTCTTGTGAATTATGATAGTTTATATGAGAGAACCTCAGTTCCATATTCATTCCACCGTATATCATTACATTGCCATGGTTCCAATCCCCTCCATGCATCGTCTTCCGACCAAAGGACATATCCTAGAAGCCCGTGCTCTACACTCCCCCCTCTCCCCTCAGTCTTCGGCCCACAGTTCCTCTCCCTCTCTGGATCCAAAGTCCCCAGCTGCTTCATCCCTCCATGTCATCATCTCTGTCTCCATCTCAGGCATCCCCGGTTCTCTGGGTGGGGTCCCGTTCTTGGCTCTTATCCGTTGGTGGTCCCAGAGACCTCCGCTCCTAGACTGGAGAAATAATCGCTCTCTTCCTTGCTACAAAACATCTACCCTTTCATTTCTAACCCTCACAATCCGTCTTGATAACCATTATTCACTATAGTATCGTGCGTAACCCATCTGTATTTCATTTCATCAGCTCCACCTAGACAAATTGGATAGTAATCACTGGTGATTCTGCCTTCTTCCATGTCCCCTAGCTCTAGGTTCCCTCTTGAAAGCTTGTAAGCCAGTTACTTCTTGCCTTTGTAGACCCTCCCTCCCCCCCCATTTGGGTATCCAATGTCCAAGTTGCCCCTCTCTGTCTACTCAAATAATGCAATTTTATGTAAGTAACATGTAGGTCATACAAGGTGCTTCAAAAAGTTTGTAGAAAAATAAAATCAGAAGATAATGGCAATTTTCCACAAGTTTTTGAAGCCCCCTCACTGTTTCCCCCCCAACCAAATGATGCATTCTCCTCACACGTTCGTTTTCTATGCATGTCACGCATGGGCACATTATTTGAGACAAACACGGTATACTAGTTTACTCTGAAAAGGTGTAGATGCCAGGCCTGACTAAGAAGTAATTTAAACATAGTTCTTCACATGTACCACCTCATGTTTTAACTGACTTCAATGATGTTCACAGTGTCCCAAACAAATTTACAACACAAATATCTCCAAAATCACTTTCAGAGACATACTGTAGCTGAATTACTTTTTAGCCAAACTCTGTTGATCTTAAAATAAAATTACCCAGCATGGGAGGTGACTGGCTTTCAGAAAAGTCAAATCACCTTTGGATATTTTGCTGCTCCTAAGAACGTTCAGAGTGCCACAGAGTCTGAGGAGCAATCGTAAAAAATGCTAACATACATGAAAAGGGTCTGCACAAGAGCTGTTAAATCATCTACATCCACCATGCTGTAGTTATGAAGTGTTGTCAACTCGATGCCGACCCATAGCAACCCTGTATGGGGTTTCCGAGGAGCAGCTGGTGAGCCTGAACTACCAACCTTGCAGTTCAAAAGGCTTTGCAGTCTGACCATTAATGCCCAGCACCATAGCAGGACTCCAGCATAGACTGCCCTATATTTAACACAGGAAATATGACAAGATCTGTGTGAAGTGCAACCATTTCCTTTCTTATCATCCACCCTTTATTCTGACCTTTTCTCCATAGGCAGCTGCCAGCACCGTTTTAGTGACGTACTGCTCAAAGAGCAACAGAAGGAGGACCCAGAGGAACTTCTCGGCGCCCAACGTATCAACAAGCTGAACCAGGATGGGCAGGCGTCTGTGTTCCGGAACATGCGGCAGTGCATCCACAAACACACCAATGATTTTGATCACAATGTCTTCAATGTTTCTTGTGACTTCTACAGACTCTCCACCATCAGACTGCAATAGGGGCAATGAATAAGAACAATTAACCCACTGCAAAATGAGCTTCAAGTTGAGGGGAAAAAAAGGCATGAAATGTAGCAAAAAACAAAAAAAGCTAAATTAAGAATTTTCATAAGCAAAGATTATCAATTACATGGCAGGCACTGCTTGGCCCTGAGAGGAATATCAAGTATGTGAGCCTTGTCCCAAAGGACACTGAAGATCTCTATGAAGCAGGTTGCTGGCAATGGCAGCAAGTCTGCGCCAGGCAGTCTGGGAGGGCCACAGAGAGCCAAGAGGACTGACTACGCGGGAACCTCGAGAGGAATGGGCACCATCCACACGGGATGTGGTCAGTAACCCCCGGATGCTTTCATAATAAAATTCAAATGCTTTTACTCCAGTATTGGTGTCCAGATATATGTGTTGAACACACAGATTAATACTTGGATGAATGAATGAACACCCTTTTCTTCTACCTGTCCCAACTCTGCTCTTTGTCAAATCAAGCATATCACATTCCTCAAACACACTGTACATATTCCCAGACCACACCTGTCTTCTCAGGCTATGACTCCACCATCTCACTGAGCAAATCCTATCCTCCATTCATACCACCGGACAGTCAAGGCTCTGTGTCAATTTGGCTGGGACAGGCTCCTCAGTTGTTGGGCCAGTGTGATTTGACGCAATTACCCAGTGTGGTATCAATTCTCACTGCCAGGATATTCATGAGGCCAGATGCAATTTACAGGACTGGGCTGTATCTTGAGCCAATCTCTTTTGAGATACACACACAGGCCAACAGAGGTGGTCGGAGGCCAGAGTGAAGTGCGTCCTTTGCACCTGGGGTCCTTACACTGTGAAGCTCCTGTTGTTGCTGTTGTTAACTCGGCTCCAACTCTGAAAGACCCAATGCACAACAGAACAAACACTGCCTGGCTCTGCACCATCCTCACAAATCTTGTTCTACTTAAGCCCCTGGCTGCTGCCATGGTGCCAATCCATCTCATTACGGGGGTCTTCCTTTTTTTCACTGACTCTCCGCTTTCCCAAGCAAGGTATCCTTCTCCAGGGATTGGTCCCTCCTGATAACATGTCAGAAGTATGAGACATGAAGTCTCACCCTCCAGGCTGCACCCCTAGATCCAGGGAAAGACGGATGCCAAGGTACATGGAGATCTCTAAGGAATACTGGGTGTAAAGATGCTGAAAGGAAACAAGGGCCTCTCTGCAGACCCTAGAGACGGTACACTGTAGCTTCCTAAACTGTGAGGGAATAAAGGTGTTTGTTGGAGCCACCCGATTGTGGTATTTGTTACAGTCCTACTAGATAAGATAATGAAGACACACCAGTTCAAAGCTATCTCCTATAAAACTTTCTGGTCCTAAGGACCTTTCTCTGTTCTGAGCACTTCAGCATTTACTGATCCCATTGGCACTTATCACATGAAAGCAAAGGTACGTTTCTTGTTCATATGAGTATACGTCTTGTACTAGACAACTTAATAGATGCAGAGACGCCTAAGACCAAGATTTAAAGGGGAAGATACACAATCATTCTTTGCTGAACATGGCATACCAGGAATGGCTGATAGCACGAGAAGAGACATGAACACCATATGATTTAGTATAAACATAAAACGCAAGTAGTAACAACTAAGATCTTTATCTTTGAGGTAACATTTTCGTTTCAAACTGACAAACTTCCACTTAGCTCTATGAGTACTCAGCTTTTGGCAAACGCTTGGTAAACAGCTGTTAATGGTTACTACAAAAAACTACAAAAAAGGATATTACCATTAAATTGATGTAATGTTCTGAAATATACAGCAAAAGTAAATTCATTTTGTCACGATAATAAGATACTTAGATATATATACCCTTGCAGCATAGCAAAACCAAAAATGTGCGTTTATTCATATTCTTGGAAAAAACATTATTTCCAAGACAATTTCTTAGCATCATTGTTTTAAAATTTAATAGGTACATGCCACTGAGCAATTCCTAAGGACTTTTAGTGTTGTTTACTTACTACTACTTGAATATCCATACTTCAAAAAAATTTGAATAAAACATATATATACTAGTGATGGTATAAAGGCAGCTTACCTGAATAAGTGCCGGAATAACCATTTTCACTGTCTTGTTAATAACTTGAAAACTGTAAGTGTCATCTAGACGCATGACATTGGCTCCCATAAATGTGAAAATGGACATGATGTTGTGTAGAACTTTATCCTGGTCAAAAAAAGAGAAAATCAGGTCTATCAAGATTTTCTATTTTAAACACATTAAATATCAGTAATTCATTACAATAATAAAAAGGCAAATAACCCACTTAAATACATGGCCAAAGGACTTGAAAAAACTCTACTTCAAAGATACATAAATGGCCAATAAGTACATGAAAAGGTGCTCAAACTCACTGGCTATTAGGGCACTAGAAATGAAAACACAATAAAATACTACTTCACACCCACTGGGAAGGGTACTACCCAAAAGATGAAAAGCAAGAAGTGTGGTGAAGATGAGGATGTGGAGAAATTGGAACCCTCATCTGTTACTAGTGGGGATGTAACATGGATACTGCTTTGGAAAACAGTCAAGGAGTTCTTCAGGTAGTCAAACACAAGAGTTAATGTCATTGCTGCTGGTAAGTTCTGACTCACAGCAACCCTGGATAGGGTTTCCGAGGAGTAGCTCGTTGGTTTGAACCACCAAGCTTGCAGTTCAGTGTTTACCCTGTAGTGCCTTCTTAATGTAAACCCAGGAGAGCTGAAAACATATGCAAGTACAAACTTTTACATGAATGTTCATAGCAGCATAATATATATAATAGCGCAAAGGTGAAAATAACCCACAGTCCATCGACTGATGAATAGAAAGTTATATATGACAGATCTATTTGATGAGACATTATTTAGTTAAAAAAGGGAAAGAGGTATTGATTCATGCTACAACATGGATGAATTAAAAAAAAAAAAAAAAAAGCCAAGTGAAAGAAGCCAGACACAAAATGGCTTTTTGTCACATGTTGAACAATTTCATTGACATGAAATGTCCTAAATACAAAATCTGTATTTGCCAGGAATTGGGGGGAGGGTGGGATGCGAATGACTATAGATAAGAATAGGGTTTCT
The DNA here is from genome assembly GCF_000296735.1 of Chrysochloris asiatica. Taxonomy (NCBI): domain Eukaryota; kingdom Metazoa; phylum Chordata; class Mammalia; order Afrosoricida; family Chrysochloridae; genus Chrysochloris; species Chrysochloris asiatica. The sequence continues at coordinate 2,814,717 of NW_006408697.1, read as the reverse complement.
TTCTGAGGTGATGAAAGCATTCTGGAATTAGATAGTGGTAATGGTTGTGGCACTGTAAGAGAAGCAGCAGATTGTGAACCACAAGGTCGGTAGTTCAGACCCACCAGTAGCGCCTCAGAAACCTTCTACAGGGTCACTATGAGTCAGAACCGACTCGACAGCACTTAACAATTACAATGGCTGTGGCACTGTAGGATCAGCACTGAACTGTGAATCATAAGGTCAACAGTTCAAACACACTAGTTGCTACTCGTAAACCTTATACAGGGGGAGTTATGAGTCAGAACCAACTTGATGGCACTAACAACCACAACAGTTACATAACCTTGTGGATATATTAAAACACCACTGAACTGTACATTTAAAAGAGTAAATTTCATAGAATATGAAAATGTCAACAATTCTGAAATGTTTCTGGACGATTAACTACTTTGAGAGCTGTGAAATTTCTTCCATGAAAAAAAACTTTCCAGATATACACAAAATCTTGACCTTGATTTTAGTAGATGACATGACACCTAGAAGCTAATTAGGGAAGCTGTGTTCTAAATCTCTGATGAGTAAACAGTTTAAATCCCTTCAAAAATCTTCGAACACTCTTATATAAGGGACATGACTTCTTCAACTGAGGGAGCTGACAAACGTTGACGTCACTGGTTGGAAGCTGTTTTCAAGGGTAAATACCTTGAGTAGCTTAAACTCAGTCTGACTTTCATCTGAGGATTCAAGGGAAGTATATACACATTTTTTTAAAACCAAATAATACCTATGTAACATTTATAGGGACAGCGACAGTGTACAAGGTATTGTGACAAGAGCTATTCAATCAAGCCCTCACTACAATCTTATGAAGTGGTGGTGGTTATGTGCCATGAAGTTGGTTCTGACCCATAGCAGCCCTGCATAGGGTTTCTGAGGCTGTAAATCTTTACGGGAGCAGAAAGCTTATCTTTCTTCCTTAGAAGAGCTGGTAGTTTCGAACTGCTGACCCTGAGGTTAGACCCGACTCATAACCACTACGCTCCCAGAGCTCTTTACAGTCCTATGAAGTAGGTTTCTATAATTCCCACTTTATAAAAAGGGAAACTTAAGTTTAGTAAGATCAGCCTGTCCACAGTGTCCCTGCTGCTTGAACCAAGGTCAGTACATGATACAAAGCCCATGAATTTAAGTAAGAAGTGACTCCAGTTCCATGAAAAGAAAATCCCTACGATTTCTGTGAAGAGCTAATTCATTAATACTTACGGGAAACATTCCAGCGGCAATACCTAACAGTAACAGGGCATGGTGATGGGTCTGAGGCATCTCAGAAAGGCGAATGCACTGAACTATCAATTCCACATTGAATTTTTCCTCATCTAGAATAGCTACAGTGGTGAGGGAGAAAAAAAAAGGGGGCTAAGTGGCAGGTACATTTATACTCAAAGTAAATGACTTTTCTACTTTTTTTTTCATTAAAGACATACCTTTTGGTACTTTGCCACCATCTGGAGATAGTTTTTGGCAAATGTTGAGCAGGCAACTAAGAATTAATTGTTTGGTGTATTCCATATTTCCCTGCTCCGACGGTAAAGGTTCTAAACATCTTCAGGCCCCCGGAAAAGAGACGATTAAAAAATAAAAACTTTGTACAATTTCAGTGTCACATCTAAAATTCATCAAGTAAGAAATAATCCTGAACACACCATATGAAGTCTGCAGTGTTTTATCTGACTGGTAGGTGCTTATGTCAAATGACCTCTTTATTGCACTTTCCACCAGCCTCGGTGGTGCACTACCGTGACACTGTAGGATAAACACTGGGCTACAAGATCGGTGGTTCAAACACACCAGCCACTCTTTGGAAACCCTATACAGGGGAGCTATGAGTTGAAACGGACTCAACAGACTTAACAACACAACATATGGACTCTTAGAAAAAACTTTTGAGAATTACTTTGTTTTACAGATAGAAGACACATCCGCAACTCAGTAACATACTTTATAGGCAGAAAATAAAGCAGATGCCACTCTACATCTTTAAATACAAGTTAACAGTGCCCCCAAGAGGTTATACAGGGTCCTTCTCAAGATCAGAATCTTCACATTTAAGAAGAAAACTAGGATGGTGGCTCATTAGCTACATAATAAATGAATGAACATCAGTTTGGGCACAGTGGTAATGGGTACCAGAAACGGTTTCAACCTAAGTACTATAATTACATCACTTTACAGATTAGTTGAGTTTAAAAAAAACCCAGAGATAATGGTAAATGAAATCAGATGGACATGAACTAAAATTCTATTGATCAAAGCCAAGTATCACTACCTTGAAAGCAAGTTAAACAGAGTTGGTATCAGTATCTGCGGACTTCTGAGTTTCTTTTTGTGCTGCAGTAATTCTAGGATGAGAGTTACTCTTTGCCAGTAAGAACCTCCCACGTCCAGAACAGAGTCCATATCCTGTGATTTTCTGAAAAACAGATACGACCAAAAGTTGAAGAAGCAAACACTATAAAGCTAAACATAAACTACTGTGCTCTGTCATGCCAAAGTGATGGTATTCAAAAATCACAACAAAGGTTTCGTAACATTCCAGACACTGGAAATAGCACGTTCTTATTGTATTCACAGCTCTTACTTCTGTTGCATTTTCTGCCTTCTTGTTTGCTGAATTGTGCCCAAAGATTTAGCTTTATCTGGTGGCTCCAGTTCTATTTTGACTTGTTCAGCTTTAACAGATATCTGAAACAATAAAGCAACAAGTTGATGATATAATCTTATGGGATAATATTAGATCAATAAACCTTGATTAAATGAAATATAATGAAAAGTTTTGTATCCAGTCTAGCCCACCACTTAGTGGTCAGTTTGCCGTACCTTGGTGGCTTGTGTGTTGCTGTGATGCTAGAAACAATGCCACCAGTATTTTAAATACCGGCAGGGCCACCCATGGTGGGAAGATTTCAGCGGAGCTTCCAGACGAAGACAGACTACAAAGGGGAGGCTGGCCACTTCTAAATGGTTTCGCACAAAGATCGCTATCTTGAACATTATTGTTAAGTGCCATCGAGTCGGTTCTGACTCAGTGATCCTATACAGGGTTTCCAAGGAGCAGCTGGTGTGTGTTTGAACTGCCAACTTTGCAGTGAACAGTCCAGTGCTCATTCTACAGTGCCACACCAGGACTCCAACTTAGGGTCAGTGAGCTGAAAGGGACAGGCACTGGCCATACTGAATCTGACAATCATATGGTTTACTATACAACCAGAATGCTCCTTAGAAGTGAGTACGGGTAAGACTTAAGCTCTCATTCTTTGCACGTATTGTTAGGAGGGACCAGTCCTTGGAGAAGGACATCATGTTTGAACGAGTGGAGGGTCAGTCAAAAAGACGAAGATCCCCAGCGAGATGGTCTGAGATAGTGGCAGCAAAGAGGGGCTCAAACATCACCACAACTGTGAGGATGGTGCTGGACTGGGCGATGTTCTGTTCTGTTGGGCACAGGGTCACGGGTCACTAGGAGTGGCAGGTGGCGTGATAGCACCGAACATGGTGGGGGCTCCAGAAATCTGTTCCTTTAAAAAGGTTGACATCACAATTGATCCAAAGAAACCCCCACAAAATAGATAATTTTAAGACACCCAGGGAAATACGATTCTGGATGGGATGTTAGCTCATATGCAGGACTTATTTTTTCCAAGTGCAATGACAGTACCGTAGTTGCAGGGCAGTGAATTACTTCATATGGCTCTCCACCATCCGGGTAAGAGAAGGTGGGAAAAGATGCTGATAGGATTTTATGGTTCAGTTGTAACTGGGTAAGAGGATTAAATTCTGATTGTAAAAACTCAGAACTCTAACATGGATATAAAAGGAGGCAGCTCAGGAGCAGGAGAAGACTCAGGAGTGGAGCATGTGCTTCCCATCATGTGGAGTAAGTTAAGCTGAGGGACTCTGGGCAGGAGGCCTGCTTACAGAGGAGGGTGACTTACCTTGGGGAGCTAGCAGGCTTGCTGATCCACATCCTGTGGGCATCAGTCAGCAGCCCTATGAGCTTTCTAACACTGGCTGGGCAGAGATCCTGCTAGTGGGTCTGACTGAGGAGAGGCTGTGCTGACTGCCCTGAGCCTTTCTGACCCTGAATTTGTAACCTGTTAACTTTCCTAACGAATCCTTTACCTCTGAGTATGGGGTCTGAGTTCTGTGTGGCCACTGCATGGAATTTTCAAATGCAGTTAAGTAGACACTGCCATGGGAGGGATAGTTTGGTAACACCATTTACTGGGGGTAGGAGTTATATAAATAAGAAAAGGTCACTTTTTAAGTGTTGCATACTTAAAAAGTATGTTGTTGTTGTTAAGTGCCGTAGAGTCGGTTCTGACCCATAGCAACCCTGAATAGGGTTCCCAAGAAGCAGCTGGTAAACTTGAACTGCTGACCTTGTGGTTTAAACTGACTTTGCAGTCCAGCACATTAACCCACAGTGGCACACCAGGACTCTGTATAAGGATGAAAATTTTCAGTTTAAAAAAAAAAAAGTCTAATTTTAAAAAGATGCAGACTGCCACTTTTTAATTGGTGCGTAACAGTGGTGGTGGTGTGCTGTGGAGTCGGTTCCACCTCACAGTGACCCTGCCTACGGTTTCCGAGGCTGTAAGTCATTACGGGAGCATAAAGCCTCATCTTTCTCCCATGGAACTGTGGTAGTTTCGAACGCAGCCCGAGCTACCATAGCTGCTTATACTGAAGTAAATAGGGATGAAAGTACCTTTTTATGAGATTTACTTTAAAATACTCAGAGAGAAGAAAAAGGGGGTAGATTAAATAAATCAGTTAAAATTCTGAAAACTGCGCTTCTTGATTTTTGTGAATGAATTTTTCTAAAAAACCACAACAAAACAGATAACGCATCCCCAGGTAGCTGCTGTTCTGATATACGGCTAGATTTCAATACACATATAAAACCAATGAGAGCAGAGTCTCAACTCCATCATACATTTGTCAATAAGCAACTAGTTACACACACACACACGCTACCTAGTTACAATTATAAACAAATATTCCAGACAATAAAAAAATGAAGGTCAAAACTTACAATTTTGTACTTTCCTGTGACTCCTGTTAATGGTAACACTGGGCTTTTAAAAGCATTGCTAAATGGAGGGTATTTAAACACGTGGTGCTACTACAAGAAAGTACTCATTAATAAACAAATTACAGAAAGTTAGCAACTTACCCCTTTAAAAACACTGCTAACAGTCTGAGCACAATGTGTGTTTTTACAGTTCACCAACAAATCAAACATCATTCCCAATAGCTTCTGTTGAACTTTCTCATCTGATATAGCTGCAAAAAATGGCTTTGTAATCTAAAAGAGGTGTAAAAAAGGCCACAGAATTCAGTTAACAATCTTTAACTCCAAAAATGATCTTTATAATGCACCCTAACCAAATTCTCCCTCAAAATGTAAAGTGGCTCGCTCCTCATTTTAGCCTGCCAATTATGAGGTAATTCTTTTTATTTGCCTACATACAGATTTCAGTTTGGCAAAATGAGTCAAATATATATATCATGCTCCTTTAAAAGCATCCAGTCCTTCATCAGGTAAAACATTATACATTAAAAAATGATTCAAAGTACTTTAGTTTGTGAAGAAGTTACCTTTTCAAGGGTTGCGATCTGAATGGTTGGCATGGCCATGCCAAGTTCCTCTGTTGTGTACGCAGCTTTCATGAAGGTGTCGAGACTGCCTGGGTCCTTATGTAGAAGGGAAGCTGAGTACTCATTGTACTTTCCAAGGGTGAGATGTATAACAAGGGCCTCGTCTTTCAGCACAGTTGCGGGCTCCTTCTGGATCTTTTCCAGTAGTTTTCCAACCAGAGGCAACAGGTGAGAAAGGACCACCTACAGTTTGAAAACCTTATTAATAGTTACCCATGCTGAGAGAGGAATCCCTGTGTGGCACTGCAGGATAAGCACTGGACTGCCAACAACAAGGTTCAAACCCACTGGCTTCTCCTCAGAAATCCTATACAGGGTTCACTGAGACAGAAACAATTCGATGGCACTGTAACAATAAATACTGATAGACGAATCCTCACGAGTTGCTGTAGGAGAAACACTGGCCTAAAGGTCGGCAGTTTGAATCTGCAGCCACTCCTTGGAAACCCTACACAGGGTCCCTATGAGTTGGAACCGACTCGATAGCACTTTACAACAACAGCTGATATTAAAGTTTGTGCTTGCTTTATAATGGCATCCAGAGCTGCCATTCAGGAAGAGGGGAAAATAAACCTGGAGGAAGATAAACCGCACCAGTTCATAGTAAAACATACTCAGGTCTTCTCTGATAGCTCCATCTATAATGTGCAAAAAGTGTTAAATCCTCAAGCACAGAAAAGGATCATGTGAGTATTTAAGATACTCTGAGAACAGGAAACAGAAAATCAATTTAACAATGCTTGCGGCACTGTAGGGTAAGCTCTGGACTGCTATCTACAAGGCTGAGGGTTCAAACCCACCAGCAGCTCCTCGGAAAACCTATTCAGGGCTGCTGAGTTGAAACCAACTCAATGGCACTTATCAAGATCTTTGTGTACTTCCCCCAAACAACGTTCCAACTTTTTATTTCTGTTGTTAAGTGCCATTGAATCAGTTACAATTCAGTGAGCTGGTATAGGGTTTCTAAGGAGCAGCTGGTGGTCTGAATCTCCGACCTTGCGATTAGCAGTCTAGTGCTTACCCTACAGTGCCACAATAATAATAATGTGAATTATGCATGTGTAGTCTTTAAAGACAAAATTAAGGATTAGCAGATTAGGGCTCATCCACCTGTTTTACAGATACAACCCTGCTCACTCACTCATACACTGTTTATGGCTGCTTCTGAGCTACAAGGGTAGAGCTGAGAACCTGCAACACGAGTCACATGGTCTGTTAGAGATTACTCTTGTTTGGTCAATTCTGAGTCACATGAGCCTACAGGACAGAGCAGAACCGCCCCCACAGGGCTTCCTAGGCTGTGAACCTGTACGGAAGCAGACGACCACGGCTCCCTCTTTACCCTCCAGCCACTGGCAGGTTTGAACCGCCAGCCTTTGGATTAGGTTAGCAGCTGAGTGTTTAACCACTCCTATAAGATTTACTATCTGGCATTTTAAAGAAAAAGCTGGTTGACTCCTAGCCTCAACTATTTCTATGAATAAATGTCAAGTCTGTTCCCCGGAAAATACAATCGAAGGAATGGTCTTCCCTCCATTGGACCCAGCACAGCTCTCGGCGTCAGCAGGCAATGCAACACCGTGAAGAGCGCAGGCATCGGGAGCAGTGGGGTGCTGGGGCTCATCCTCTGCTCACCAGCACCTATCATCGTTAAACAAGTGCTTCCTAACCTCTTTCTTTTATATCTTCTCCTTGAAGCTATGAACTTTCCTCCCTCAGAAACATTAACAAACAGAAGCATTTTAAAAACTGGCAAATGATTTAGGAATGTTCAGTCACAGGCCTTGAGGCCTGCATTATTTTCTGGACAATTTTCATTTAAAAACACACACCAGGCAATACTTCCTTCAGCAGTGCATCCTCAGTACTTTTCCTTATCTGATTTAAAATCACTTAAAATCGAATTAATGATTGTTGTTGTTAAGTGCCGTCAAGTTGGTTCCAACTCATAGCAACCCTACGTAAGGTTTCTGAGGAGTTGCTGGTGAGCCTGAACCGCCAACCTTACAGTACAAACCGACTTCGCAGCCCAGTACATTAACCCACAGCACCATACCTGGACTCCAGCAATAAATGATTAGACACACTTTAGTTAAAAAACTAAAACTCACCACTACTTGCTTTCTTGTATATTGCATCTCAACTCTTCTACTTCCCAAATTATTAAGGAAATAATCACTTTTGAGTGCTTATGTATAAAGCCTGCAAATGTCTTCCTCATATAGGTAGGCACAATATAAATTCTTTAGAAGCACCACCATATGCAATACACAGTACACTTAAATCACACATACCTCACTGTTGACGTGTTGGAGTATTTTCAACAAGTCTTTTGCAATATAAGATGGGCAATGATACACACAATTAAGCAGGTGTTTCAAGGTTTCAGTCAACTTTTGATGTGATTTTAGTTTCTTTTCACCCTGCAGTTCCTCAAATAAAGTAGCCAAATCCTAGAATACAAAAGAAAAAAAATGGATTAAAAGGTTTTAAGGAACACATATGTATTAATTACAGAAGATTCTTTCTCAAATGATCTGACACTTTTATTTCCCCTTAAAAACTGCTATTATGTTTCTATCAAAAAAACCACAGGTTACTCTTTTATCCAATAAGCAGCGGACTTGAAAAATCTAAACACTTTTCTTCTTTATTTCTTCATCAGCAAGCCTTTAAATTTGCATTTTATGCAACATCTTTATGCCTAATTCAGACCCAATGGTATTGGCTGCCTTTTAAAACTGGGGGCTGAAACATGCAGATAGCAGTTTCTTGACCCAAGGACATCATTCCTGGGCATCCACAAGTGTGAACACACTCAATTCTCTTTGCGAATGAGGCTTACCTGAACAACATAGGTGGCATCTGAAGTGACCTCCTCAGCTTTAGGAACCACATGATCGATTATCAGCTCAAACGGGGACTGCACTCCGCTGAGGGCCTGCAGAGCCTGTACGGCAGCACGGCGCACTTCCTTTACCGGGCTTCCCAGGTTAACGAGCAGCGATACCACCACTGAAACCACAGGGGAAAACACAAGGAACACTTTAAAACGTAAACAGTACAAAAAGGGTTTCTAATCACATTTGTGTCTCAACTCAAGCTCCCTCTCCAAAAGGCAATCGTTGCTTATTGACTATTAATTCAAGAAACGAGACTACGCTTTCTGGGCACACTCTCTTGAAAATGTACGAGAGATCATAGTGTATACATCATGTCGCACCGCAATTCTGAACCAACACTATCACATCTCAACGTATTTTACATTTTGAAAGTTTTCTAAAAGGGTAGACTTATGTAAGTAAGTCAATCATCCTTTCTATATGCGCAATGTGGTTAAGTACTGCCAAGTTGGTTCTGCCTCATAGCGACCCTGTGAGAGGTCGTATAGTCTGTATTTTTCAAGCCACTACTTTACTGGTAACTGTTCAGACTGCTTTTAGTTTCTGGGATTAGAATGTTGTGACCAGTACTCCTATACACAAATCACTTAGCCATCTGTCCATCATGCTTTGTATCGATTTTTTCTGCTTTTATCAGAGAGATTTTGTAGTTGAACTTTCCTTATGACTTAGTCTGTTGCTTAGAAAGGCCCTAAACAGTCTCGGTGCATTTAAAAAAACACCATTCCTATATCTAGAAAGAGCTCTGTTAGCTTAGTTGTTGCGAGTTGGGCTGCTAATCTCCCGGTCAGCAGTTCTAAATGACTAGCGGCTCCGGGGGAGAAGGACGAGACTTTCTGCGTCTCAGTAAAGGTTTCTAGCCTCAGGAACCCTGTACAGCGTTGTTATGAGTCGGAACAACTCCACAGCACATAACCACCACCACCACCTAGATCTACAGTACTCTCACACTTCTAGTATTAGAGGTAAGTTTTTGTATTAGCTTGACCAAGTTCACTATTCGTGAGGACTGCCTTGACAGTACTTAACAGCATCATCTATGTAACAGTACAGATGATAAGGAAAGCTGGTGGGATCAAGGCCGCTTTATCTCACATTCATATTAATCCATAAGTATTTGAAACTCATCTAAAACTACATTCAATAATGGTGAAAACAACCTTGTTACTGAATTTAACGGGAATGTCTTTACTTTCCCAGTTATGCAATGAAAATAACAGCATTTGATCTGAGAAGCATTTTTATCAATTGTCTGTACAATCTTGTCATTTTAGGCCAACAGTTTGAAACTACCAGCTGCTCCATGGGAGAAAGATGAGGCTTTCTGCTCCCATAAAGATTGACAGCCTCGGACACCCTGTGCAGGGCCACTATCAGTCAGAACCGACTCCACGGCACGTAACAACAACAACAGAACCAGAAGATACAGGAGTCCTGGTGTGGTGCTGTAGGATAGGTACTGAAATGCTAATCACAAAGCTGGCAATTCAAACCAAGCAGCTGCTTCCTTGTAAACACTATATACAAGGTCACTATGAGTTGGAACTGACTCAATAACTCTTAAAATCCAAACACAAAATAAAAATATTTCTAAATTAGGAATAATTACAGGTTTTTATTTAATGTCTTTTTAGATCTCTGGCTAGGATTTTGTGGCTTTTCTCCTTCAAAATACTGACATAATTAGTTAGATTAACAGTGCTCTTAATATTAAATCAATTATATCTTTGTTAAATATGAACTCTATCTGGACATTCTATTTATCAAATTAACTGCTGGATTCTATTTGTAAATATTTTATTTAACATTTTACATGAATACTCATAGCAACTGTGGCCAATTGCTTTTTTCTGTTATCTTTCTCAATTTTCATGGCAATGCTAAGGCCTGTTTTAATCAAAGCAGCTTTCCTTCTCTTTCTCTGCCCTAGCCAGCTCAGTAACACTAGAATAACCTGTTTCTGGTAGAATGCACTGGGGATTTTGTGAAGCGAGGTTTCTAGGACAAAAAGACAGCACCACTCCGTACATGGTAATGAGCTATTTACGATTTATTTCAGTCTACCTACTGGGACAGATTCTTGCAAGCTGCATTTCGTTACAGACGATCCATTTCTTGTATCTTAGCCTAGGTGGTGCACCGCCAACCTCAAGGCTGCTGGTTCGTACCCACACAATGGTGCATGGAAGACAATCTGGCAATCGGTACCCATAAAGTTAGCCAGGAAAACCCAATGGAGAAGGCCTACTCTGTGGCACAAGGAGTTGACACATGTCAGAATCCACTCAATGCAATGGGTTTGACTTTGGTTTCCTAAATCCTAACCAAGAGCTTGGCGGGTTTTTATGGGTTCAGATCATCCTATGAAAGCTAGAAATTCCTTCTGATTGCTGAAAGGTTAATTTATAAAACAAAGTCAGAAACTGTTGGAAAGGTATATTCACACAAGGGGCAGCTTCAAGCCAAGATATTAATTTGTTACTATTCCCTGTATAGTGGAGCAAAGTTTGAAGACAAATTCCAAGTATTAACTACTATGGCTACCCTGTTCAGAAAGGTACTAACACCCAATGCAAGTCAAAGCTACATTCAAGTTATCAGCTTTAAAAGATTTCTTCTACTTAAACATCTGTGTGGGAAAAAAAAAGGAAACTATTAGATAGTTTCATTCAAGGCAGTTTTAACATTCTCAGATGTTCTTAAAACAGTAAAATAAAACAACAGATTGATCTTCATTCTTTTTTATTTTCTCTCTTTTATTCTTCTCTCCCTCCTTTTGCTTTCTGGTTTCTGTATTCTTTTTATAGTGGTTGCCTGCTTTTTAGTCTTTTTTTGTTGTTGTTATTTGCTTGTTTCTTTTCTTTCTGTCGTATGTGCGTGTTTTCTCTTCTTGCCCCACCCAACAGGACACAGAAACTGAGTCCATACAAACCCAGCCACAACCCCACCCTCCAGACAAGTCCCAGTACAAGCTGCTATACACTGGTGGTGGTGGTAGTAGCATGCTGTGGAGTTGGTTCCAACTCATAACAACCCTATATAGGCTTTCCGAAGCTGTAAATCTTTACAGGAGTCAACGATTTCTGTTAATGTGAAGAAATAAGACACTAAAAAACAAACTTGTGGCTCAAACAGGTGACCAAAAGGCAGAGTTAGAAAGAGTCTTTGAAGAAAAAGTCACTGAATTATCTGAAAAAGAATTCAAGAGACTGACATTTGGGTACCTCCAAAATGACTGTCAGAAAGGTGAAGGAAAACAAGGAAGACCTCAGGAAAACAGTACAGGATCAATCAAATAAAACAGACAAAACCTGCCAATAGAAATCCAGATTAATAATAAGATTTCAAAAATGGACAATAAATACAGCGAAAGGGCAAAGGAGCAGATTTGTATAGAAGCCTGAATTACTGAGCTTAAAGGTAAGTCTCCCAATACTAGCAAGCTAGAAGAAAAATAAGGTAAAAGAATGAAAAAAATCTGAATAAAGCCTAAGATTCATGTGGGACAACATGAAGAGGTATAACTTAAGGGTCACTGGAATTACAGAGTAGGAAGACACAAAGCAAAGTATAGAAAAGAGAGTCAAGGGGCTACTGGAAAAAGATTTCCCTAACAGCATGAAGGAGCCCTCGTGTGGTAGTATGGGATAAGCACTTGGCTGCAATGTTGGTTTGAACCACAAGGTTGGCAGTTGAAGTCCACCAGCTACTCCTCAGAAACCCTAGACAGGGTCACTGTGAGTCAGAACTGAATCTACAGCAGTTAATAACAACACCATGAAAGACCAGAAAAAAAGCACTCATGAAGCTGAACAAACCCCAAACAGGATAGACCCCAAAAGAACACCACAAAATATACCAAAATCAAACACAAGGAAAGATTCCTGAAAAACGAAAAGATCCTGACAAAGAAGAACCAGTAAGATTACTCAGCAGAAACCAGACAGGTAAGAAGGCAATGGGGAGATATAAAATTGGCAATCAAGAATCATATACCTAGCTAAACAGTCCTGCAAATACGAGGGCAAAATTAGAACATTCCCAGATAAACAGAAATTAATGGAATTTGTAAAATCCAGACAAACTTTCTGCAAAACACTAAAGGCAGTCCTCTGAAATGAGAACCAACAAGAGCAAAAATTGAGATATATAGCAATACCACCCAAAATTCAATCCAGATATAGATGTATCCACGCTACACAAATCCACAAGACAGAAATAAGTTAGGAGATAGAGACATCAATTTGTAGTGAAGAAACTACAAAGCAAAATGAGGGAAAGTGTAGTTACAGAACTTCCAAGTGGCAAGTAAATTAAGTAGATTTCAAGATAAAACAGACGGTTTTAAGCTGAGGAAGAAATTAATAAATTGCAGGATACCTCAAAGAAAATTAATACATCTTCACATCAAATCAAGAAAAGGGAAAACCATGAAGATTTAGTAAACATGAAAACAACAGCAATAAGGAAACTGAAAAGAAAATGTATAAATAAATCTAACTCAGTACAGAAAATTATGTGGCACAAAGAAACCAGCAGCATCACCAAAAAACATAGCAAAATGACAGCAACCAATTCATACCTATCTATCACTACACTGAACGTCAATAGATTAAATGCACCAGTCAAAAGAAAAAGCGTAGCAGAGTGGGTTAAAAAAGAGCATCCTTCATTATGTTGCCTACAAGAGACATACCTGGCACATAAAGACAAAAGTAGATTAAAAAAAAAAAAAAAATTCAAAGGGTAAAAAATATATCAAGCTAACTCCAATAAAAACTGAGCAGGGACTGCAGTTCAGGAGCGGAGATCCCTGGAACCATCAAGGGAGAAAAGTGAAGTGCGAGACCCTGTCCAGAGAGGCAGTGACACTAGGGATGGAGGCAGAGGCAATGACGTGGACAGAAGGAGCGGCTGCGGTCTCTGGACTCAAGGAGGAAGAGGGGCTGTATGCTGGCGGCCAGGGGGCAGGAGTGTGGGGTGTACCCTTTGTGTGTTTGATGATGCATGCAGGGGATTGTGATCATTGCAATGAAACAAAGTACGTACGATAGGATGAATGTAAAGATAATGTTCACCCATGTAAACTAACACATAATTCACAATAAAAACTTAAAAAAAAATTGAGCACGGAATGGCAATATTAATTTCTGATAAAACAGACTTGAGTACAAAATCAGCGTTAAGAGACAAAGAAGGACATTACCTCATGATTAAGGGATCAATTGAACAAGAGGACAGAACCATAATAAATATCTACACCATCAATGACAGAGCCTCAAAATACATAAATGGAAATCCAATAGAACTGAAGAAAGAAACGGACAACTCTTCAAAAACAGTAGATTTCAATACACCACTTTTGAAGAAGGACAAAACAACTGGAAAGAAACTCCACAAAGACACGAGGAACTAAACACCATCCACCAAATTGCCCTTATAGATTTATAGGGAGCACTCAACTCAACAACAGCACAATATACGCTCTCTTTCAATGCACATGGAACATTCACCAGCATACACCACAAAGCAAGCCTCAATAATTTTTTTTTTAATTGAAATAATACATAGCATGTTTTCCAATCACAATGCTATACACTTAGAAATGAACAACAGGAATATCAAGACTAAAAAAAAAAAGGTCAAATACTTGGCAACTGAAAAAAACACACCCTGTTTGAAAGCTATTGGGTAACTGTTGTTGTTAAGTGCCGTCGAGTCGGTTCTGACCCATAGTGACCCTTTTTCCAAGGAGTGGCTGGTGAGTTTGAACCGCCGACCTTGTGGGTCAAACTGACTTCGTAGTCCAGTGCATTAACCCACAGCACCATACCAGGACACGTGTAGATTAATGAAAAAATAAAATAATTCCTTGAGTCAAATGAGAATGAAAACAATTTACCAAAACCTTTAGAAGACAGCAAAAGCAGTGCTGGGAAGGGCAATTTATAACAATAAATATACACATCCAAAAAGTAGAAAGAGCCCAAATCAACACCCTTACCCCAAATCTCCAACAACTGGAAAAAGAGCAGCAAAGTAAGTCAACTGCCCCCAGCAGAAAAGCAATAATAACGATTACAGCATAATTAAATGAATTCTAAAACATAAAAGCAATAGAAAGAACAAGACAAGAAGCTGGTTCTTTCAAAGGATTAATAAAATTGACCAACCATCGGAAAATCTAACGAAAGAAAAGAAGATGCAAATAGCACACAGAAGAAACTGTATGAGTGATGTCACAACAGAATCCAAAGGGGGGGGGGGGGGGGGGAGGGGAAATAACAGAATACCATGAAATGAAGAATTGTACACCAACAAATTTGAAAATCTAGAAGAAATGGATAAATTTTTGGAAAATCACGACCTAATGAAACTAACACAGAATAAAGTAGAAACCTTGAATAGGCCTATATATAACAATAGATGAAACTGATCAGGTAATTTTAAAAAACCAACAAAAGAAAGTCCTGGCTTTACTGGTGAATTCTACCAAACATTCAAAGAAGATGAGACACCAATTCTACTCAAAACTATTCCAGAACACAGAAAACAATGGAAAATTCTCAAATCCATTTTATGAAGCAAACACAACTTTCAAATCAAAATTAAGCAAAGACATTGCTGAAAAAGAAAATCATAGTGCATCTTCCCTCATGAACACAGAAACTGAAAGCCTTCCCTTTGTGAATAGGAACCAGACAAGGATGCCTTTTATTACCATCCCTATTTAGCCAGAGCTATAAAGTAAGAAAGGGAAATTAAAGGCCTCAAAACTGGCAAAAAGAAGTAAAACTCTATCTGCATATGATATATTCCTATACATAGAAAATCCCAAAAATTCACCAAGAAAATTACTTAAACTTATTCAAAGAGTCAATGACATGGCAGGGTACAAAATCAATATGCAAAATCAGTTGGTTTCTTCTACACCAATATAAACAGCAAAATGTAAAACCTAATAAACATCATCAATAAAAAAAATAGACAAACTTAGGGGCTCTAATGCATGGCACAAATACACTGTCAAACATAACTGAACAAGCAGAACACAAAATATATGACTGGAACCTCATAAAATGCAGACAATTATGTGCATCAAAAGATTTCCTCTCCCCCTAAAATAAAAAGAGCCTATAGACTGGTAATTTTTTTTTTTTTCCAAAGCCATATCAGACAAGGGATTCACCTCTAAAATATATAGAAAAGTACAACACCTTTATAAGAAAAAAACAAACCTCCCAATTAAAAATGGACACAGAACATGAACAACACTTCACCAAGGAAGACATTCAGGCGCCAAGAAACATATGAACATACCCTGAAATGATCATCAAAGAGATGGGAATTAAAACAACCCTGAGATATCATACCACCCCAGCATTAACAACAAAGTTAAAAACAACAACACAGAAAACCACCATATCTGGCAAGGCTGCAGACAGACTGGGGTCCTCTAACACCACACGTGGAATAGTAGTATGGTGGTTCCTCAGAAAGCTGGAAATAGAAATACTGTATGACCCAGCAATCTCTCTTTTTGGTATATATATGTATCCGTAAGAAATAAGAGCCATGACACAAGTAGATACGTGCACACCGATGTTCATCGCAGCGCTATTCACAATAGCAAAAAGATGGAGACAGCCTAAGTGCCCATCAATTGAAGAATGGATAAACAAACTCTGGCACATACACTCAATGGAATCATATGCACCATTAAAGAAAAACAAAATTTGTGAAACACCTTATAACATAGATGAAACTGGAGGACATTATGCTGAATGAAATTATTCAGTCACAAAAGGATAAATATTGTATGAGATTACTATTGTAAAAAAAAAAAGCTCTGGTAGCATAGCGGTTACGAATCGGGCTGTGAACCACAAGGTCAGCAGTTCGAAACTACCAGCTGCTCCGTGGGAGAAAGATGAGGCTTTCTGCTCCCGTAAAGATTTACAGCCTCGGAAACCCTGTTCAGGGTCGCTATGGGTCGGAACCGACTCGACGGCACTTAACAACAACTATTGTAAAAACTCAAGATTTCCACACTAATAGACACATTTCTTGATGGTCATCATGGGTGGAAGGGAAGGGAGAGTAATTCACTAGTTAGAGGGTTGTTGTTGTTAACTGCTGTTGACTCGGTTGCGACTCATAGCAGCCCTGTATAGTTTCCAAGGAGCGGCTGGTGAGTTTGTACCACCGACCTTGCAGAACAGGGATGGCAACATACAAGAGGTAGGCTGGCAGAAGAATGATGAAGCCAAAGGAAGACACAGGGAAGTATGCAATGACTAAAGAAGATAGTGCTAAACAGTGTTACAGACACAACAGTGTCCTGCAGGTAAATACTTGGGACAGACACACAGACTGTAAGTATACCTACAAATGTTTCAGGGTTTAAAAGAGGATACCTGCACATGGGTATTTATCTTTGCTGCAAACACACATACAAATGTGACGGAGCACACAGCAAGGAAAGCAGTGAAAGCTCTTTGGATACTATCAAACATCCTAAGGTAATGAGTTACTGAGCCTGGGGGTTCCGGATCATAGTTTCAGGTGACACCATGGTCAACTGGTATAACAGAGTTCACAAAGACATGCTCTACATCCTACTCTGGTGAGCAGTATCTTGGATCTTTAAAGCTCATGCTTGGCCATGTAAGGTACAACTACTGATCTCTCCATGTGTGGAAGACAGATGAATGATGAGAACTAAAGATGCTTGGATTTCAATAGTCCAGTGGACCAATGGAACATGTGAACGTCAGTCTCCACGATTCTGAGACCCGAACTAGATGGTGCCAGGCTACCACCACCAACTGCTCGGAAAGGGATTAGATTAGAAGGTCCCAGATAGAGTGGCAGGAAATGTAAAACAAAACTCAAAATTATAAGCAAAGTCTGGTTTTACAAGTCAAAACGACAATGGAGGAGGCGGAGACTCTCGACCACCCTCCAGGCCTGGAAAGGGACTCTCTCCTGTGGCTCAATTTTTACCCAAGCAGTAGGGAGGTATTTAGGAGGGATGACAACACTAGTAAGGTATGCTCACCACAAAATGGTCAATCATTCAAAAGTAAGAGAACAACGTTTACCTGAAGACAAAGTTGAGAAAAGATGGGAAGGTGGGTGGTGGGTGGAATGGAAGCAGGAAACACAGGGAGGGAGGAAGTGGGCTAACTGTTGCTGCATGGAGGGGACTGCAGGCACTGAGCTGGAACAAAGTGAGTGATGTGTTAAATGTTAAACTGATGACCTTGTTGTAAACCTTTACTCAATTCACAATAAAGTTAAAAAAACTACCTCATTAAAATAGGGGCTAAAATTTTACAAGTTGTAAATAATGAATTCTTTCATGACATTTTTTATCTTGTAAATAAAACTTAAAATCTTTATTCATATTTGACAAAAGCACTGTTTTAAAGGCAACTGTATAGTCTTAAGAACTAACAGTCTCACTACCATCAAGAGAGAAGAGCCAAGAGTGGAACGTGTCTTTTGGAACTCCAAATCACTGTGCACCGAACCTCCCGGATCCAGGAGACAGAGCTGTGCTGTCTGAGCAGCAGCAGTGGCAGCCAGAGCACAGACCGAGCACTAGCCTCCCCTGCCCACGGAGCCAGCAAAGCTGAGCAGCTGCACGCAGGGGGCTTGCCTGTGGAGTGCTCAGCGCCTTCTCAGTGGAGGCTTATGGGGGAGTGAAAAGTCCTTTGGCCCTAAAAGAGCATCATAATCTTGCTGGAGCAGGGCAGAGGCAAAGGCTGGGAGGAGATTCCCCAGACAGAAAGAGCTGTGCCCCAAGCGTTTTCAATCCTGAGTGGTAACCAACTAATTTCCCATACAATAAGCACTGGTCTACAAAACACTGGGTCAGTAGTTC
>NW_006408697.1:2787001-2793362 GCF_000296735.1 Chrysochloris asiatica | reverse complement strand
TGGGACACATGATTAGAGAAAATTTGTAAGGCCGCCTTCAGCCTATAACTGATTGGAATACCTAAATGGGGTTCTACAACTTGCCCAGTGAAACATGCCTCGTGCAAAGCCTTTACAGAGTATAGGACCTTATGCGGAATCCTGAGTCCCATCCAGAACCTTATGAGGTGGCACATTCCCACTAGAAAGGACACGTAGACTGAACAGCTACAGTGACAGAAAATACATCTTCATGATGAACCTGACCTATGCTCAGAGTGGTAGTTAAATACCATCAGAGGGAAGGAGTCTTCACATCAAGTATCAATGCTATCCCATCTGTACCCAGGGTAGATAGGGCTGGGCAACTTAGACATTGGCTACCTAAAATAAGGGGGCAATAGAGGCATGAAGTGACTGGCTTACAAGGTTTCAAGACGGAGTTTAGTTTAAGAGTATGGGGGGAATAAAAGAGTCCCCACTGAATAGCTGTCATCTTGTCTAGATGGATCTGGTGAAAAGAGATGGGGATCAGATTCGTTGAGATTCAATAGTGAATAATTGTTATCATGACTAATCGCGACTGTAACAATTATAAAGGTAGAAGTTTTTTAACAAAAAAAAGTTTTTTTAATCTTACAGTCCAGAAACAGAGGACCCTAGGACCATCAAGAGAGGAACACACAAGAAGAATGCGGGACCTTATCCAGAGAAGCAGCAGCGCCAGAGATGGAGGCAGAGATGGGGGCATGGAGACGGGGAGTGGCTGAGGACTCAAGATTCATGGACTAAGAAGAGAAGGACTAAGAGCTCGTGGCCAAGAGCCGACTTATAGAATGTGCCCTTTGGAGATGTAAATTATTATATATGCCTGAGTGGGGTTTTTTTGTTTGTTTTTTAAAAAGCTAAAGTGGATAGAGAGAAACACTGTTAAGTGCTGGTACATGGAGGAGAGCGAAACAAGGTGTATGATTTGTTGAATGTAAAACTGATGATGTGCCCTGTAAACTTTCACTCAATCCACAATAAAAACCTTAAAAAAAGAAAAAAAAGACAAGAAAAGGGAATCACCATTCACTTTGGCTTCAAAGCAAACTGAAATACTCAGGGGCATTTTTAACTTCCCAAGCGTCTCTGACAGCAAAGTAATCCCAGTCCAAAGAATCAATCATATTCATTAATTTCATCTTCAATTGTTATCTGGTCTAATTCCGCCACAGCTTCTCATTACCAATAGCTTTTTAAGTTAATGGATCCATTTATCAACCACCACACCAACGTCATGAAATTGTTTTTTTACAAAAATATTCAACATTACTGTAAAACAAAAACTGTTTTCTTTAGATGTTTCCTTATTGAGAGCTCATTCTTCTCATTCACCCTACAACCACTGGGGCGCAAAAAAAGGAATAGCTAGATTTAAAAAAAAAAATTCTATGGATCAATCATTTTTATTTTATTTTTGTGTTTGCTGAATTTCTGCAATTACCATTTACAGCTTAATAGCAAAACTTAGAAGTACTAAGAAAAAGTCTGTGGTGGTGGTGAAGTGCCGTGGAGTCGGTTCCAACACAGTGACCCTGTACAGCGTTTCCGAGGCTGTAAATCTTTACAGGAGCAGAAAGTGTCATCTTCCACGGAACAGCTGGTAGTTTCGAACTGCTGACCTTAAGGTTTACAGGCCGATTTGTAACCACTACGCTACCAGAGCTCCTTAAGAAAAAGTCTGTGCACACATTTTATTTCAAAAATTAAAAAAAAAGCTGTATATTTCCAAACTAGTCTACATATAGAACGTAACAGATAAAGCAACTGCAGCTGAAGACAGAATGTGCTCCCTCTGATACCTGGAGAAGACACGGATGCCAGCTGGTGCTTATCCTTGGTCTTCAGAGAAGAGAGCACTGCACAACCAACGTAAAGAGCTTGAGTTTGCAGCATTGTATGCACATGGCAGGCGAGTGGATTTGAAAGGCTAGAACCATAGGTCCATAAAACAGAAAGGAACTTGAATAACTGAAAAACGCCTTGTAGATGTACCTAATTTGAGGGGAAACAAAAATAGTTTAATCCTTATGCAAAAAATAAGTTGGGTGTAAATTCTCTTTTCCTAATGTTTTAGTTATAGAATGCAAACTATTTATAATGTTTTTGTTTTGCCTAAGATGACCCTTAAACTTATTGTGTTTGATACTTTAACCAACTTGGAAGGATACAGTGACATCAGAAACCTCGCTGTCATTTTGTACTTCAATACACTGAACAAGAAAGCCGAGAATACTAAGTAAACATTACGACAAGTGCTGCACTTGTTATGTGCTGAGGAGTTGGTTCCGAGTCACAGCAACTCTGTATAGGGCTTCCAAGGAGTGGCTGGTGGGTTTGAACTGCCAATCTTGTGGTCAGCAATCCACACCAGTACTCCACAAGAATAGTATCTGGGAAAGGTCATTAAAATTAGGGCCTAACACATGAGTAAGCTTGCAGCAATGTGCACTGTCCCTATCAAACTTCCGGTAGATATCGTGGTCACAACATTGTTGTACAGAGGCTGTGCTTACTACGTTCATATACTAGTGACTTACTTAAAAGTCCCCTAACAACAATGATCTACACCATTAGAAACAATCTGTGTGCTGAAAAGGGATGAGCTTAATAAATACCTTTTTGAAAAGTTTCATGAGCACCCTGAAATGAATGGCATCTGCATTGGCAAGTAGCATCTCAAAGAGCGTAATCAGCAAGTGCAGATAGTCTTTGCTGTCGTCTTTCAGCTGCTCAGGATCCCACCACTGGTCATCTACACGTACAGGAAGAGAAAGAGAAAGCAGTGCACAAACCATCAACACAAAGAAGAATCATGGAGTCGATGCACATACGGTTTTCCCAGTGCATCACACTGAAAACATTCACAGCTCAAGTCTTACCTTCAGGAAAACATTTAGGAACCTTCAGTGCGTGAATAAAATTTTTTAGTGAAAATACAAGTAAAACAGAGTCCTCCACAGCAATCATCTGACCCGTGTTAAGTTGTTCTATGTAATGCGCCCATAACTCCACTGGTATATCTCTGTCTAACATCAACTCTGAATGCCATTCTGCAGGGATCTCCTAAAATGTTACAGGAAATAAAAATCAGTACAACTTAATGAGTCTCTTATCCCTTTCATGGCCCATTCGACATCTAAGTAGACTTCAAACAGCTTATGGAAAACAGAAGTAAATGACAAAATTAAAAACCATAACCATTATTTCTCAGCACAAGCCCCATCAAGTTCAGTACGTTTTGTAAGTAGCAATACTAGTCATTCAGCCAATCACTATAGAATCAGGGGTCCTGGGGATTTAACCGATCAACGTAGTCATTTTTGCATTGTTACCTGAAGAAAAATGGGTGTACTTTAAAGATTTAAGTAGGATAAAAAGTCAGGAGCCAAAATCAGGACTAATGTGGCTAGCTAATGCTTTCTCACTGAAACTCTCCCCAAATTGCCGTGTTTGATGGGAGGAAAGAGCAGCAGCGTTGTCACGGTGACGGAGGCCATGCTGATGAAACTTTCCCAGGCACTTTTCTGTTAGCGCTTTGGCTTTCTCAAAACACCCTAGCCTTGGCCGTCCAGGAACTTAACAAGCACAATGCTCTGAGCAGCCTGCAAACTTGTTGCCATGGCATTTGCTCTGGACAAGTCTGCTTTTGTTTTGACTGGTCAGTTTCCACCTCTTGTAATCATTTGCTTTGATTGCACTGTGTTTTCAGGATCATAGTGGTAAAGCCTTATCTCATCTCGTAAGAATTGTTCAAGATCTCCATCCCACTTGTCTCACATTTCCATTGACAGTTTGCTCTTGTCTGTAGTTGATCTGGGTGCAATGGTTTTGGCACCCAAATGGAAAGTTTACCCAACGGACAGTTTTTCAGTTACAATTGTGTACGCTGAACCAAATGAGATGTCTATGGTACTGGTTACTGTTTCTGTTGTTAATCATCAGCCCCCTTCTATTAGGGCGTGAATAAAATTGTTTTCCTCAAAAACTGAGGTGGATAGTCTGCCTCTTCTGATGTCTTTTGGGACACGGTGACACAGGAAATTATTTAGTATGTCTCTTCTAACCACAGTCTTTGTAACTCCCACAAATGACTGAGCGGTACCATATTAAAAAGGGGGCGTGAAACTACCTGGGAATTGGTTCATTTTGTCATGCCACTAGGTTTAAAATGAGCTATCTCAGAAGCAGGAAGGGGAAACTGCACGAGCGTCAAGACAAAAAGAGCCATGAGGAGAGGGTGCCTTTTGGACCCTGAGATCCCCAGCAGAGAAGAGGGAGTGGCAGCAGAGCCAAGAACAGGAGACAGAGGCCAGCTCGTCCTTGTCCACAGAGCGAGTAAAGCTGTCTGCCTTCAGGATGGAGGCAGGCTGACAGCATGGGATGGGTGCACTTTGACAGTTAACAACAGCACCTAAGGAGATTTGTGACACCTGCCTGAGCAGGTCAGAGACCAATGGGCCATGTGGGTGGGAGGCCGAGGATGAGAGAAGTGTGTGACTGAGAGGCACCCCTGATTCAAAGGACTGTATTCGGACTCTAACTTGTACAGTGAACGTCCCTAAGAAAGCCCATAATGACAGTGTCTGTGAGTTGTGTGTGGCCACTGCACTGAATGACTGAGCCCAGCAAAGAAGTAGAGTGCTGTGAGAGGGATGGTGGGTACCAGTTAGTAAGGAAAGGTGGAAGGTGGAGGCATGTCATGGAAATCAGCAGTGGGCTGGTGACCACCCTCGTTCTGTCTTGTGAAGTCAGAGGTCAGACTCCACTCACATCTTTTTGCTGACACTGTCCCCATTAGCTTTCATAAAGCATCAATGATTTCACCATTCTTCCACTCTGGCTTTACCATAAATTTATTGTCTGCTACACCTTCATTTTAGAATTCATGAGGCTCTGATATGTGATCTTTCAAACTGATGTCTTATTCTTCTTAGTGCCTCATACCAGATCCTGTTCAGATATAACAAAGTGTTGTTGTTAAGTGCCACTGAGTCAGTTCTGACACACAGCAACCCTGTACAGGTTTTTGAGGAGTGGCTGGTGAATTTGAACCACCAACACTGTGCTTCAAATGAACCTTGCAGTCCAGCGTATTAACCCATGGTGCCATACCAGGACTCCCTAGTGACCCTATGTAGGGTTTAAAAGGAGCGGCTGGTAAAGTTGAACCTCCAACTTTGTGGTACAGTGCATTAGGCCATAGCTTTCAGCAAGCAAGAGACTAGGGAAACTCAAGTCTAGTATAACATGAAAATCAGAATAATATAAAAGATCTGTTTTTACTAAACAACAGAATAAAGTGATATTTTGTTCAAGCACTATAACATATCAAAAGACATATTTATCATTAGAGGTAACGTAAGTACAATTTAGTTACCTATTAAAAATAATAATGAAGAGGAGAACAAACAAGATGGCGGATCGGGTGGAAGTACAGTAAAGGAGCTCCGCCAGCAACAACACAGAATACCTGACCAAGCAGGCTCAGGGGCTGGTCCCAGAACTCTGAACTGCATATAAAGGAATAGTTAGAAGGTTGGAAGGCTTACAGTTGGGGAATTTGTGACAGAAGCAACAAATCCATTGTTTTCTAGTCCAGGATGCTCAGCTGCTCCAGTAGCCGCCATCTTGGGTGAGACCAAGTGGGGGAAGGATTGGAGCGGCCACGGATGCCTGACAGAACCGCAGAGGTAAAGGTGTGGACATTCTTCTCTTTGGGTAGCTGTTCATTGGTCCCTTGCTGTCTGTGCACCTCCATTCTGGTGACTATAGAGGTGCCTGAGCTAGTGGACACCCCAGCCCCACCCTTGGCGGGTTCTACTACGCATGTGCACAGATCTCCTTGAAATTTAAAGAGACAGTTTCCAATTAAAACCAAACGGCCACAGCCAGCCCTGAACTGTTTACAACTAGAAAAAAGGCCTGGACAGGGATTATGGAGCGGGACAAGCACACAAAAAAGGAAATAACCTGAAAATTAAATCCTACGTTAAGTCAAAACGACCAACAGAGAGGCATCTTGAAATTTCTCAAGAAGAAGAGTGAAAAAGGAAGCCCATTTCCTGACCACATCTACCTAGAGGCAATCAGAAAGCATAAAAAATACCAAAATACATACCCATCTAAATATGAAGGCCACAGATAACCACTGAATATGCCAAAAAAACAGAAGCAGATGACCATATCTGCACATGTCCAGAAACGAGATAAAGTGACTGAGGTAAATGACCTGGAAGTAGACCCACACTCCATACTGGAAGATGGGCAGGCTTTGGAAATGCCGGAGAAGGAATTCTGAAAAATGATTATAAAATGCATCAAAACACTATATAAT
>NW_006408697.1:2779600-2784191 GCF_000296735.1 Chrysochloris asiatica | reverse complement strand
GAAGATTCAAACATTACTCTGAAATTTTCTAATTCAATTAAATTTTCTGCAAAAGCAAGATAGCCACCTCCCGCACTACTGTTAGCAAAGGCTGCTCTGCATCTCGCCCAGCTAGTAACCAGACTCAGCACTCCAGCCCTACTCGTCACAGCTCTACTGAGATTAACAGGCACGCGATCACACTGCAAGCATTTAACTATCCAGAGACCCTGTCCTCCTTACCACTGCAGTAATGACACTGCCCAGATTCTTTATTTTCTCCTGCAGCAGATGGAAGGCTCTGATTGCAAATGGAAAGTAAGTTTCTTTTAAAGATGAACAGCAGCGGACAATCACAGACATGATCACGTGAAAAGTCACTTTCCGCCTCAGGGTGTAGGCCTCCTTTTCACCAGTACTTATTAAATCTTCCACCTTGAAAAGTAAACACACTTTATTACTGTGCTTGGTTTTTATCAAGTCATTTTTCTACCTCATGTCTATCGTTTGAAGTGAAAAACAGCAGATACAAAGTCTAAAAAAAAAAAAAAAAGTAATAAAACACTGATCCCTAAACAAATTTTAAAATGATTTCAGAAATTATAAATATAACTGATATCTGTTCGAAAAAAGACATAACTAATAATTTCACATTAGGGTTACTTACTATTAAGGCAAAAGCAGTTTTTCCCCTTTAATGTATTCAAAAAAAAAAAAAAAAGACATTTCTCAAGTATTTTAAATGCATTTGAAAGAGATTAAAAAAAAAAAGTGATATTATTCTTCCTGGTACAACAGAGTCACACTGAAAAAAAATTATCCAAGATGTTAAGGTTTCAATTATCTACAGAATATACTAAACAAAGCTATCCATGTTTAGGAACAAAACAACAAAGTACTCAGGAATGCAACAAAAAAATCAGAAGGAAGAGGAAGGATGAAACAGAGGGAGAAGGAAGGGAGGTAGAAGGAAGGGAGGTGGGAGCAGGGGCAGGTGCAGCGGCAGAGGAGCAGCAGAGCTGCCGCCCCTGGGAAAGCTACAGCAGAGACCCCAGCACAACAGTTTCGGGCAAAAATCTAAGTGTGAGCTACGTCAGCACACCTACCATCTTTAAATTTGAAGAGCGATCCCCTGAATTTAGGTTACTTGCCAACAACTGAATCATTTTCTGATTTGCTATACCAATTAGTTTTCCTGGCTTGGTACTTTGAAGCACATTTTCAAGAGCTGTAATTAAAAAAAAAGCATACAGAAATCACTAGTAGGACCAATACTCAAAAAATCATGTGAAACAAAGAATTTAGGGAAAAGCTCACTGTTTTCCTGTGAAAGTTTGTTTTTAATTTTCCTTTGTAACCAAATTTGATTAACTGCAAAGTCTATTTCCTTTTCACTGTATACTTTTTATCACTGTATAAAAGATTTTTAAAAATCTTGTTGGTATCTAACTTAACAAACATGATTTTAAAATAACAATTATGGATATGTATTTACTATAGTTAACATCTTTTTAAATTGCATCTGTTTGCGCTTTCTATAAAGACAATTAACTTTATTTTACCTTCTTTCCAGCCTCTTAATAGAGGGTGTAGAGAACAAATTCCTGATTTTGATAAATATATAGCAAGTGTCATCTCAGCAGACACCTTATCATCACTGATGATGACCATATACGGCAGCAAATGTACCACCACCTGATTTGCCAGCTGATGGTTTTCACTCAGAAGCTCTTCTTTGATGAATATGTCTGCTGCTGTCTCAAGTACCTTGTACCTAAAAGTAAGGATGCACATTTGCTCAAGAGATGCATTACAGAGACATTTCAGCAAAAAATCATCACTGCATTGTTGGAGCTCAACTGACAATACCTAGTCTCCTTACAGAAAATATTGTTCAGAGCCATCAGGACGTCACTTAAAGTCCATGCTAATATGTAAGTTATCAGGGGCAATAATTTAACCTCAAACCCTCTCAGATCCTTTTTATTGGGTGGAAGACATCATTAGGTTAAGCATAACAAAATGCATGGCAATAAATGTTTCACGACATTAGAAATCAGAGACTCACGCATCCATTCCTATCTAGAAAGAACTAATATGGCAGATACAAAACCGGTCTCATCTTCAAAAGAGTTTAGTCACTTTCCTGTGCTAAACGCATAGGTACCGAAAATGAAACACTCAGCATTCATTACACAGTTACTAAAGAAAATACCATGTGCCTCTGAATTTATTGTTTAATATGTGATCTTTGTAAAAGAAGTCAAATATGAAGTTATATAAAGTAGAAAATTCTAGCTCCCTCCCATCCTACTTCTCAGAGTTCGGAATTATTTCATACTTCTTTTTACATTTTTGTTATGGAAAAAATTTACACAGTGGACAGTATAACGAATCCCCTAAACTCAAATGAATTACTTTTATAATGGAAAAAAGTATCACATTAAGATGCATTCCACTACCAAGACCAAAAGGTGATAGAAGAATTAATGACAAGGTGTAAAAAGTGATGGAAGAAAAAAAATCAACATGGATTTGAAATGAAAATCTTATCAACTCAGACTTTAAAGGAGAAATGAATATATACCATTCCCTATTCTTTGAAGGTTCTGCTCTTTGAAAGAGATTGAGAAGACTTGAAACAGTTTCTTCTGAACTAAAGTGCTGTTTGAAAATCTAAAAGAGAAAAAAAAAAAAATCATTGAGTCAATATTTGTCTGTTTCAAATGCATATTGTGCTTTTTAAGTGAACTTTTAAAAATAATAAATTATTTTTAAAAATGTATGTCCCAAGACTCCTTGTGTAACTTAAACATTTATGAGAGCAGTCTTAAACACTGGTATTCATGATCTATTTTCTGTGGTCCCAAGACATTGACTATGGATAAAAATACATTATATGTGGTATTTATGATCAATTTTCTATGGTCCCAAGATACTGACTATGGATAAAATTGCATTATGTGCAATACTGAAATTTAAAAGGCACTTTTCCTTTTTGAAGAAATTTCACATTCATCAAACTGTACAGCCTAATTATTCTTATGAGCTTCCCATAACCAACTTTTGTCTGTGCTCTCAAATTTCCAGTGGAAGTCATTTGAAATGCTTGTCTGCCTAACGCACAGAATCATGGGAGATGGTCAAGAAAATACTTTATAAACAAAAATTAATTTCACTCACCTCAAAAGCACTTAAAGCTGATAGAACAACATCTATACTATCATCACGTAATCGGGTTAAAATAGCTTCTTTTATGAAAGACTCATCAATATTTTCCTGAGGTATAAGAGAAAAAAAGATTAATTTTTGTATTGCTAAAAATGCCACTACCTTATACTGGAAAGGAAACAGGGTTTCATGAAAAACTTCAGAATACTAATCAAGGAATCAGCTACACATTCAAGTACTCTAAGCACTCTTGCATTGAACTCATCTTTCTTAATTAATAATTATCTGGTATAACCTTCTTCCAGTTTCCACTGAAAATATAATAACATGGACATGTAATCCAAATATAACCTTGGCAATGAAGCATTACATTGTTGTTGTTAAGTGCCAAGGAGTTGGTTCCCTAACAGTAAGTCTGTATGTGGTTTCCGAGGCAGTAGTCTTTACAGAAGCAGAAAGTCTCATCTTTCTCAGGTATAGCAGCTGGTAGACTTGAACCGTCAACCTTGTGGCCTGCAGTCCAGTGTGTACTGTACTCAGCACTAAAACAAGAGACTGGCCAGTCAGAGTGCATAAACTAAGCAATCAGAATGCCTAGGTTTAAATCCCAGGTCTGGCTCTGCCACTAGTTGTGTAGTTAGCTTACCAACTCAAAAAGTTGTTTGAAGGATTAAATACTGTATGTTATGGCTTAGAATAGTGCATGCCTTACATATAGTAAGTCGTGTTTAAGTTAGCTATTACCCAGGTTTGTGTAAGTGTTACAAAGCCAGTCTTCCAAAATTGTTGTTGTTATTAAGTGCCCTTAGGTCAGTTCAGACTCATAGAGACCCTGTATAGGGTTTCCGAGGAACAGTTAGTGAGTTTGAACTGCTGACTTTATGGTTCAAATGGATCTGGAGGCCACTCTGGCAAAATTAGGTATTTCTAAAGTAACAAATAAAAAATAAAAAAGACTACACTCTGGTAGCACAGTGGTTATGAATCGGGCTGCGAACCACAGAGTCAGCAGTTCGAAACTACCAGCTGCTCCGGGAGGGGAGGGAAGATGAGGCTTTCTGCTCCCGTAAAGATTTATAGCCTTGGAAACCCTGTTCAGGGTCGCTATGGGTTGGAAGCGACTCGACGGCACTTAACAACAATAACCACCTGAATACATCCCTACATATAGAGAGCAAAAAGAAAATGTTATGAAAAACAAGTTACTGTTAGTAGAAAACAAAATTCCCCAGAATTTACAAAACTAAGTCAAAGTTTCATGTATCAACAAGACCAAAGTTTCCTTAAATACTAACAAGTAGCCTAATACTCTGCTGTCCTGGAATTCTAGAACCTATATCCTATAACTAAATGTTGTTGTTGTTGTCAGGTGCCATTGAGTCGGAACCGACTCATAGCGACCCTATGCACAGCAGAATGAAACAATGTCGGATCCTGGGCC
>NW_006408697.1:2757749-2776535 GCF_000296735.1 Chrysochloris asiatica | reverse complement strand
GGGATTTCTGTCCTTGGATGTCAATCAACAGGCAGAAGCGCAGCAGGGGCAACTGGTTTGTAGTGAGACACTATGGGCTGGGCTTGTGGGTCTCTAAGTTGGTTGACCCCGCCTCTAAGCCACGATCCAACGGTTAGGCTAGGAAGGCGCGCTTGCGTGCAGGGTAAGTAGGACAGCCTGGCCTGCCCCTGCAGTCTCTTCCTGCTAGGTAGCATCTCCCCTTTGACCAGGTCTCCACACACCGCTCACCCCACCACTCCATGGTCTGGGTTTCATTTAACACCTCCACCAGGTCTGTGCAGTTGTCGCACATCGTTTAACCGCCGCCCTCCATGATAGAAGCCCTCGCGCATTAAATAGAGAAGGTAAAATGAAATCTGACATACAAAGAAAAACAAAAAACTAACCAAATCCATAAGAGACCAGGGGGAGACAGGGAGTAAGAATTAAAGAAGGAAGGAACATCAGGTTGCAGGAATCCATTTCTATTCTAGATACCTAAATCTCTCTAGTACAACAAAGACCAGGATCCAATAAGTGCAATTATCCTAAAAGTCAGTAAGACAATTTTATTAGCATAACTTGCAAAACAACATGTGCCAGATTAGAAATGAGTCAAGGAAACAAACAACTGTCGAATTAAAATACGTCAACTCCTTTAAAGAAACAGTTCACAGAAATTTTTACTGCTTTAAATTACTTTATTAGTTACACGCCAACTTAAAAATTAAGTATGTTTTTATTGTTGTGAAATGCCTTCTAGTCGGTTCTGACTCACCATGACGCTGTATAGGGTTTTCAAGGAGCAGCTGGTGGGTATGAACTGCTGAGCTTAAAGCTCAAACTAACCTTACAGTTCAGTGCATTATACTGCAGTGTCACATCAGGACAAGCATAAACTACTTAAAATTATAAAACAAGTTAGCTGAAATAAATTTTACTTGCAATATAAATCTTGTACTAACAGATATTGACACAAGTTCTTGAATTCAGCATGTTTATACTGCTGCATGCTACTAAATTATGATGCAAATAGAGGGTTGTTGCTGTTAGTGCCAGTGATTTCAACTGACCCTTTACAGGGTTAACAGCTGGTGGGTTTGAAGTGCTGTCCTTGTGGTTAAGCAGTCTACTGCTTATCCTACTTCGCAAATAGTGGTACAAGAGCTATTTTATGCATTCCATGGATGGACATTGCTACTTTAATTACAATAAAAGTTTATTAGCACTTCAAATCAATGAGTCCAAGCTATGTAGAAAAGAATGAGTCCATTTTAAAAAGAGAAAAATTTAAAGGAAATACTGGCAAAGTTGTGAAAATATTGCTTGAAGGATACGCTTGGGAAATACTGTTCTATCTGAATCAAAATCTACATGAAGTATCACTTTAGGCTAAATGCGCGGTGTAAACTGAGTCTGAATCTGTACTGTTTTGAGACACCACCATGCAACTGCAAACCCAGTATCATGTAGCGATGCTTGTTATAAAGTTATCACTCAGATGACCCACAAAATGCTTGTTAAACTTAAGACAATCAGAATCAAATTTCAAAGCTGAGAATTTATGAACTTCTGTGAATCTGTTTGTTTATGTTCTGGTTTGAGAAACACTGAAATGAAGTTAAAGTAATAATTTGCAATATAGAACCATATAAAGACAGCTATTAGGGCATGTACACATTAATCGGATGGCTATTATCAACGTACAATCCTTCATCTTAGTCCACAGGACTCGCAGCTGCCTTATGAATAAGCTCATCTCTGTAGTTACACATCATCAGTTCTAAGTAATAACATCAGCATCTTATCTAGAATTATACTGTTCATCATAAGGGAAAAAAACAAAGCTATTTCACACAAACCTTTGATGTTTCGATGACAGTTTTCAGATGATTAGTGGCCAGAAGTCTCACAGGAGCAAGTGGGTAATTCAGACTGAGCATTAACGAGGTATCAGAATCTGCTAAAATCTGTCGGGTTAACCACAATTATCAAATAATTTTACTATAAAATCTGAGCAGCATATGATCAAGAATTAAACCAATCCAGAATGTCCAACATATTCAATAGCAATCATCTAATTATACACACCCACTAAGCAAAGCAAAATCTTTGTTTCTATAACATGATACAAGAGATTAAACAAAGATTTGCCCTAATTTTAAGAGTGACTGGTGTAACCTTGTATGTATAGGTTTAACCTAGTGATGTAATTCTATTAAGTCCTTTTGTATTCTTTATGTAAATCTGATTCGACAAGGAAAAGCACCTAAATAGAATTATAAACTGTATTCTCTCTCAACTCACTGAAATGATAGAACAGCAATCCTGTAATGAATGACTATTTAGTTCACTTTTAGAATTAGACTAAGAAGGAAGTACATTAACCTAAGATTTGAAAATACAACACCATTTAAACATGATTGTTTTTAAGGAAGAAAAAACTAAAATAATCATTTTTCTCTTCACAAGACCTATTTAAAGGCTAATTTCAAGACTCTCTGCTTACATTTGTATAACTTCTACTATAAAGTTCTAGGTTACAATCACAGTGTAACTTCTGTAATTCTAACAGGATCATGAAATAAAAACATCTTTTTTCCTAATTAATAATTTAAATAGCCATACGTGGCTATTGAGTATTGTATAGGCCATCACAGATCTGAAAGAACAGGAACACTAGAAGCCTACGTGGGACTGCTAATGAACATCACATATAAAATCCCATGTAATACTCTTCCTGAAACAAGTATCATGTCCATTTTGTTATTGTTGTTAAGTGTCATCAAATCAGTTCTACCTCACAGCGACCCAATGTAAGGTTTCTGAGGAGCAGCCAGTGGGTCTGAACTGGCAACCTCATGGTTTTCAGTACAGTACCAATCCTACAGAACATGTTCAAACCTACATAAAAATTAAGTGTCTCCAATTATACGATCCTGCCTCAGAACCTTACTTCAGGTAACCAAGCAAACCGAACATCATCTCATTCTCTATGAAACATTCCCAAGAGAGGAGGAAAGTAATACATTTCCTTTTGCAATTCTTCAAACAAGGTCACCAATAAACAACGGTCGTGACTATCCTGAAGAAAAGCTTACCTGATACTTTCCTCCACTTGTAGAAAGAGAAATAAATTGGTGGAAAAGCTCTTGTTTGTTAAGATCTCTGACTTCCTTTAGGTGCTCCTCTAATACAACATCTAGTGTTCTGGGGTATCTAGGAAGAAATGAGAGTTCACTCATCACATCACTGCAAACCACAAGGTAGGCAGTTCAAACCCACCAGCAGATGAGATTTTCTGCTCCCATAAAGATTTACAGCCTCAGAAACCCTGTACAGGGTCGCTATGAGTCAGAACCAACTCAACAGCACTTAACAACAACAATAATAAAGTCATGAACACAGCATGTATAAAGAAAGATAGCATTTTTAAAACTCTATTGGTGGTGTTGTTATGTGCCGTGGAGTCGGTTCTGACTCATAGCCACCCTGTACAGGGTTTCCGAGGCTGTAAATCTTTATGGGAGCAGAAAGTCTCATCTGCTGCGGAACAGCTGATAGTTTTGAACTGCTGACCTTGGGGTTCGAAGCCTGATTCGTAACCACTATGCTACCAGAGCTCCTTAAAACCTCCAAATTTGGAAAAATGGTATACATTTAAACAAAATGGCAATGATAAACTTCAACAAAATAAATATTGCATCTGTACAAAAACATACTTCTCACGGTCCACACACAACCCTTTATATTTCAAAAATAATTCCTATACCCACCAGTCCCAACAATTGACTGTATTATTATATGACTTGAGACTCCTATCTCTATGCCACTGTTGTTGCTAAGTGCCATCATAGGTACACATTAAAAAAGGGGAAATCACACACAACTTACTTGCTTTCTAAGAGTCTTATAAGTGGAAGACAGTGTTCATTAAGCAATGATCTTTTGTTAGAATTGCTTTCTTCCTGGGAGCTACAGGAAATATATTCTTCAAAAAGAATGCTGAAAAAAAAATTAGTAGGTGTGAGTTACCATTTATTACATACCTATGTTGTAAGCTCTTGAAATATATCACAATTTGTCATATACATACGACATGTAAATTACAATACTTACAGATACTGAAACGGGGGCTAAGAAGTCATATATTTTACCTGAAGTCAAATTTTAACAGCAACACCAGCAGCATTTGGTGATCCCTAACGTGTTACAAAAGGTGGCAAACCACAGCCGGAACCTACAACCTAAAGTCTCAGCTGTACTTCACACGTACACTTCACCTAATTCACAAGCCAACCCTCGGATCCAACAAGGGAGAACACAGACACGCCCCAGCAGTTAGGGGCCAGGCAGTGTGACACCAAAACGGAACACAGCAAAGCTACTCTAAGGGCAGCAGTCGGTACAACAAAACAAAGGGACACCACTTTCAATCAAGAAGGGTGAGTGCCAGGGATGTATTCTTTCGCCAAACTTATTCAATCTGCATGCTGAGCAAATCATCCAAGGAGCTGGTTTATATGAAGAACATATGACACGGAATGGAGGAAGATGCATTAGTAGCCTGCAATATGCAGTTGATGTAACCCGGCTTGCTAGCAGCGAAGAAAACAAAAATCCTCATAATTAGACAAATAAATATGATAAATGGAGAAAAAACCAAGCTCTCAAAGATTTCACGTTGCTTGGATTCAAATCAGGTCTGGAAGCAGCAGCAGTTTAGAAATCACATGACGCATTGCATTAGGAAAATCTGTTACAAGAAACTTCTTTAAAGTTTTCAAGATCCAAGTTTTTCTTTCAAAAACAGAAGGACGTTAAATGCCGTTGAGTCCGTTCGGACTCAAAGCTACCCGGTATAGGGTTTCCGAGCATTTAAACCTTTGTGGGAAGAGAAAACCTCATCCTTCTCACACAGAGGGGCTGGTGAGCTAAAACCACTGACTTTATGGTTTGCAGTCCAGTGGTTTATCCTATTGAGTCACATCCAAATCTCAAAATAGGTATTTAAAAAATATATATATGCAGAGACACAAGCTCGCAGGCCAAAAAGTAAAGACTAGAAAGCGCTTACTGATGAAGATCAAGAATACAGCCTTTGGTACGGATTACAACTTGGCATAAAGAAAATAAAATCCTCACAACTGAACCAATTTAGCTATATCAAAATAATAAGAAAAGATAGAAGCTGTCAAGAATTTCATTTTACTTGGATAATAATCAAAATTCAACAAAACAGCAGTCAAGAAAACAAGCAAACTTCCATGCATCAAAACATTTCACCAAAGAAGTTAAAAAGAGAGCCAATAGACTGGGAAAACTATTTTTGCAAAGGCCTATCAGACAAGGGACTAGTCACTAAAATTTATATGGAAAACGGAGTCCTCGTGTGGAACTGTAGGATAAACCCTGGACCAGTAGTTCAAACGCACCAGCCACTCCTGGGAAATGAGGGATCACTGATTCAGAACCAACCTGGTGTTGCTGTGGTTAGGTGCCATCAAGTAAGTAGTGACTCAGAGCAACACCTGGCACAAAAGAACAAAATACTGCCCGGTCCTGTGCCAACTTAACAAAAGATGCACATCTGAGATCATCGCTGCTGCCTCTGGGCCAGCCAATCCATCTCACTGGGGATGTTCCTCTTTTTCTCTGATCCCCTAGTTACCAAACATGATATCCTTTCCCAGGCACTAGTCCCTCCTGAAAACATGTCTCAAGTATGAGAGATGAAGTCCGGCCATCCTGGCTTCCAGGGAGCATTCTGGCTGTACTTCTTGAAACACAAATTGGTTTACTCTTTTGGCAGTCCATGGTACTTTTAATATTCTCTTCCAACACCACAGCTCACATGCATCAATTTTTCTACAGTCTTCCCTGTTCACTGTCCAACTTTCACACGCCTATGAGGCCACTGAAAATACCAAGGCTTGGGTCAGATGCACCTTAGTCCTCAAACTGACATCTTTGCTCTTGAACACTTTTAAGAGGTCTTGTGCAGCAGATTTGCATAATGTTCCATCTGTCATACATAGGGTCTCTATGTGTCAGACTCAATTGGTGGTACCTAACAGTAATGTTCAGTCCAATCATGTCATCATGATAAATGAAGAAAAGAACTTCAACATCCTATGGCAGGAGCAGTTAAGAAATCAAATGACATACTGCACTGGGTAAATGTGCAGTAAAAGATTTGTTAAAAAGCAAAGAGGTCACTCTAAAGACTAAGGTGCACCTGCCCTAAGCCATGGTATTTTCAATCCCCTCACATGTATGTGAAAACTGTACAACAAATAAGGAAGAATGAAGACGTGATGCCTTTGAATGATGGCAGTGGTGAAGAATATTGAAGAAATCACAGGCTGCCAGAAGAACAAGCAAATCTGTCTTAAGGCAGTACAGCTAGAACGCTCCTTAGAAGGCAGGATGGTGAGCCTTGGTCTCTAGTACTCTGGACATATTAGGAGGGACCAGTCCCCAGAGAAGGACCCCACACTTTATCAGTGAACTAGAGGAAGACTCTCAACAAGCTAGACTGACACAGTGGCTGCCAACAATGGGCCCAAACGACAATGGGCAAGAATTGTGACGATGGCTCAGGACCAGGCCAGAATCTTGTTCTGTTGTACAGAGTGAGTCAGAACCCACTTGACAGCACCCACTAACTACGTAGCTGTTTCAGGAGCCCCAGCAGTTCAATAAGGAGTCTTGATGCCACTGTAGAATAAGCACTGGACTGCTAACCACAAGTTGGGCAGTTCAAAGCCACCAATCGCTCCATGGGGAGAAAGATGAGGCTTTCTGCTTCCACGTATATTTACAGCCTTGGAAAGCCTAAGCAGGGTTGCTCTGAGTAGGAATTGACTCAACGGCAATGGTGCTGGCTCAACAGCTAAGCGACTTCCTAGGAACAAAGACCAAGTGATGTGCTCCCAAAAAGACTCTAATCCAGCGAACCCTCGGGTAGTTCGACTCGTCAAAGAGTCGCTATGAGTTGGAACTGACATAACAGCAACACTGTTGCAATCAAATACAAATAAATAAAAAATGATAGCTTACCTAGCCAACATATGGTCTAAGTTGTTCTTCAGAGAGATATTTGTAAGGATAGCCTCTAAGTGCTTCCTGTAGATCTCACCATCCACCTCCTCAGTTTCTTCTCCTGGGCAGACAGACAGTCAATCATTCAGAAGTGAGGTGGATGGATTTGGGGCAAAATCAGTACATGAATCAAGATCTCAAGAAACTCTCTCTGAAAACTAATGCAGCTTCTATCTCAATACGGTCATTTTCTACTGCAGATTTACTTATAAGTGTATGAATTTATAGTATTTTTCAAGTAGAAACTGCTTAGGAATAAAGATAAAAAAACTACAACGCGTAGATAGAACTTTAGGTACTGCAGTCAATTAACAAGGAGATCCCTTGACTCAACCTGCCGCCCACTTCAAATTTTCCCACTTGAGAACAACAGACGTGTTATACAAACACTAACTGGATAGCAGATATTGCTAATATTTTTAAGATATTTTAAGAGAATACAAATCTTAGTAAGTTTCCGGACACAAAACTCATACCCTCATACCTGTAACATGATGAATAATAGAAACGACCAGGTGGGGAAGCATGTAACGCAGAAGAGGACAGATGTCGTACGTTTCAGAAATCCCATGAAGTGTTGTAATAAGATCAGGAACCTTACATAAGTGAGGAAATGGCCTTAAAAGAAGCAAGTGCACATGACGGTGACTTTACAAGTTAGATAATGATCATTTTTAAAAAAATTGGTGTATCATTTAACACCCAATTTTCATTCAAACTCACTTCCCCTATTAATTACCATCACTTCTCAGTTCAGTGGAACGTACTTTTTCCCGAGGCTGCCAGGTTTCTGTCTCTGCAAGAGCACTATGAGGCAGCCGAGGCCATCCTTGGTCAAAGAGGGGATTTTACTCAATGTTTTGATGATCTGTGATGCCAGTGAATTAACAAAGGTATCTTCCATTGTCACTTTCACAGCAATTTGACATATTATCATGTATGTTGCAGCTTTGTAATCTGGTAAAGATGATTTCAATCCCTAATATTTTTTAAATAATTAGAAAAGAAAAAAGATAAGCTTCATTATTTTATGCAATTTAAATTGCTACTTTCTCTACTGACAAATTAATAATCTCCTAAATTACTGTGTACTATACAACACAGCACACAGAATCAACCACTCTTCAGAACTAAAGTATCAAGGGCTGACCCGTTCCTGAGTGGAAACAGAAAGGAGGCAAGTCTCCGGAATGAGAAATGAGATCTCAGGCATCCCAAGTGAATCTCTGCTACACATCCTAATGAGGGTCAGTATGTTCTTCTTTTATATTCGACTGAACACATTTCTGCTGCACATCCTAACGAGGCAGTAAGCTTTTTAAAAAAATTCAAATGTCTACTCTTGAAAATAAGGGAGACTTCCAGCAGATCATTAAACAGCTAAAACAAGTGCACTGATTTGACAATAATTTAGGGGCACTTGGTCAGAAGCAATGGGAATTTGGGAAGGTAGTAGGCAACAAGGCACCTAGGAAGAAGTGGCGTTAAGCAGCAGAAGCTG
The DNA here is from genome assembly GCF_000296735.1 of Chrysochloris asiatica. Classification (NCBI taxonomy): domain Eukaryota; kingdom Metazoa; phylum Chordata; class Mammalia; order Afrosoricida; family Chrysochloridae; genus Chrysochloris; species Chrysochloris asiatica. Next base: position 2,767,930 of record NW_006408697.1, on the reverse strand, counting down.
ATGCAGAATGAATATGAGACACCCAATGCCTTGATCAGGTTTTGTAAATGCACTTTTTCTAGTGACTTTAAGGAAATCAACAGAGGCAAGACCAGATAGCCAGCATCTATTACTGGTGTGGCGCTGTGGGTTAATGCGCCAGACTGCCAAGTTGTTTGAACCAAAAGGCCAAAGGTTCAAGCTCACCAGTAGCTCCTCGGAAACCCTACACAGGGTCGCTATGGGTCGGAACTGACTCAACGGTACTAACAACAACAACAACTCTTAAAAGTTCTACTCTGTTGATCATTTCAAACAAGATTTTTTATTTTTACTTAAAAATTAAATCCTATCAAGCATTTGATGTAAATTGTCAATGCGAAAAGATCTGTTTAATTAAACACTTTAAAAGCAAGAAAATTCCTTCATGTATGAAGTACTCCACTTTCCACATAAACAAGTCAAACCTTTTGGACGTAGGGAAACAACTTGGCAACAACATTGTCTGAAAGGTCCTCAGCAGCCACTAAAGCAGACACGATGGTAGAAGCATAAAAGGTTAATAGTACCCTCAGCTGAGCTGCGCTTCCAGGATACTCAGCGAAAACCTGAAACACAAAACCCAAACAACTGCATTAAAGAGCGCAAGACCAACAAGATATAATACAGCTTTCCTGACTCCAGGTTTTGACATTTTCATTTCTGCCAGACGCAGCATTGAACAAATACGAACTCAATGATTCCATTAAATATGACAAGGATGATCTGCATGACAAGTTTCCTGATATTTTCATATTGCCTCAGAGTTTGCATAGTCACTGTAAACAGAATCAACAAGGAACAATTTGTTTCTGCATAAAAGCATCCTTGATCATGAAACACTGATTCTCAAATTGCTCAGGCTTCTAAACAAATTTTTTCCAAGAACCAGTGTCATTCAGGAAATTTTGCTTTAATGTCTTCTTCCTTCATAGCTAGGAATCTTTTAAAGGAATTACAGATAAGTCCCTGACTTACAATGTATTTTAGTTACAACAAACCACACTTAAAATGATCTTATGTTGTTTGTTTTTTGGTACATTAGCAATATGCCGCATTCACTTTATTGTCTGCAGACGTTTAATGTTACGATTTACTAATCAATGAAGTCAGTTTGGGCTAAGGGATAGAAATTGGGCAATATCCAACTTTAGCAATATACAACTGCACATGTGCCCAACAGCCTTTGACTCCAACTTCACTGTACTGACACTGGTATCGAAAAATGAAGATCAAATTTATAAAAACACTGATAATAAAAAACAGTAACAATGAAAACTAAAAGGAGAGATATCCAACACATCTCAAACAGACTTAGGACGGAAATGTTGGTACGGAAGGAACCCAGTCAGAAGTTGGAGACCACCTGTAAGCATACTACTCACCTTCACAGATTTTGTCACCAAACTACAAATGAAATCCATGAATCCAAGATCTTTATAACAGTGAGTAATCAAAGTTCCTTTAGCTAAAGGCACTCCAGATTGCTGTGGATGACACAAAAAATAAGTATGTTGACCCAAACACTTTTAATTTTATTAAAAACTTCTCATTCCTCCTTTTATTAATTCTTATCTCTGACCTTAGTATCATTCATCTGCAGTAAATGTAACTCTTTTCAGCCTTGTTCTGCTGTCATGTGCTCTCCTACCTAGCCTGGCTCACCATCCTCAAGATTCAGGACAGTCCCTGATAACACACCTTTACTTCTCATTACTGTGTGTTACAGAACAATGTGACAATAACAAATCAGCTGCTTTAACGACAAACTCATGCGTCTGATCTTACCCAGGTCCCAGTGGTATGCAATCATCCTTTTATTCATTTACAAATCCTTGTTGTTGTTGTTGTTAAGTACCGTGGAGTCAGTTCTGACTCCTAGCAATCCTGCTCGAGTCTTCTGAGGCCATAAATCTTCACGGGAGAAGAAAGCCTCATTTTTCTCCCGCGGAACAGCTGGTAGTTTCGAACTGCTGACCTTGAGGTTGGCAGCCCAACTTGTAACCAGTACACTACGAGAGCTCCTTAGTCACAACTTAATAGTTTCTTCAAGTCCTTCAATGTATCGTTATAGCTTAAACGCCTCAGTTATCAAATTTCACAACCAACAACATGGTACAGAAGGTGTAAGCTTCTGAATCACATCCAGTTTCAAATCACAACTGTGTCACTGAACACTGGCAAGTAACTTCATTCTCTGAGCCTGTCCTGTTCTGTAAAAATGGAGATCTGTGAGATTCTAAGACAACATAATATAAAATTGCCTAGGCTGATGACTAAACAAAAGCTAGCTACTATTAGTAAGAGTTTAGACCGAAAGTTAGTAAATAAAAATGGAGGAAATACTTTACAACTCCCAGCTGAACCACAACTTATTTCTCCAAATTAACAACTCCTGTAAGTTGGCTTGAACCATAAGGTCTGCGGTTCAAGCGCACCAGATGCTCCTTGGAAATGCTATACAAGGCTGCTATGAGTCAGAACCGACTCAAAGGCACTTAACAACGACAATTATGATTACACCAGGAGTCCTGGTGTGGCACTGTGGGTTAATGCACTGCACTGCAAGGGCGGCAGTTCAAGCTCACCAGCCTCTCCTCAGAAACCCTATATAGGGCTGTTGAGCCAGAACGGATTCAACGGCACTTAACAGTAACAATTAAGATTATGGAGTTCTGGTGTGGCACTGTAGAATAAGCACTGACCATAAGATCACTTTGAACTGCAAGGCTGGAAGTTCAAACCCACCAGTCACACCTCAGAAACCCTATACAGGGTCACTATGAGTTGGAACTGGCTTGATAGAACTTAGTAACAATTAAGATTTAGAACAGCTACAGATGCATGTTATTCACCAACCATACCTTAACGGGCAACAACCAGAACCATCTGTGTTTAGGATTATTAATTTTTAGAAGCTGTATGACTCGCACAAATATCCTCGTCTCATGGTATGGCAGGACACAAGCAATGAGGCTATCTTGATTATAAAGATGGATATGGAACCTGGGGAAAAAGCAGACAATTCCATCTGACCCAAAACTAGTAGGCACATATTTCCTTACAATTCCTAATCTTGTATCAATACAATAACTTTGACACAAAGAACTTAAAACTGTAAGCCTTCAAATGCACCTCAATCTTGTTCTGGCAATGAGTATGCATTGATATTTTAAATATTCGATGTCAAAATGTACATGCCATTCACTTTATGTCACTGTCTTCCCGCTCTGGAATCATCACAAACAAAAGAAAAACAATAGAAAAGTCAAATCCACAGAAAAGCAACAGTTGAAGGCCTGGAGAAATGGGAAATTGTACAATAAGGGATGGTGACTTTCTGCTTAAAGTGACAAAAACTTTTGGAAAAGGTAATGATGATGGCTGGGTAACTAAAGAAGAGAATTATGACACAGAACAATACATATATAAATGGTTAAAATGACAAAACTTGTGTTGTGTCTATTAACACAACAGAATTACAACATAAACAGAACATTTATTTTCAAAGAATTAACTAAAATGTGTAAGTGAACACCAGTAAGTGTGAAAATACACGGAATAAACTTACAGAAAACAATTTCCAAAGTGAATGCAAGATCAGACCTTGGAAATAAACGTCAGTTGTAGCCCATCTCTGCCATATGCTAGTTGTGTGACTCAGACAACTCAAGAGTCACTTCGCAATTCAAAAACGGAGCTAGCATAAACATATTCCCACTGGAATGTTGATACTGCATTCAGAGTGCGTATCACAGAGACCAATCTTCCTGAGGCATTATTCAGTTAGCCCACAATCGTTTCTGTAATTCCACTGCGTACCTGTGAATCAACCACTCCAGACATTTCTGCGCTGGTTTAAGAAGGAAGTAAGGGGACAAGTGAATAAGGAATAATGAAATGTTTTCATCCAGCTGTTTGTTCACTGCTTTGGTCTGAACACTACGCTCTATGGTTTTTGATAGTTGGCTGAACAATGGTACTTCAAACTGTCCAAAGGAAGGATCGATTCCAAGCAGTTCTTCCAGGCCAGTGCAACCTATGAACAGACCAGATTATTTAATAATTTTTTGCAAGCAAAACTCACCCCACCGCTCCTTTACAAGTTTTGTTGTTAACTGCTGTTGAGTTAGCCCCCAACTCATGGCAACTGCAGGCACGACAGAGGCAAGCACTGCCTGGTTCTGCGCCATCACCATGACTGGTTGTGAATCAAGGCTGACTTTCAGAGGCTGCTCCCCAGGCCTTTCAGTACTGACATCTCAGTCTGATGTTTCACTGAAATCTGTTGAGCTTTGTAGCAATATGTAAGCCTCTGCTGTCAGACAACCCTAAAACACCTGAAGGCTTTCCCAGTACATACTAGGTCCAAGATTGAGATTTCTAGTTTGCAACATATAGGATACATTTTATTTCACCAACTACCCACCCATTCCCACTGCCATCAAGCCGATTCCAAGTCACATGGACTCTGGACAGGGTTTCAGAGGCTGTTTATGGTTACGAATCCGGCTGCGAGCCGCAAGGTCAGCTAGTTCCGCGGGAGAAAGATGAGGCGTTCTGCTCCTGTAAAGATTTACAGCCTCAGAAACCCTGTACGGGGTCGCTATGAGTCGGAACTGACTCCACAGCACACAACAACAACAACAACAACAACAACAATCTTTAAGTAAATCTGTCTCCTGAAATTTGAACTGCCAACTTTGCAGTTCACAGTCCAGTGCTTATCTACAGCGCCACCAGTGATCTTGTGACCAGTGCAGAAAATGAGAAGAGACATGTAGAGCAGGACTGCTAACCCGAGGTCAGCAGTTCAAACCCACCAGCCACTCCTGGGAAGCCGTATATTGAAAGATGAGGCTTTCTACTCCCGTAAAGATTTACACCCTCGGAAACCCTGTACAGGGTCGCTATGGGTCGGAACTGACTCGATGGCACATAACAACAACAACAACAATGAGTACAAAAGACTCCATGGCCTAAACAACACCCTCACTAGGCCAGTCCTCTTGATGCCCACCCCGTCTAGATGCTCTTCCTCTTCACAAAGCAGCTGACCTCTGTAACCTTGCTATTGTTGTTATGTACAGCGGAGTCTGTTCTGACCCATATGACCCTGTACAGGGTTTCCGAAGCTGTAAATCTTTACGGGAGCAGAAAGCCTCATCTTTCTCCCACAGAACAGCTGGTAGTTTCGAAATGCCGACCTTGAGGTTAGCAGCCCAACTGGTAACCACTACACTACCAGAGTTCCTTTAGGCTGCAGGTTAATGCGCTGGACTGCAAAGCCGGTTTGGACCGCAAGGCCGGCAGTTCAAGCTCATCAGCCACTCCTCGGAAACCGTATACAGGGTTGTAAACAGTTGGAACCAACTCTATGGCACTTAACAGCCACACTCTTAGCCATTTCTAACTGGTTCAATAAGGTTTTTATTGGAAGATTAACAATGATTGAGCAAATTATCATGTGCCAAGTACTGTGTTAGATGTTTAAAATGCACATGTAATTATTAACTACCGTGGAGTCGGTTCCAACCCACAGCGACCTGTATAAGGTTGCCGAGGAGCAGCTGGTGAGCTTGAACCGCCGACCTTGAGGTCCAGCGTGTTACCCGCAGCGCCACCAACGACCCCGCTAAGTAAGTGTGGGGCGGCAGCATCCACAGAACAAACGTCTCAAGAGTTCTTCTACGTCGAGGGGTAAACTCACCAATGGCAAAGGCGGTGTCCCTGTCGATGGTGGCCGCTTCTTTGGGGTCAAACAACAAGGAGGCCACTTCATCTCTCGACAGGAGGCTGGGATCGCTTTGAGGGAGGGCGAGTCGTTGGAGCTGCTGGGCTAAGGACGTCATCCTTCACACCGGGAGACCGCGGATTTCTAAAATACAGACTAAGAGACACAACCACTGTAAGAAATCTCGAAAACCGTCAGGAGGCTGTCCGGGAACTCGCGAACCCCAGAGATACAAGCACAATTAACACGTAAATGGACTACGGCCCGGGGGTCGGGTCAAGACTTTCTCCAGCCTTGTCTCCGCAGATACCCCGACGGCAGTCTCATTCTCCCCCACAGCCCCACCAAGTGGTTCTGTACCCATCCTCACCCGGAGCCCGGACTCGAGCGAAGACTTTAAAGCCAACAACTCCTTACAACCTCATCCACATGGTACCGCGATAGCCCGCTCTCGCCCGGAAAACTAAAACATGCTGTCGAGAAGCTTCCGGTTTCAGGCACTACGGCAAGAGAAGAGGCACAAGTTTGCTGTAAATGCGACAAGATGGCTACTTGCCTGTGGCGAGGCCCCGCCCCTCCGCTCCACCCCTCCGCTCTGCCGCTCCGCCCCACCTCTGGGCGCCAGGTGTCTTCTGTCCGGGTTCTGTGGTACGCGGCGGGGCGTGTTGTTTGAAGCTCTTCCTCTGTAGGTGGGCCTTTTGTGAGCCTTAAGAACATGCAGCCACATCATTCTTTCAGCAAATACGTACGCAGCTTTGACTTTGAACCAGCAACCTTGCATAGCGGTTATAAGTTGTGAAATTATGTTGCCTGAGTTCAAATAACGAGTTAGCGTCTATCAGCAATTATTTTAAACTTTCAGAGTTTGCTACCTCTAATTAAAACTGGGATTTTTTTTGTTGTTGCTAAGTGCCCTCTAGTCAATTCCGACCTATAGCGACCCTGTATAGGGTTTCCGAGGAGCAGCTGGTGAGCTTTATTGTTAGTAGATTATTTTCAACATACAAGGGGGCCTCAAAAAGTTCATGGAAAAATGCCATCGTCTCTTAATTCCATTTTCCAATAAAATCTTTGAAGCCCCTTCATACATATATTAAAACTGACACACTAGTATCTGTTGATGAGAAACCAAATGAGATGTATGTAATTAGTAATATCAATTTAGCGTGCAGAATCTATATTTTAGCTAAGGGTTTGACACTTAGCGAACCTGTATAGGGTTTCCAAGGATCGGCTGTTGAGCTTGAATCACTGAGCTTGTGGCTCAAACCGACTTGCAGTCCAGCGCATTAGCCCACAGCGCCACACCAGGACCCCAAAAGCCAGGTACTAAGGAGCTCTGGTAGCGTAGTGGTTACGAATCGGGCTGCGAACCTTAAGGCCAGCAGTTCGAAACTACCAGCTGTTCCGCGGGAGAAAGATGAGACGTTCTGCTCCCGTAAAGATTTACAGCCTCGGAAACCCTGTACAGGGTCGCTATGGGTCGGAAACGACTCGACGGCACTTAACAACAACAATAAATACAGTAATAGATAATTGAAAAGTTAACCATTTGTTCTTCATATGGTGTGCCAGACAAAGATATTTACATTATTATGAATCTGAGAATTAGTGGACGTGTTATAAAAAATGACAATAATTTGTTTGATAATTTTGAAATGCAAAATGCAGCTGTTGAAAAAACTGGCAATCAGCAAGAGCAATTGCCAGCTACACCCCTAGAAACCAGCAGATGGCACCAAAGCATTTTCCTGAAGCATAAAAACTGGCCTGCTAAACGCAAGGTCCCCTAGTTCAAACCCACCAGCGATCCTCGGAAACCCTATACAGGGTCACTATGAGTCAGAACCGAATTCACTGAAGTTAGCGGCAACAACAGAGTGCATTCAGTAAAGTTTCCCTAGCTCCCATAAGTATAGCAGCAGTTTTCAAACCTGTGAAACATGATCTGTGTTTAAATGAAACATGAAAACTGCCCAATTATCTAAAATTTCATTTTATTATACTTTTGTTGTTTTGGTTAAGTGTCATGGAGTCGGTCCCTTATACAGGGTTTACAAGGAGTGGCTGATGGGTTTGAACTGCCAACCTTGCAGTTAACAGTCCAGTGCTTATGCTACAGCGCCATACCAGGATTCCAATGTTGTAACATGCAAAGAAAAAACAGTCTTACTTTTAAATGCTATTTATAGAGGTACAGAACTTAAAAATGTTTTTATTATCTTAGCTAATGAGAATTATTCAAAGTCATTTGCTTAATAAATTTATTAAGTTTTTCTTGTTAGATGCTATCAAGTGGGTTCCAAGTCATAGTGACCTTATTTATGCACAACAGAATGAAATACTGCCCTTCACTGCTCCAGCCTCCCAGTTGTTAAGCTTAAGCCCATTGCTGCTGCCACTGTGCCAATCTATCTCACTGGAGTCTTCCTCTTTTTCTCCGACCCTCCAGGACTCTTCAGACATGTTATCAGTTTTATTATAACTGTATTCCATTGCTTCATAAAGTTAAATAATAACATGGAAGATATTTTAAAAGACCCAAATTGAACTGAACTAGAGGTCCTGGTGTGGCGCTGTGGGCTAATGCATCAGACTGTAAAGTCGTTTGAACTGCAAGGTTGGTGGTTCAAGCTCATCAGCTGCTCCTTGGAAACCCTATACTGGGTCACTATGGGTCGAAATCAACTCGACGGCACTTAACAACAACAAACTGTATGAGATGACCAAGTATATATCCTCTTTGAACGAGGTTAATGACAAAAGAGATATTGCTAAGTAGACTCAGTGGCATGAAAGAAAGAAAAAAAGGTAGCAGAAGAGAAGAAAAAAAATTAGTGAACTTGGCATAGCAATAGAAAGTATGCAAAAAGAATTTTTTAAAAAATGAACAAGCACCAGTAAACTATGGAACAACTTCAAGTAGACTAACATATATGTAATTGGAGTCGCTATAGGGAAGGAGGTGGACAGAAAAATGCATGAAGAAATAATGGTGGAACATTTTCCAAATTTAATAAAAACCATGAACCCATAGGTCAAAAAAGCTCAATACACCCCCATGCAAGACACATGAAGAAAACGACACCAAAATGCACCATAATCAAAATGATAAAGGATCATATAAAAATTTAAATAGTAGAAAAAGAGAAAGATAGAAGAATTGTGTATCAATTTGGGGGTTTATGTAAGAGAAGATTCTCTAGAAGTTTCAGAAAAAATTACTATTGAGGGAAATATCAGCAGATATGGTGGTGGTGATGTGCAGTGGAATCGGTTCTGACTCATAGCGACCCTGTATAGGGCTTCCAAGGCTGTAAATCTTTACATGAGCAGAAAGCCTCATTTTCCTCCCAGGGAATAGCTGCTAGTTTTGAACTGCTGACCTTTTGATTAACAGCCTGACTCTGTAACCACTATGCTACCAGAGCTTCTTATCAGCAGGAATAGTTACATACAAATGATAAATTCAACTATGCTCTGCTTTTTAAAATAGCACATTAATAAGTAACCAAATTTAAAAGACAAGCAACAGGGAAATTTTTTATTTAAAAGATAAGAGGATAAATATTAAATGTACTAAGAAGCTTCAAAAAGTTTGTGGGAAAATGTTACTATGTTTTGTTGTTGTTGTAGCAATATGTACAATAAAACACTTGCCATTTCAACCATTTTTACATGTGCAATCCAGTTATACCAACCACACTCCCTTGGCACACAACCATGACCACAATTCATTTTTAAACCTTTTTTTCTCTCTTTCTTTCCTTATCCCCCTATTTTTTTTCTTACCCTTTTTTTTATTTGCAGAACATTTCCAATGGTTTGTGCTAATGAGAAAATAAGTATACATTGTTACCCTTCCAATATATTAAAAAAAAGACAAAAGTAATTCCCCTTTTGCTCCTCCTTCTTTGTTCTTCCTTTCTTTTCCTCTTAGCTGTCATTCACATCACCCAAATTAGCGTTTGTTTGCACTCTACCCAGTGAACAGTTCACAGAATGTTTACTATAAAATGAAAACCTTTTCTTGACTTTTTACTATTTTTTTTAATATATATAAGTTTTTATTGTAAGGTTTACATGGAAGAATATCAATTTAAAATTCATCCTATCATATTTCATTTCATTGCAATGATTACAGTCCCTTCCATGCATCATCAAATAACCAAATAACCCCACAGGCCCACCCTTCCCCTCCCCACCCCCAGCCGCCAGCACACAGCCCCTCTCCCTCCTTGAGTCCAGTGTCCCCGGCTGCTTCATCTGTCCGTGTCATCATCTCTGTCTCCATCCCTGGCGTCACTGCTTCTCTGGGTAGGGTCCCGCACTCTGATCTTCTCAATTGATGGTCCCAGGGACCTCTGCTCCTGGGCTGCAAAATCAATCTCTCCTCTCCTTTTGTCAAAAAACATCTACCTCTATATTT
>NW_006408697.1:2751621-2757193 GCF_000296735.1 Chrysochloris asiatica | reverse complement strand
CTTCTTTCTTCTTCTAGTCAAGTTCTGATCATCCAGCCATCGAAGCCAGGTCGAGTGGATGTTCTTGTGTAAGTATGGGTGTTCTTGTGCATCTCTCCTCACTTCGTATCAGCTGGACGCTTCACTCTCCGCTTTAGTCCTCTGTGGCCATGTCACTGCCTCTGGGCCCATACTGCTGGCCATCTAGGTCTCCACCGGGGTTCATAGGGGTCTTGCCATACTGCTGGCCATCTAGGTCTCCACCGGGGTTCATAGGGGTCTATTGAATGGTCAGACTTAGCTCCCAACTTCATTGCTGTTTTTTCCCCTCTTCCCCTTATCAGTTACTAATGTGGTCACCAGCCAGACCACATACCTGCTCATGTATTCCCCTTGAGTCTCAGTCTTAGAAGGGAGTTTGCACTGAGGGGTCCTGGGTGAACAGCTTGTTCTTGTAGTAATCAATCAGACTGCTGTTACTGTTTTGGAGTGTTCCTGCCGGTCTTTATTTCATGAAGCATTTTCTGTTCTTCTGGCTGCTTCAGGCTGGTCTACTCGTCTTTTCCTGTGGAAATTTTCTACCTCAGACGATTCTGAATGGGGTTCTGGATTCCACCTATGGTCTTATGCAATGTAAAGGCTCCACAAGAAGCCTCTTTCACTGGGCAACTTCTAGCCCCCTTTAAGGTATTCCCATCAGTTGCAGGCTGAAGACGGACTTACAAGCTTTCTGTAGTGATATTTCTGGCTATTCATTTCTCCCTCCCTCTGATGTCTATTTTACAATGGTAGGCAAAGGAAACCAAGAGTCAAAAGCCAGCCAAGCATCTTAACATTATTCCCCTCTTTTATGCCTTCAAACCATGTCTCAATCCCTGTATCCTGGATCCCAGTTGTTCCAAGGTTGTGCATACCTCATTGTTTACCTCTGTCCCACTTAGCCCATGCAAACCTGCCTAACTGCTCTCCCATCAGCCTTGTTCTCCCATTCCCCTCCCCCTTCTTGTGTATGGTCTCCTCCCAGGACCCCCCTCAGCACCCACGCTATCCTGTGTCTATTCCCTACCCTGTGCTCTATCTTCCCCTTCCTCCCTCCCCTCCTCTCGTCCCAAACATCGTGGCGATCAGCAAATACATATATTTAATAATTTTTCCCCCTTTTAGGGTGGGTTCTTTTTCTTAGCCTTTTACAATAATGGTCCTATGCAGAATTTCTCCTTTTGTGACTGACTAATTTCACTCAGCATAATGTCCTCAAGGTTCATCCATGTTATGCGGTAGCTTTCAGCTTCCTTGTTGTTCTACAAGGTAGCATAATATTCCATTGTGTGTATGTACCACAGTTTGTTTATCCTTTCTTCCATTGATGGGCACTTAGTCTGTCTCCATCTTTTTGCTATTGTAAATAGTGCTACTATGAACATTGTTGTTGTTAAGTGCCGTTGAGTCGATTCTGACCCATAGCGACCCTATACAGGGTTTCCAAGTCTGTAAATCTTTACGGGAGCATAAAGCCTCATCTATCTCCCATGGAGTGGCTGGTAGTTTTGAACTGCTGACCTTAAGGTTCACAGCCTGATTCATAACCACTCCGCTACCAGAGCTCCTTGCTATGAACATTGGAGTGCCTATATCTACTCATGTTATGGCTCATATTTCTTGTGGGTAAATATTAAGTAGAGGAATTGCTGGATCATAAGGTATTTCTATTTCCAACCTTCTGAGGAAGCGCCATATTGCTTTTCAGAGAGGTTGGACCACTTTGCAATCCTACCAACAATGCAGGATCGTCCCAATCCCTCCACATCCTCTCCAGCATTTATTGTCCTCTACTTTTTAGATCTTTGCTGTTATTGCTGGTGTGAGATGATATCTCATTGTTGTTTTGATTTGCGTCCTGGTGTGGCATTGTGGGTTAATGTGCCAGACTACAAAGCCATTTAAACTGCAAGGTCGGTGGTTCAAGCTCACCAGCTGCTCCTCAGAACTATGGGTCAGAATTGACACAACAGTATTCAACAACAACAACAATGGCTAGTGATCATAAACATTTCTTCATATATTTGTTGGCTACCTGGATTTCCTCCTTGGTGAAGTGTCTGTTCATGTCCTGTGCCCATTTTTTAATTGGGTTATTTGTTTTTTTCTTGTAGAGGTGTTGTAGTTTCCTGTATATTTTAGAAATGAGTCCCTTATCTGATGTGTCACTGCAAAAGATTTTTTCCCATTCTGTGGGTTCCCTTTTTACTCTTTTGGTGAAGTGTTTTGATGCACATAAGTTTTTAATTTTTAGTATGTCCCACCCATCTATTTTGTCTACTTTTGTTTGTGTATTTCTCAAAATGTTTGATTGTGTATTCCCTATATTAGAGCCCTTACATTTGTCCCCGTTTTTCATAATTCTGGGATTCACATTTAGGTCTTTAATCCATGTTGAGTTGGTTTTGTATAGGGTGTGATTGTTTCAATCTTTTGCATATCGCTTTCCAGTTCCACCAGCACCATCTGTTAAAGAGACTATCACCTCCCCATGCAATATACCTAGGCACTTTGTCAAAAATCAGTTGGCTGTATGTGGATGGGTTAATTTCTGGATTCTCCATTCTGTTCCATTGATCAATATATCTTTCATTGTATCAGTACCAGGCTGTTTTGACCACCATAACCATGTAGTAGATTTTGAAATCAGGGAGTGAGAGGCTTCCAACCTTGTTCTTCTTCTTAAGCAATTCTTTGCTTATCCTGGGTCTCTTTCCTTTCCATATAAAGGTTGTAATAGTCTTTTCCATCTCTTTGAAGAATGTCGCTGGAATCTGGATTGGGGTTGCATTATATGTGTAAATCACTTTGGGTAATATTGACATTTTCACGATGTTTCGTCTTCCTATCCAGGAACATGGTATGTTCTTCCACTTTTGTAAGTCTCTTTTGGTTTCTTGTAGTAGAGTTTTGTAGTTTTCTTTGTATAGGTCCTTTGTATTCTCAGGTTACATTTATTCCCATATATTTCATCCTTAGGGTAGCTATTGTAAATGGTATTGCTTTCCTAATGCCCTTTTCAGCACTATCATTGTTACTGTAGAGGAATCTAACTGATTTTTCTGTTTATCTTACACCCTGCCATTTTGCTCAATCTTCTAATGATGTCTAGTAGCTTTTTTACTGAGTCTTTGGGGTTTTCTATGTATAGGATTCAATCTTCTGCAAATATTCTATTTCCTCTTTGCCAATTTGGATGCCTTTAATTTCCCTATTTTGCCATATAGCTCTGGCTAATACTTCGAAAACAATATTGAATAGAAGTGGTGACAAAGGTATCCTTGTCTGGTTCCTGTTTGCAGAAGGAAGGCTTTCAGTTTCTCTCCATTGAGAGTGATGTAGGCTGTTTGTTTTGAATTATATGTTCTTAATTATGTTGAGGAATTTCCCTTCAATTCCTATTTTGTTGAGTGTTTTTATCAGGTAAGGATGTTGGATTTTGTCACATGCCTTTTCCGCATCAATCGATATGACCATGTGGTTCTTTTCCTTTTTCTTATTTGTATGGTGGATTACATTGATTGTTTTTCTAATGTTGAACCATCCTTGCATCCCTGGTATGAATCCCACTTGATCATGATGTATTGTCTTTTTGATGTGCTGCTGGATTCTGTTGGCTAGGATTTTGTTGAGAATTTTTGCACCTAAGTTCAAGAAGGATATTGATCTGTAATTTTCTTTCTTAGTGATGTCCTTCCTTGGTTTTGGTATGAGGGTTATGCTTACTTCATAAAAAGTATTAGGAAGTTTTCCGTCCTCTTCTAGCTTCTGGAATAATTTGAGTAGAATTGGTGACAGCTCTTCCATGAATTCTTGGTAGAACTCACCAGTGAAGCCATCTGGGCCTGGACTTCGTTTGGTTGGGAGTTTTTTGATGACCTGATCAATTTCTTCTTTTGTTATGGGCTTTTTCAAGTGTTCTACTTCACTCTGTGTAAATTTAAGTAGGTCAAGTATTTCTAAAAATGTATCCATCTCTTCTAAGTTTTTGAATTTGTTGGAGTACAGCTTTTCATAGTATTCTGTTATTATACTTTTGATTTCATTTGGTTCCGTTGTGACATCACCCATGTGGTTTCTAATGCGAGTTATGTGTGTCTTCTCCCTCTTTTCTTTTGTTAGCTTTGCCAATGGTTTGTCAATTTTATTAATCCGTTCAAAGAACCAGCTTCTTGTCCTGTTGATTCTTTCTATAGTTTTTCTGTTTTCCATCTCATTTATTTCTGCTCTTATCTTTATTATTTCTTTTCTTTTGGTGACTGTAGGTTCCCTCTGTTGGTCTGTTTCTAATTGTTGTAGATGCTGTATTAATGTGTTAATTTTGGTTCTTTCTTGTTTTTGGATGTGTGCGTCTATTGCAATAAAGTCTCCTCTCAGCAGCGCTTTCACCGTGTCCCAAAGATTTTCATCTAGTTTGTTTCTAGGAACTTTATGAATTCACGTTTAATTTATTCTTTTACCCAGTTGCTTTCCAGCAGGGTGTTACTCATTTTCCATGTATTCGACTTTATTTCCTTGGTCTTCTTATTATTGATTTCTTATTTTCTAGCATTGTGGTCTGAAAAAGACGCTTTGTAGTATTTTGATGTTTTTAAATTTATGGAGGCTTGCTTTGTGACCTAACACTTGGTCAATTCTGGAGAATGTTACATGTGCACTGGAGAAGAATGTATATTGTGCTGTTGTTGGGTTGAATGCTCTGTATACATCTATGAGATCAGGTTGTTTGATTGTACTGTTTAATTCCTCTGTAACTTTGTTGAGTTTCTTTCTGGTTGTTCTGTCCTTTATCGGAAGTAGTGTATTAAAATCTCCCACTGTAATTGTAGATTTATCTATTTCTTTCTTCAATTCTAGTAAGGTTTGCTTCATATATCTTAGTGCTTCTTCATTGGGAGTGTAGATATTTATTATGGTTATGTCGTCTTGCTCAATTGAACCGTTGATTATGAGATAGTGTCCTTCTTTATCTCTTATGCTGGTTTTTGTCTTACTGTTTACCTTATCAGAGATTAGTATTACCACTCCTGCTTGTTTATTGTTGCAGTTAGCTTGGTATATATTTTTTCCATCCTTTAACTTTTAGTCTGTTTTTGTCTTTGTGTGTAAGGTAGCACATTGAAGGGTCTTATTTTCTTATCCATTTTGCCACTCTCTGTCTCTTCACTGGTGCATTCAATCCATTGACATTCAATGTAATCATCAATAGGTATGAATTAATTGCTGCCATTATGTTAATATTTTGGTAGTGCTGTTTGTTCATTTGTTCTGCATGCCTTCTTGTGCTGAGTTTGTGTTTTTTTTGTGCTATTTCTAGTCATTTTTTCCCCTTAGTTTGCATGCTTGCTTGTTCTGCTTGGAAGTTCATTTTCATGGTAAGTTGTGAAGTGTTAACTTTCTTTGGGGTTACATTATAGTCTAAAAACTTCTCTCTATTTAAGACAAGTCCTGGTATGGTGCTGTGGGTTAATGCGCTAGACTGCAAAGCCAGTTTGAACTGCAAGGTTGGTGGTTCAAGCTCACCAGTCACTCCTTGGAAACCCTCTAGAGGGTC
>NW_006408697.1:2720888-2750461 GCF_000296735.1 Chrysochloris asiatica | reverse complement strand
CTTTCAGCAAGCAAGGTTGTATCATCTGCATATTGCAGGTTGTTAAAGAGTCTTCCTCCAATCCTGAAGCCACATTTTTCTTCATAGAACCCAGCTTCTCAGATTATTTGCCCAGGGATATCATGTTTGGAAATGTGGAGGGTCAGAGAAAAAGAGGAAGACCCCCAGCGAGATGGATTGGCCAAGTGGCAGCATCAATGGGCTCTAGCATGGCAACAATAGTGAGGTTGGCCCAGGACTGGGCAGTGTTTCATTCTGCTGTACATAATGTTGCTATGAGTCAGTACCGACTTGATGACACCTAACAACAACAACAACAAATATATATATATGATCCTAGGTAGCACAGTGCTTACAAGTCAGACTACTAACCTGAATGTCAACAATTTGAAACTATCAGCCATTCCACAGGAGAAAGATGAGGCTTCCTACTCTTGTAAAGTTTTGCAGCCCCAGAAACTCTATGCAGGGTCACTGTGAGTCAGAACCGACTCCATGACACACCATCACCACCACCAGGTGTCACAATCTATGATCAGTTGCTAAACTAGAGGTTGGTAATTCTAACCCACCCAGTGGCTCTGTGTAAGAAAGATCTGGCGAACTTCTTCAATAAAGATTACAGCCAAGAAAATCCAGTGGAGCCATTTTAATCTGTAACACATGGGGTTACCATGCGTTGTGAATCAACTCCATGGCAGCTTACAAGAAACCCAGCAAGATTGCGACAGATAAACACCAAAAACATAACCCAAAGGATGCACAAAAATTAAATCAAACTAGTGAATTTAAACACCTGTAGATTATAATAATGTATCTTTTATTTCACTTTGAGGTGCTCTTCTCTTCAATACCATGCCCCACAAACTCTAGCCTTCTTGTTCTCCCTGGCAAAAGTTAATCTTGTTTATTCCTTGTTGTGGTTTTTGTTAGGTGCTGTTGAGTTAGTTCTGACTCATAAGTGACCCATCTAACAATAGCACAAGACACTGCCCAGTCCTGCACCATCCTCACAAGTGTTGTTATGTTCGAGTCCATGTTGCAACCACTGTGTGGTTCCATCTCACCCAGGACTTCCTCTTTCTCACAAACCCTTTACTTTACCAACCAAGCATGATGTTCTTTTCCAGAATCTCATTCCTCCTCCTAATGGCACGTATGTCTAAAGTGCCATCCTGGCTTCTAAATCTCACTGTCCTGGCTTCTAAGGTCCTCCCTATACTTCTTCCAACACAGACTTGTTAGTTCTTCTGGCAGTCCATGGCATATTTACCATTCTTTGCCAAAACCATAATTCAAATATTCATTCCGTACAAAGTATTATTTTAATTTATATTAGCATGCCATAACAGGAGTGCCACATTTTGGAAAGTAATTTGGAAGTATTCTTCAAGAATTTAAAATATGTTCATACCCACTAGCTTACTAATTCCATTTCTGGAAGTCTATAATAATCCAGCATTGCACAGTCATAAACAGATTATTAGCACTTTATTGTGTGGGAGGGTAGAATTTTATAAATATGCTCTCACATAGTCAAATATAAACACAGTATATGTGTAAATATAACTTTTAAGAAGCTATAGTTGAAATAAAAACAAAGATACATTTCTAGTTTATCTATAACACAATAATTTTTACATATGTCACATTCCCTTTTGAATCTATCTCTAATATTTAAACTTGAATGAGTATAATTAATGCTTTTACTATAAATAACTTTGTATATATTACTAGAGACACTATCATAACAACAACTCTATATTAACACAAATGTACATTTGTGGTTATGCTCTTTTAAAGATTTTTCTTAGATTGGGAACAAAGGCTGTACTTTGAAGAAGACAGGACTCAGGTTTTGATTACAAAAAGGGTAATGGAGTGAATTCACTCCATTTAATATAATTATAGGAGTCCCGGTGTGGCACTAGGGGTTAATGCGCTGGACTACAAAGTCGGTTTGAACCACAAGGTCAGTGGTTCAAGCTCACCAGCTGCTCCTCAGAAACCCTATACAGGGTCACTGTGGGTCAGAACTGACTCAATGACACATAACAACAAATACTTATAAGACACCAGGAAATTTTTAGTCTATATGTCAGAGTCTACTTATGAGTTGGGCAGCTAGTCTCATGGTCAGCAGTTTGAAACTACCAATGGTTCCATGAGAGAAAGATGAGACTTTCTGCTCCTGTAAAGATTTATAGCTTCGGAAACCCTATGTAGGGTCGCTATGAGTCAGAATTGACTCCACAGCACATAACCACCACCACTACCACAAAAATTTTAAGTTACAAGTATAACTTCAGGTATTAAAAAATATGCAAAGGTTTTAGATGTCTTATACATAAGACAGTTATTATTTTGGATTATCAGAAAGATAAAGGGAGAATTCATCCAACCTCAAGCTTCAAAATGGAACAGGTCAAAATTATGTGAGCATTTCAAGTTGGAAGGATGGTGCCATACCCTTCAGAACTAATGGGACGAGCACTAGAAAGTAAATTTTTATTGTATTCGTACACGTTTCTAGTCTTGTGTTTTAATGAAATATACTTTCAAAATGTTTCAAAGGGTCTTAGAATCTTAGGGTGCCATGACTATTGTACAAGAAGTTCATCAGAGAAGACTAAAAATAATAGAATGGAACTTTTCTCATACCATCTTCTTCCATTAATAAGGGGTGCCAATTGAATTTTTCCCAGGGAAATGAATCATTATTAATTTGTATAATCTGTGCATCTGATTAGTCATCAGTCGACTGTTCTAATGGGATCTCCCAAAAAAAGTGTATCTTTCTTGTGCTTTGGTAGAACTCTGCCAAGATCACCAATAAAATAACGTGTTTTTCAGCTAGTATCAGGTTGGCCACTGTGTCATTCAATCCAAGTCATTGCATGATAAATGAGGAGAAGCTGGTCTTTAGCTAGAAGGAAGCATTAGCAGTATCTAGTCTAGACTATCGAGCCACTGGGTGGTACACACAGTTGTGCGTGGTTGCTATCTGAAAGGTTTGTACTTCAAGCCCGCCTACAAGTGCCAATGGTCTGTTGATCTACTTGTAAAAACTCAGTCCATTGCAAACACAAATGGAGCACTATGGTACTTAGACCCACCGGAGATGGTCCCGAGAAGAAGCTAACTGATGACATCGGTTTAATACGGAAGGCAGCCATTTAAAAGATCCCAGGACATTCAGCTTAATGGGCAAGATAATGTAGTGGTCAACTTCCCTTGGGAAGTTTATCCTCCAATAGAAGGTGACATTCAAACTGTGTACTGAGAGATTGAATAGAGACACACAAGATGACAAACTGGTTGTTGCAAGATAAGGAGTAGGTCAGCATATAAATGGGTACAGCAATAGTGGGGACAGCGTTTGGGAACATGACTACAATGTGGAATGTGTTAGGAGGAAATGGTTTGGAAGGAAGCTGGAGTGGGAGATGGAGGTCAGGTCATGGAAGGCCTTCTCCTGCAGGTAGGGAAGCATGAAACGGGGTCTACTCTGCAGGTGGCTGACTCTGGCAGTGATACGGAACTCAGATCAGAAAGGTCAAGGTTGGCAGCAGAGGGACCAGTAAGGGAGTCCTCAGGGTATGTTAGCAAGTTCCCCAGATGGTACAAATGGTTAACACACTCAGCAGCTAACCAAAAAGTTGACAGCTTAAATCTACCCAGAGGAACCTCAGAAGAAAGTCCTGGCAATCTATTTCTGAAAATTAAGTCACTGAAAACGTCATGGGGCACCAAACGTCGGAGTCAACTCATTGCCAACTGGTGCTGGGGATGGGATTATGACAAGCTTTTAATTCATTTCTCTTCAAGTGCCATTTAGAAATGATTTCTTCTGTTTGTGTAGCATAAGTCACTGAAATGTAGAAAGCATAGGTTTTACAGCCACACAAATATTTTATGAAATAAAAAGAGCTATCAGCATGAAGGCATTTAACAAACAAACAAAATTCTAATGGTAACTAAGAAATTGACCAAAGACCAGAAGAGTTGTGGATGACATCAAGAACATCACACAGGAAGAAAGTAAAAAGAAGACAAGAAAGAAGGAAAAGACCAAAATAGATGTCATACTCTCCAGCATAAAGATGTTAATGCAAAGGGAAGAAATGAGGAGGTAAAAGCTGAAAAGAAAATTTCAAAAGGCAGCTCAAGAAGACAAAGTAAAATATTATAATGAAATGTGCAAAGATTGCAGTTAGAAAACCAAAAGGGAAGAACATCCTCTGAATTTCTCAAGCTGAGGGAATTAAATAAAAAACTCATGCCTCAGCTTGCAATATTGAAGGATTCTATGGACAAAGTATTGAATGATGCAGAAAACATCAAAATAAGATGGAAGGAATACACAGAGTCACTGTACCAGAAAGAGATGGTTGGTGTTCAACCATTTCAAAAGGTAGTATATGGTCAACAGCCATTGATACTGACGGAGGAAGTCCAAGGTGCATTGAAGGAATTGGCAAAGAACAAGGCACCGGGAATTGATGGAATAAAAATTGAAATCTTTCAACAAACTCATGTTATAGTGGAGACACGCACTCATCTATGCCAAGAAATTTGGAAGACAGCTACCTGGCTATCTGATTGGAAAAGAGTCATATTTGTGCCCATTCCAAAGAAAGGCGATCCTACAGAATGGAGACATCATTGGACGATATCATTAATATTTCATGCAAGTAAAATTTTGCTAAAGGTAATTAAAAATGGGTGCAACTGAACATTGACAGGGGACTGCAAAAAACTGAAGCCAGATTCAGACAAGGACCTGGAACAAAGAATAGCACTGATGATGTCAGATGGATCTTGTCTGAAAGCAGAGAGTACCAGAAAGATGTTTACCTGTGCTTTATTGACTATGCAGAGGTTTTCAGTTATGTGGATCATGACAAGCTATGGACAACATTGAGGAGAATGAGTATTCCAGAATACTTAATTGTGCTCATAAGGAACCTGTACATAGACCAAGAGGCAGTTGTTTGAACAGAACTAGGGAACACCAAATGGTTTAAAATAAGGAAAGATGTGCCCTAAGGTTGTATTCTTTCACCATACTTACTTAATCCATAGGCTGAGCAAACAGTTCAAGAAGCTGGATTATATGAAGAACAACATGGCCTCTGGATTGGAGGAAGATTCATTGACAAACTGATAGGTAGATGAAACAACCTTGCTTGCTAAAAGTGAAGAGGCCTTAAAAATACTTACTGATGAAGGTCAAAGGCCACAGCATTTGGTATGGGTTGCACCTCAATGTACAGAAAACAAAAAATACTTAACCACTGGACCAATAAATAACGTCAAGATGGATAGAGAAAAGACTGAAGTTGCCAAAGACTTTGGTTTGCTCAGATCAACTATCAATACTAATGGAAGCAGCAGTCAAGAAATCGAATGATGTACTGCATTAGGTAAATCTGCTGCACAAGACCTATTTAAAGCATTCAAGACCTCTTTAAAGATGTCAGTTTGAGAACTAAGGTGCAACTGACCTAAGCAAAAATATTTTCAATAGCCTGGTATGCATGTGAAAGTTGAACAATGAGTAAGAAAAACTGTAGAAGAATTGATACATCTGAGCTATGGTATTGGAGGAGACTCTCGAAAGTACCATGGACTGCCAAAAGAACCAACAGATCTGTATTGGAAGAAGTGCAGCCAGAATGCTCCTTAGAAGCCTGGATGGTGAGATTTTTGTCTCTCATACTTTGGACATATAATCAGGAGGTACCAGGCCCTGGAGAAGGACCTCATGCTTGATAAAGTGGGGGGCCAACAAAAAAGAGGAGGACCCTCAATTATATGGATTGGCACAGTGGCATCAGCTATGGTCTCAAATGTAATAACCATTGTGAGAATGGTGTCGGACAGGGTGGTGTTTCATTCCATCATGCATAATAAGGCTGCTATGACTTGGTACCAACTTGATAGCACCTAATTGCAACAACAAGAACAACAACTAAGAAAAATAGCTTTGATTTAGAAAAATAGCTTTGATTAAGCTTGAGGATGAGTGCCTTGAATCTAGGAACTGGCTTCCAAATTAATACTGAAATAGAAAGAACTGAGTCCTGAAGCCAGAATGGCATATGGTAGATTTGTCTTCTCTTAGGGATAGTGAAGAATTTTCATTAGCATATTATCTACATATCCAAAATTTAGCCAGAAAGGAGCTATTAGTTAAGATAGTTCTAGCAGTACAATTCTTTGCATGAGTTATTGAGTCCCTGGTGTGGTGCTGTGGGTTAATGCGTCAGACTGCAAAGCCATTTGAACTGCAAGGTCAGCAGTTCAAGCTCACCAGCTGCTCCTTGGAAACCTTATATAGGGTCGCTATGGGTTGGAATCGACTCGACGGCATTTCACAACATCAAATACTAGTTGTGGTGTGGTTCTGCAGGATAATGCACAGGACTGAAAGGTCAGTTTGAACAGCAGAGTCAGCAGTTCAAACTCACCAGCTGCTCCTCAGAAACCCTGTACAGGGTTGCTATGAGTTGGAACTGACTCGTTGGCCCTTAGCACCAAACAACAACAACATCAAATACTAGATCTTACAAAGTCTGATTTTTTTAAGATTAAGTCCTGAGATTTTGCCCTTGCTTTAGAACACTAGGATTATATATTTTGAAACTTTGGGGGGAATCCTATATTTTCTCCCTGTAAGTTATCATTGTTGAAGATAACAGCATGGATCCTCCTTCACTTCAGACCATCGTCTGTAATCCTCTAGCTGGAAGGCCCGCCTCTGGTGGTATTCACAGCAGAAACAGTACCAGGCTTGTGCATTGCAGATTTGCAGACAGGTCAGAAAGGAATATAATAGCAGACATTTATTTCTCACTTTAGATACAGCAATTATGCAGTATAACAGAATATCAGAGGCTAAATTGTTTTTAGAGATCATGCAATCCAACTACCTCGTTTTATAGAGGGTTTCAATAGGAACCATAGTTCACTGATCAGATTTGCAGAATATAAAAAGATTTTCGATATTCGGTGCTGGAGAGGGTTTGGAGGAGGGTATGGAGAGGGTATGGAGGAGGAACATAGTTATAAACTGTGGGAAAACAAAAAGTGATGTATTTCTGGAGGGTCTCGTGGTACTGTACAAATTCACAATACAAACTCCTATAACCTTTGACTCAGGGATACAATTTAAAGAAAGCTATCCTAAAGCAAAAAAGGAGTCTTGGTAGACTAGTGCTTAAATTACTCAGCTGCCAATTGAAAGTCCATCAGCTGTTCCTCAGTAGAAAGATGTGGCAATCTGTTTCCATAAAGATTTACAGCTTTGGAAACCATATTGGGGCAATTTTACTTGGTCCCACAAGAGTCCTGGTGTGGTCCTGTGGGCAAATGCTCTGGACTGCAAAGTCATTTGAACCACAAGTTTGGCGGTTCAAGCTTACGAGATGCTCCTTAGAAACCCCGTACAGGGTCACTATGGGTTGGAACTGATTCGATGGCACTTAACACCAACAACAATAGGTTGTGGCACTGTAGGATCAGCACTGGAATGCAAACCACAAGGTTGACAATTCAAATCGGGCTGCAAACCACAAGGTCAGCAGTTAGAAACTACCAGCTGTTCCACAGGAGAAAGATGAGGTGTTCTGCTCCCGTAAAGATTTACAGCCTCGGAAACCCTGTGCAGGGTCGCTATGAGTCAGAACTGACTCCACGGCACACAGCCACCAGCCACCTGCTGCTCCTCGGAAACACTGCATATGTTATGAGGAGGAAACGACTCGATGGCCCTTAACAACAACAACTTAGGGTCACTATGAGTTGGAATCAACTTGACAGCAGTGGGTTTAGCTTCCCCCCTAAAAGTCCTAATACATATGCATAAGGATATGTGCATATATAAATGTGCTTGTTGAGGATTTTTAGAGAGTTAACAATTGAGGTTAATCTAGGTGGTCAGTAGTCATGGAGATTGAAAAATAAATAGGGTCTCTCTTTTGCATAAAATAAGAATTGGTGCTTTCTAACTGTGGTGTTAGTGAAGAATACTGAATGTACCATGGGTTGCCAGAAGAACAAACAAATGAGTCCTAGAAAAATATAATCAAAATGCTGCTTATAAATGTGGCTGGAGAGACTTTGGCTCACTCACTCTGGACACATTCCCGAGGACAGGACAATCACCAGATAGGACATTGTGTTTGGAAAAGTAGAGGGTCAGTGACAACAAGAAAGACCCTCAATGGAACAGATCGATACAATAGCTCTAACAGTGAACTCAGGCATAGCAAAGATCAGGGAGTTGACCTAGGCCTGGAAAGGTCTCAGACTGTTCTACGTAAGGACTATTGAGTTGGGGCTGACTCAGCAGCAACTAAAATAGCAACAACCAGTAGGCAAGAATGTCATGGCATACTGTTAGGGAGAAAAGCAAGCTATAGGACATGCTATTGACTGGGACCTTTTATTATTATTATTATTATTGTTGTTGTTGTTGTTGTGAATTGAGTGATAGTTTATATAGGAGAACATCAGTTTTATACTCATTATTTCATTACAATGATTACAATACCCTCTGTGCATCATCATTCAACAGTATTTACTTCTATGTCTCTGTTTTTTGTTTGTTGTTGTTTTATTTGGATGTACACAAAAATGCTCAGGAATATATAATCATTTTAACAACCCAAGGGCACATTCTGCAAGCCTGCCTCCTGGCTGCCAACACAGCCTTTCTCTTTCCATGAGTCTAGAGTCCTTAGCTTCTCCCTCTCTCCATGTCCTCATCTCTGTCTCCATCTCTGGTGTTGCTGCTTCTCTGGATAGGATGGGACCCATTTTTATAAAATATGTTTTAAATACTTACAGAGACATGTATGGGAATCCTGGTGTGGCACTGTAGGTTAAGCACTGGACTGCTAACTGGTTGGCATTTCAAACCCCTCAGCCACTTCTCAGAAGACCTATACAGGATTTCTATGAGTTAGAACTGACTCAATGGCACTTAACAAGAACAACATCGAGAAAAGTCTAGAGTGACATGCAACAAATTGTTAGCAGAGATTACCCCATGGGGGGAGAATCCAAGTGAGTTGAAGCACTTTTACATTTTTACTGTGTTGTTATTGGTAGATGCCATCGAGTCAGTCCAGACTCACACCGACACATATACAACAGAATGAAGCACTGCTCGCTCCTGTGCCACCCTCACAATCATTGTGTTTGAGGTCGCTGTTGCAGCCACTCTGTCAGTACATCTGGTTGAGGGTCTTCCTCTTTTCCGTTGACCCTCCACTTTACCAAGCATGGTGTTTTTCTTCAAGGACTAGCTCTTCCTGACAACATGTACAAAGTACAAGGAGCAATCTGGCTGTACTTCTCCCCTAACAGATTTGTTTATTCTTCTGTAAGTTTATAGTACTTTTAATAGTCTTCTCCAGAATTCAAATGCATCGGTTCTTCTCTGGTCTTCCTTATTCACTGTCTATCTTTTGCATGTATATGTGGTCATTGAAAATGCCATGGCTTGGGTCAGGCACCCCTTAGTCCTCAAAGTGACATTTTGTTCTTTATCAATGTAAAGAGATCTTGTGCAACAGATTTGCCTAATGCAATATGTTGTTTGATTGCTTGGCTACTGCTTCCATAAGTGTTGATTGTGGATCCAAGTAAAATGGAATCATTGACAATATCAATCTCTTCTCGGTTTATCATGATGTTACTTACTGGTCCGGTTGTGAGGATTTTTGTTTTCTGTACACCGAGGTTCAGTTCATCCTGAAGACTGTCGTCTTTGATCTTCATCTGTCGTCTTTGATCTTCATCTTGGCACCAGAGTGGTGCCATCTACATATCACAGACTCATTATTGATGAATCTTCCTTCAATTCTGATGCCATATTCTTCATATAATTTTTATTTTATGCACTTATGTATTGTAAGATTTCAGATATGCTTAATTTTCTACAATCAGCATGTATTACTCTCTTTGAGGGATGAAAAATCTGAGTCTCTTGTAAGTGAAGTAATCTATTTAAGGTCATTCAGATGGTTAGTGGGAAAGAGTACCAGAACCTAGGCCTTTAGATCCAGCACAGGGCATTTTCTACTTCTCTTATATTTATCTCAAAATAAATAAAGCATATAACTTCCTGCTTTTCTCAAGACAAATAAATTTCTGAGGGTCCTGATCAACAATCTGTACTTCTGAAAAGTTTTTCATCATATACTATTGAAGTCATCAAAGAAATATTCACTTAGACATTATAATTTTGACTTTTCTGACTATGTCCATAGCCATTAATCCACACAGACAAGACTGGAACTAAATCTTGGATATCGTTCCATAGTTGAACAGAAGACCCAGACATTTCCAAAAGAGCAAGCAAGTCGATTTGCAAACTGTGGAGGAATCTGCTATCATGTTTCCTCATCTGTTCTCTGAATATCTTCTTACTCAACCCTAGATATTATTTTTAGCTCCATTTTGGTATTCATGATGGAAAACACCACTGATTTCCATTAAGCGAAATAGTGTCTACATCTTTCATTAACCTTAAAATCACCAGCATTATTAGCTTCTTCATATATCTTATTTTTTATTTTAATTTTTGTGATCCCAAAATTCAAAGTGTGGAGTTAGAATTTTCAAACTTTAAGAATATCCATAAATTTATATTTTTCACAAATAAAAAATCAGGGGAAATATCTGAAAGCAATTCAAAGATAAATTGTGAAGAACAACATGCTCTGAAAATTTTAATTATATTGGCAAATGTCACAACACCATGGCAAATAAAAGTGAGGCCAAAAATGTATGTCCCAGATTACCCCTATTCAATAAAATATATTTTGTATATAATCATGTATGCATAAAATAGGTCTTGAAAGAAATGTATGCAATTAGCAATAGTGTGCTGTCTTAGTCTGGGTTCTCTAGCGAAACAAAACCAGTCAAACTTTATGTCAAGGAAATGGCTTATAATTGTAGAGTCCCAAATCCCCAGTGGAGAAGAGAGCAAACTTTTCCTGCGTTGGGAGGAGGAAACTTTTCCTATGTTGGGAGCAGGCCACACCTCCAAGGAAACATCATTTCAGTTGGATTGCCTGCTCATAGTCAATCATCATAGAGTTAACTATGCCTATATTAGGTTTCGCCATGGGGATAAGCACATCTTAACTTCCAAACCACTGGGAATTCTGGCCCAATAAAGTTGACATAAAACCTTAACTATCACAGTCAACTTCTTGTCAACTTGGGACCTATAAACCATGTGCATAATCTCTAAGTAAAGAAAATTTCAAAGTCATGCTTGCACTTAACATAATACAACTAAAATGTGTACAACTGAAAACACACTGGACCCATTTACATCTTATATTTCACATATGAACAAAGCAAAAATATTTGCTACACACATATAAAACAAAACAAAGAATACTTATTCATTTAAATGTTCAATGGAAACATACTGCAAGCCTGTCTCCTGCCTGTAGGTCCAAGGCATTACTCAGTCCATGGGCCTACAGCCCACAGCTGCTCTGTCTCTCCATGCCACCACCTCTGCCACTGTCTCTGCTATTGCTGCTTTTCTAGATGGGGATTTCACATTCAATTCATGCTCATCCTTCTTGATGGTCCTGGGATCATCTATTCCTGCTTCTGAGATGGTTCCTTTTAAGTCTAGCTGAATGGCAAAATGAAACAATCCCAGCCACAGAGTTTATAATTTTGACAAGCACAATTAATCTTGTTGACAATTACTCATAATTGAGTCATAAAATCTTAACAACATAATCCCCAACCCCCTTTCACCAAATTCATCTGGAAAAGAGGGAAATTATTCCATGGAAATTCTCCCTTGTTCCCCTCATTCTGAGACTAAATACATCCATGCAAGCTTGTAAGCCAGCCACTTCATGCATTTATGTCACCCTCCTTTTTTATAGTTTTTAAAATGAGACTTCCTGTTCCTGAGAAGTTTTTTTTTTTTTTTTAATTTATAATATGAAAATTTATCTCTTGTAACAGATAAGATCTGTGGTTATAGGATCTGGTGGTTACAGGATCAGCTAATTTAGAAGCTCAAAGACGTTATCAAAGGCAAACATGTAAACTTTTTCTATCTTTCTGTTCTGTCACCTTCAGTATCTTGACTTTTGTCTTCAGGTTTGCCTCTTTGTGATTGCAAGATGCCTGCAGCAGTTCTAGGTGTCACATCCAGACTTGAGCACATAGAATAGAAAAAGAGACCATTTTATTCTGTGGATCTCATTTTACACTAAAAAATGCCATCAGGTTGATTCTAACTCATAGCAACCCTATATGACAAAGTAGAACTGGACCATAGAGTTTCCAAGGTTGGCAATTCAAAACCATCAGCAGCTCCTTAGAAACCCTATACAGGGTCATTATGAGTCGGAACCAACTCAGAAACACTTAACAGCTATAACAGTCTTTAAGGAAGCAGACTGCCTCATCTTTCTTCAGAGAAGCAGCTTCTGGATTCGAACCATTGACCTTTCAGTTAGCAGCCCAACCCTTAACTGCTAAGCTATTACCTGAGAAGATTTAAAACCTCAGAAACTCTGGACACTATGAGTCAGAACAGACTCAATGGCACTTAACAACAACAACATCAACCTAGTACTCTGAGGAGACAAGCATGTTCCTTGATCTGAAGAATTTTCCATTCTGGTTGGAATTTTGAGCAACTGCATCCATAAGCAACAAGGAGCTCTGGTAGTGTAGTGGTTACGAATTAGGCTGCTAATCTCATGGTCAGCAGTTTGAAAATACCAGCTGTTCTGTGGGAGAAAGATGAGGTGCTCTGCTCCTGTAAAGATTTATAGCTTTGGAAACCCTGTACAGGGTCGCTATGAGTCGGAACCAACTCCACGGCACATAACAACAACAACACATCCATAAGCAAATGTCCAGTCCATCAAATTGTAGCAAATTCATACTTGCTCATAGTATCAAATATCTTTCTCTTCATCTAGTTGGATTTTGGTCAACTCAGCCCTACCCATCCAAGCAAAGTTAAATGGCTACCAGCTGCAAGTTTGTGAGCTCACACACACTTCAGACCAGCTAGCCCCTTCACTCTCAGCCCAAGCCCCCAGGGGCTAGGTCTGTGCCCATGGGCTCAAGAGTTCACACAGCTCCCTAAACTTCAGACCAGCCAGTCCTCCCTCTTCTCTCTCATCTCAAGGTCAGAGCGTGTCAATGAAACATGTCCAAACTCAGCCTGTATCTTCATTGCTGTGTTTCCCCCACTTCCACTCAACAAGTAGATCCAGGTGGTCACCAGTGAGACTACTAAATGACTCTCTGGCTCCCTTTAATTTTCAGTCCTAGAAGAAGGTTTTCTCTGATGGGCACAGACTTTTCTGGCCTTGATGCCTCCAAGGTAATCAGCTTGCTTGAAACTGAAAAAGCCAAACACTCTGCTTTTCCCCCCTGCAAGTCTTTCTTTCAATCACGAATCTCCTGTTCTGCCAACAGTTCTGGGTTGTTCTGCATGTCTTTTCAAATGTAAGTGTTCCATCTCTGAAGGTTGTGGGAAAATTCAAACTCACCTTTTAGTCAAGCCAATCAAGTTTGGCTGAAAGTGGACTTACATGCTCTCTGAAATTATAATTCCCAATATTCATTTCCATCACACATATATGTCTATTTTACAATAGCAGGCAGGGGAAACCAATATCCATAAGACAACCAAACAATAAACATTTTTAAGAACACTCAAATCCTATCTTTTCTTCTCTCTTGGACTAACCCTATTCATATGCATGTGGTCTGGGGCCTCTGGCAGGGTGGATCCATTAGACCCTGCCCACTAGCAGCCATCTGGTTTAGCTAGTGTGACATCTGCTTTCGACAACTCCAAAAGCTGCTTTTCTCCCCTCAGCTGAAGCATTTTATCTGTTACATTCATTTCAGCCATTGTTGTTGTGAAGTACCATCGAGTCATTACAGGTAACATAATCCAAACTTGTTGTTGTGAAGTTCCGTAGAGTCAGTTCCGACCCATAGCAACCCTGTATAGGGTTTCCAAGGAGTGGCTGGTGAGCTTGAATTACCAACCTTGCAGTTCAAATGGCTTTTCAGTCTGGTGCATTAATCCACAGTGCCATACCAGGACTCCAAAATCCAAACTAATCATCTAAAAATCAAAAGATTCACTTCCCATGCCCCTTGGTTCTTTCTCTTACAAAACCACATGCTTCCATGAGTCTAGAACCATTACAATGATTCCTGCCCCTGATGCCAACTGCAAAAACCACGTGGGGACAATGCCTGAATTCCTCTGACTTCACAAGGGGGAAGAGAACTAAATTCAAAATCAGCCCAAGGCAGATTCCTATGAAGTGGAGGTCAGACATGCCTCTACCCTATAATCTTCTTTATGAGCGAAGGCAGAGTTATAAGTGTCTTTATAATTGGTTAGATTTGAGAATCAATTTAGAAAATTCATCCTTGTGATTTCTCTAGAACTCCACTCTCAGTACCACATAGCTTAGGCTGGGTTCTCTAGAGAAGCAAAACCAGTGAAACTTATATGTGTATATATGCAAAGAGAAGTTGATATCAAGGAAATAGCTCACAACTGAAAACTCCCAAGTCCCCAGTGAAATAGAGAGCAAGCTTTTCCTGCATGTCCATTATATTGACAGCAGGCCACATCCCCAAGGAAGCATGTTTTCAATTGATTGGCTGCTCATAGCTAACTATCATAGATCTAACTATGCCTGTATTAGATTTCACCATGGGAATAACCGTGTCTCAACTACCAAATCACTGGGAATCCTGGCCCAGTCAAGTTGACACAAAACTTAACGATCACACTCTCTCTGGATGATGAGACTCAGACAGATTCTATTTTCTTCTTCTTACTTCCCTGTGCTTCTTAATTTTGCCAGAAAAAAATATTTCCCTTTGACATCAGAAAAACATGAGCTAAAAAATGGCCTGGAAATTGATAATAAACTACATAATCTAAAGAAATTATTCCCAAACATGTTTTTTTCTGTGATTAATTGAATAATTGAAGCACTCCTACAAACGAGTGTATGGGTTCAACTGTGTGAATCGTAACAAACTATGGATAACACTGTGAAGAATGGAATTCCAGAACAAATAATTGTGCTCACGAGAAACCTACAAATAGTCTAAGAAAGTGGTTTGAACAAAACAAGGGGATGCCAAATGGTTTTAAATCAAGAAAGTTGTGCATCGGGGCTGTATTTTTTTCACCACACGTATTCTGTCTATATACTGAACAATAATCCCAGGTGCTAGAATACATAAGAAGTTTCCAGCATCAGGATTGGAGGAAGACTCATTAACAACCTGCAATATGCAGATGATACAATTTTGCTTGCTGGAAGCAAAGAGAACTTAAAACATTTGCTAATGAAGTTCTAAGACTACTGCCTTCAGTATGGTTTATGTCTCACTGTAAAGAAAACAAAAATCCTCACCACTGGACCAATAAATAACATCGGGATAATGTAGAAAAGCTTAAAGTTGTCAAATACATCATTTTTCCTAGATCCACAATCAACAATCATGAAAGCAGTAGTCAAGATATCAAACGATGTATTGCATTGGACAAATCTGCTGCACAAGATCTCTTTAAAGTGTTTAAGAGCAAAGATACCACTTTGAGGACTAAAGTACACCGGACCCAAGCCATGGTATTTTCAATCACCTCATATACATGTGATCTGATCCTGGTGTGGCGCTGTAGAATAAGCCCTAGACTGCTAACCTCAAGGTAGGCAGTTCAAACACACTAGCCACTCCTCAGAAACCCTATGCAGGGCCACTATGAGTCAGAACCAACTCTATGGTACTTAACAACAACAAAAATGTACATGTGAAAACTGGACATTGAATAGAAAGAATGAGAAAATCGATTCATTTGAACTACGGTGTTCGCAAAGAATATTGAAGGTACTATGGACTGTCAGAAGAACAAACAAATCTGTTTTGGAAGAAAGATGTCTAGATTGCTCATTAAAAGCAACAATGGTGAGACTACTTTGGACATATTGTCAGGAAAAGGACACCATGCTTGGTAAAGTGGTGGGTCAGCAAAAATGAAGACCCTCCACGAGATGGACTGACACAGTGACAGCAACAATGAACTCAAACACAACCACAATTGTGAGGAGGGCACAAGACCAGACAGTGTTTCATTCTGTTGTACATAGGGTCACAATTAGTTAGAGCCAACTGGAGGGCACCTAACAATAACAACAACAGAAGACAGGGACATAGCCTCATATGAATCTGAATGTACACTTGCTAATGGAGAAGGAAACTGAAGTTCAACCTTTTGGTTTCAATAATAAAGTAGGGAAACGAAAGTCAAGAGAAGAGAGAAAAGAAGGAAGTAGGATGACTGGCCACTTGAGTGGAGCTCACATTACACATAACAGGTTGTAGGAATCCAGAGCAACTGCCAGGCAAGGATTTGGTGGAAGAAGACAGAGAAAGAGACATGTTTATAGAGCGAAAGTAAAATGACAGAAATTCCTCTACTTTAAATGCTCTGTCTCTACTAGACTTTGCTTTTCTCATTCCCATCCTTCAACCAGGATTTAACGCAATGTCCAGGACACGGCAGGCTCTCAATTTTTTTATATAGTGAATGCATGAAAACATAGTGGCTGCCTGAATCTAGAAGGGACTGAGACTGAGGCCACAATTACACAGGACATTCAGCAAAATGAAATACACCAACGAAGTCTTACTAATATGATGTTGGCGGATAAACGAAGTCTTTACTAACATGATGTTGGCGGATAACTTTTTCACTCAGCTGAGACTGGACGATTGTGTAATTCAAAGCACTCTCATGGGTCCTAACACACTTGTTGGGTGAAGAGTAGACTAGAAAGGTGAAAGTGAATTATTGTTGATGTTGGTAAGTGTTGTTGAGCCAGTTGTGATTCATAGCAACCCTGTATAGACAGATTTTGGAGGCTACACTCTTTAGGGAACAGGAAATCTCATCTTTCTCCAGTGTAGTGGCTGCTGGGTGAGAGCCACAAACCTTGGGATTTCCAGTCCAGTGCTTAGCCTACAGAGTCACTGGGTAGAATCATAAATTTTCATAATTTAATTAGTATTAGAATTAATATTGTTGCTGTTAAGTGACATCAAGTCAATTCCAATTCCTAGAGACCTTCCGTAAGACTTTTGAGGAGTGGCTGGTGGGTTTGAATTGCCATCCTTGGGGTTAACAGTCTAGTGTTTATCCTACAGCATTTTTAATAGTTGTTCTTAGGTGTTGTTGAATCAGTTCTGACTCATAGGGACCATAATTATGCACAGCAGAATGAAACACTGCCTGGTCCTAGGCCATCCTCACAATCATTGGTAAACTTCAGTCCATTGCTGCTGACACTGTGCCAATTCATCTTGTTTGGGGGTCTTCCTCTTTTTCGCTAACCCTACACTTTACCAAGATGTACTTCTCTGGGGACTGTTACCACCTGGTAAGTTGTCCAAAGTTTGAGAGACAGAATATTGCCATCTTGGCTCCTAAGGAGTATTCTGGCTGTACTTCGTCCAACACAGATCTGTTTGTTCTTCTAGCAGTCCATGGTACTTTTAATATTCTTCTCTAATACCATATCTCAAATGTATCAATTCTTCTATGGTCTTGATTATTCACTGTCCAACTTTCACAAACATATGAAGTTATTGAAAGTGCCATGGCTTGGGTAAGACACACCTTAATCCTCAGGCTGACATTTTTGCTTTTGAACACTTTAAAGAGGTATCGTACAGGATATTTGATGAGTGCAACATGTCGTTTGATTTCTTGACTGCTGCTGCTATGAGTGTTGATAGTGGATCCAAGAAAAATGAAGTCTTTGACAACTTCAATCTTTTGCCCATTTATCATGACGTTATTGATTGGTCCAGTGGTGAGGACTTTTGTTTTCTTTACACTAATGTGCAAACCATACTGAAGTTTGTGATCTTTGATCTTCATCCGTAAGTAGTTTAAGTCCTATTCACTTTCAGCAAGCAAGGTTGTATCTATCATCTGTATATCATAGGTTGTTAATGAGTCTTCCTCCAATCCTGATGCCACATTCTTCTTCATATAATCTAGCTTCTCAAATTATTTGCTGAGCATACAGATTGAATAACTATCGTGAAACAATGCAACCATAGTGTGCACCTCTTTTAGTTTTAAACCATTGACTGTTCTCCTGTTCTGTTTAAATATATAATAATTTAAACAACCAAAGGGAACCAGCACCCAGTCCCTCTCCTTTAATCTTCAATGGAAAAGAAAGTAACAACCAATTAATCAGATAATTTGTCTTTTCCCTTTCTGTGATGTTAATATTGAAACCCCATGCACATCAGAACTAAACATTGCCCGGTTCCCGTGCCAACCTCACAATTGTTTACACTTCAGCCTATTGCTGTTACCATTGTGCCAATCCATTTCGTTGGGGATCTTCCTCTTTTTTGCTGTCCCTCTACTTTACCAAGCATGATGTCCTTCTCCAGGTAGTGGTCTCTCCTACCTGGAGATACCATGTCCAAAGAATGAGAGACAAAGTCTCACCATCTTGACTTCTGTGGAGTGCTCTGGCTGTACTTTTTTCAACACAAACCTGTTTGTTCTTCTGGAAGTCCATTCTATCTTCAAATGCTTCAAATGCATCAGTTCATCTATGGGTCTTCTTTATTCTTTGCCCAGCTTACACGTGCTTATGAGACTATTGAAAATACCGTGGCTTAGGTCAGTTGCTCCTTAGTCCTCAAATCTTTGCTCTTGAACACTTTAAAGGAGTCTTGTGCAGCAGATTTACCTAATATAATATGTCGCATGATTTCTTGGCTGCTGCTTCCATGAGTGTTGCTTGCAGATTCCAGCAAAATGAAGTCTTTGACAACTTCAAATTTTTCTTCACTTATCATGATGCTACTTATTGGTCCAGTTGCGAGGATTCTTGAATACTGTGATCTTTGATCTTCAAAGATCAATGATATTGAGTAATTGATACCACCGATTTTCCAAATAATCATAGGAAACTTATCTAGCTTCTTTCTGTGCATCATAGTTCACCTCTTTAAAATAAGATGTAAGTTATACATATCCCCATCATCCTTAAAAATATGATTAAAGCACAATCATTAAATCATAATCCTGAAATAGTAACTTATAAATATATTGTGATATATTACTGTTTAATATTCTCATGGGTGGAGGGGTCTCTCTTTCCACTCATTCTTGGTGAGTAACAGCGTAATCTGGAAAAGCAAAAAAAAAAAAAAGTATTCTGTGCAGTTAATTACTTAGTATGGCCTTTCTACCATATTCCTCCATTCTGTGATTTGTTGTAAAACTTAGCCTCTAATCCTAGGGTCTATGCTGGTGAGTGGAGTCCTGGAATGGCACTATAGGATAAACACTGAAAGGTCAGTGGTTCAAAGCCACCTTCCATTCCTCAGAAACCCTATACAGGGTCGCTGTGAGTCAGAACCGACTCAATGGTACTTAACAACAACAACATGCCTGTGATTATGGTACCATTTTGGAGAGAGTTGTTAATGAGGCAGTATTAAGATGTGATTGAATTAAGAATTAAGATAGGACTAAGGAGTAAGGAGCTCTGGTAGTGTAGTGGTTATGATTTGGACTGCTAATCTTAAAGTCAGCAGTTCGAAACTACCAGCCACTCTGTGTAGAAAGATGAGGCTTTCCGCTCCTGTAAAGATTTAAAGCCTCAGAAACCCTATGCGGGGTCGCTATGCGTCAGAACCGACTCCATGTCACATCACTACCACCAAAGATCAATATGGGAACTAACAAGTAAGGATTAAGTTGGAACTAAGGATTAAGGGTGCCCCCACCCTACTAGAGGGTGTGACGCAAGTCACCACCCTCAGTTATCCCTGGGGTATGTATGGTCTGAGACCAATATATAGGAGTTGCTTTGGCAAAGTTCATTCTCTGGCTCTGTATGCTGCGTCTGAGTCTCCTGTGTCTGACCTCGAGTTTGTGAGACTTGCAGCCTATCACCTGAACAGATTCCCCAGCTCCTGCAGCTTTGGACATCAACAGCCTATTGCCTGGCCTGCCAGTTTGGGTTGCTTAGCAACTAAAACTACATAGATGAAGAGAATCCTCCAGACTGACATTTGAAGTATGGATTTGAGACCTGCCAGCCTCCACAACTGTGTGAGCCATTTCTCTGGACACTTGTGAGTTCTGTCAGACGTTGCTGTGTATTGTGAGAGCCCTGCGATGTGACAGCAGGAAGGAGAGGTGATTGGGATCAGGAATTATGAAGCGATATAATGTATTGGAAAAGTTGGACATTTGGGATACCTTTAGACTACACCACCACATAGTGACCACCTTCATGCTGATCCTTCTAAAAGAAATTATTCCTATAGATTCACTTATAATAAATACCTAATTATACAAGGTTAATGATTTGGCCTGTTATATTTCCTTCTCCGTCATCCTAAAGCTCAAAATCAATTAAATACTTATTACTAAGTGGTCAGCCAAAATAGGGAAACAAAAAACCAAACCAAATCCAGTGCCATCAAGTCACTTCCAACTCGCAGTGACCCTAGAAGACAAAGTAGAAATGTAACTCTTTGTGGGAGCAGATAGTTTTTTCTTTCTCCTGAGGAGCTGCTGGTATGTTTTAAATGCTGACCTTGGGGTTAGCAGCCAAACACTTAACCCAGTCTACCACCCAAGTTCCTGTCAAAATAGGAAGGATAACTACAATTCCA
Organism: Chrysochloris asiatica; assembly: GCF_000296735.1. NCBI lineage: Eukaryota > Metazoa > Chordata > Mammalia > Afrosoricida > Chrysochloridae > Chrysochloris > Chrysochloris asiatica. The sequence goes on along the minus strand of NW_006408697.1, from coordinate 2,729,686 downwards.
CCAGTTTTTTTTGTTTTTTTTTTAAACTCATTTCAAAAGTCATACAGGAACGACGGTTGAAATTGTGGACTAAAACAAGAAACACTGGCTCTGTAAATTGTATTTGTCTAAATCATTCTTAACTAATGATCATGCCATTTGCCACCCTTAACTTTGTATCCTTGTGGTATAATCGCTGACTGCATTTGGGGGGAAAGGCTCCTTGGAATAAGGAAGAAGTTGTAGTTATTTTTGCTAGCTGCCATTGAGTCATGTCTAACATATGGCCGTCTTATGAATAACACAATGAAACATTGCCCAGTCCTGTGACATCTAAAGTCCTTAGTATGTTTGATTTTTGTTACAGATACTTTATCAATCTATCTCATTGAATGTTTACCTTGCTTTTACTGAACATCTATAAACACGATATCTTTTTCTAGTGAATGATCGTTCCTGATCACCTGTCCAATGAAAGCTAGCCCAAATCTCCCCAGCCTTGCTTTTAAGGGGCATTCTGGCTGTATTCATTCTAGCACTGATTCATCTGGTTCTCAGTGTAGTCAACGTTCTTTGCCAACATCTAATTCAACAGCTAGCTCTTATTCACTTCCTTTTTCAATGTCCAGCTTTCACACACACATGAAGTTAGTGAGAAGACCGTGATGTGGATCAGGTGAATTGTAATGATCAACATGACATCTTTAATGAGGGCTTTCACAGCAGATTTGCCCAACGCATTACATCATTTGATTTCTGTGAACTTTGATTGTTGATGGAAGTTGAATGGAATCACTAACAATTTCAATTTCTTCTTCATTTCCACTTGTGAGGATTTTTTTTCTCTTCACATTCAGGTGTAATTCATATCAAAAGCTGTAGTTTTTGACATTTATTACTAAGTGCTTCAAGTGGTGGTGGTGATGGTGGTTGTGTGCCGTGGAGTCAGTTAGGACTCATAGTGACCCTATACAGGGTTTCTGAAGCTGTAAATCTTTATGGGAGCAGAAAGTTTCATCTCTCTCCTGCAGAACAGCTGATAGATTCGAACTGCTGATCTTGCAATTAGCAACCCAGTTTGTAATCCACAACACTACCAGGGCTCCTTAGTGCCTCAAGTAGAATGTATGTAAATTGTTCTTGTTGTTAAGTATTGTCCAGTCAGTTTCAACTCATAGTGACCCTGTATAGTATCTAAATTAGTATTGCATTTTTTTCCATGTTGCTACAGACAATCTGTTTTTTTTTTAATGTTTTATTGTGAATTATATGATAGTTTACATGGGAGAACATTAGTTTTACATTCATTCTATCGTATATCATTTCATTGCCATGGTTACAATCCCCTCCATGCATCATCAACCAACCAAAGGTTGCTACATACAATCTTGAATGTCATTTTAAGTCTCCTGAAATTTATGCATGTCCTCAAAAACATTTATTAAACACCTAATATGTCCAAGGAAGTTTCTCTAGGAGCTGGCAATACACCAACAAATAGCATACAGTCCCTACCTTTAAATTGCTCATGCTCTAAAATAAAATGACTTTAAAACACTTCTAAAGATTTTCCTGAATACAAAAGTGATACATTTCATTGTGTTTCTTGATTAAGCTAAACTAAAACAAGAAATATAAAATCATCCATTATCTTCACCACCCGGAGAGAACCACATTTAACATTCAAATACACATGAACTCACCTATTTGAAATATCTACTGATTTGAAAATCAATTTTTTTCCATGAACAGTTTTCCATGTGAACATCTGCTTTATTAACTACATGATTTCAGGGTGTCCTAATTTACTTAAATATTTTCCAACTATTTCAGTTGTGGAAGCTGTTCAATGTTATTTTTAAACATACAGGAGGGGAAGTTTGGGATGTGGCACCTAAGTGAGGCTCTCTTCTAACTTCACTCTCTATGCATCACCTGAGTTAAGCAACTGGAGCCGCAGCTTGGTGTACGTAGAGCCTGTGGCCCATGTGAGTTTTAGCAGAGTCTGTGTACTCCAGAAGAGCATGGAGGTAAAATTCAATGGCTCGTGTGTGAGGACCGTAAAGCAGAGGTGCCTGGGTAGAACCTCAGTCTGTGGTCCTTCTGTGGTAAGGTTGACTTTGAACCCATGAGTATGTCTAGTCTCCCTGGCCCCAGGGAGCCAAGAAGGTGCTGTGACAGACAGACAGACAGACTCTAAGATGGCACCCGTGGTCCCTGTAGTGGTGTTTCACTTTGTCTAGTCCTCCCTCTTGAGTATGAGTTGGACCTGCGACTTGATTCTTGCCAATAGAGTACGGTTAAGGCGACAAGATTCATAGGGTCACGTGCATGTGATTAGGTTGTAGATGAATGCAATGCCTAGAGGGACTTTCAGCAAGATGGCCGACTATGCTGACACATTACACAGATCCTGTACAGCAGACATGGAAGATCAGATGAAATAGATGCAGATGATAATCCTGGAACCCTGCACTTCAGAGGAAGGGATAGAGATGTGGACTGAATGCTTACTAGGAAAAGACGCTGAACAGGAGCACCAAAAAAAGGCAACAGACAGGTGAACTATATTGGCCCACTAGATGCCCCGTGGCATCTTGAGCTTTTTCAAGTGACTTTGGAGGTAGACAGTGGCCTGGCAGTGCAGATGCACAGTGGTGACCAAAAAAAGTGCAGTTCTTTCTTGTTCTCTACACGTCCCTGGTGACCTGAGGCGTGGCCAGCCCCCAACCTCATCAACCCCCAGCGCAGCTCCTACTCTTCAGGAGGTCAGAGCCAGGCACTTGTGAGAGACATCATTGTGAGCTTGGTGCTAGCTTCACTATCCCTGGGCCTACATTCAGCTGATTCCTGCTCCAGACTTGCTGAGCTGGTTCCAGCTAGACCTAGATTAACTCAAGTGGCCAGCTGACCTACTCCTGACTACCATCTAGGTCTGAAAGACCCTTATCACAAACTACTTCTGGATTGGGTGCCTTGAACATAGACAACACCTAGATTTCTAGAAACACCATATAGGGCCTGGAACGCCAGCCTCTCATCCCTTCCCATGCACTGAGTGAGCTCCTTGGCTGCCAGGAGTCCTTCAGAGTTTTCTGCTCTCTGGGTCCAACAGCTGCACTGGGTTTTTCCTTTCATTGTTTTCATTTATTCTTTATTCTTCTCTTTGCCTTCTCTTATTTTTTGTTTGTTTTTATCCTTTCTATCTCTGCTTTCATTTTTTTCTTTTGTTTCTCATCCCCCTTCCTTTAATTTTTTTCTTTTAATTTTTCCTTTACTGACATCTCTGATCTCTTTATTTTTCCTTCTTCCTCTTTCTAGTTGTGTTTATCACTTTTTCTTTCTTTCTATTTTTTTCTCTTATTTTTCTCTTCCATGGTGTTATTATTCTTTCCTTCTTTTCTCTTTTTGGTTATTGTATTCCTTTTTCTTGCTACTGTTTTTTTCTTCTTCTTTTTTCCTCCTTTATCATTTGCTATTTTCATTGGTCTCTGCTTGCTTATTTCATCCCCCCCCCCCCCCCCTTGTGTGTGTGTGTTCTCTTCCTGCCCTACCTGACAGGGGACAACAACCATATCCATATAGTCTAACCAGAACCAGAACCTCTGCAAGTCCACTCTAGGCAGGAGCCAATACCAGTTCCTATACCACCTGATCAACAATCGACAGCAGCCACCACCAGCCAAACCCACCCTAAACTGAGTTGTATGAATGGCAAACAGAAAACTGCACACACTTTTCCATTCTAACCACACCCAGTTGGTCAGTGCTTAAGAATACACCAAATTATCAAATAAATACGAACACAATGACACCAAATGTCTCAAAGGCAACACACAATTTCAGTTCACACAAAGAAACAAAACAGAGTGGCTCAAACAAGTGATCAAGATGAGAGCCAGAAACATTTCTGAGGACATAAAGGCATTGGAATTGACTGAAAATGAATTCAAAAGAATGATATTTAGTTACCTTCAATGGATTGAGAGAAAAATCAAGGAAAGCAAGTAGAATACAGAAAAAGACTTTAGTACAATTCAATAAAACAATGGAGGGACAAATGGACACAATAGAGGAAAGATGGGAGTCAATACAAAACCTGTAAATAGATATCCAAGATATCAGTACTAGGATTTCAGAAATGAATAATACATTGAAGGGGCAAAGGAGTAGATCTGAATCAAAGAAGTCTAAATTAGTGAGCTTTAAGATAAATCTCTCAATACTTGTATGCTAGAAGAACAATCAATAAAAAAAAAAGAAGAAAAGTAATCCTAAGAAAGTGAAAGTTTTATTTGGGACACCACAAAGAGGAATCATTTATATGTTGTTGTTAAGTGATGTTGAGTCAATTCCAACCTATAGCAACCCTGTATGGGGTTTCCAAGGAGCAGTTGGTGAGCTTGAACCATAGACCTTGCAATTCAAATGACTTTGCTGTCTGACGCATTCATCCACAGTGCTGCATCAGTGATTAGAATTCCAGAAATGGAAGCAATGAAGAAAAGCACAGAAAAAATTGTCAAAGACTTATTGGAATAAAACTTCCCTAGCATCATGAAAGACAAGATAATCATTGAAGAAACTGAATGAAACCCCAAACAGGATAGTCCCCAAAAGAAAATGTCTAAGACATATCATAATCAACTCTCCAAAACCAAAGACAAGAAAAAAAACCTGAAAGCAGCTCAGGTAAAACAAAAAGTTACATATAAAGGAGAACCATTAAAACTAAGCAGTGATTTCTCAATGTAAACTATGCAGGCAAGAAGGCAATCGAAAAACATATGCAAAATTCTGAAAGAAAAAAATGGTCAACCAAAAATCATATGTCTAGCAAGGCTGTCTCTCAAATATGAAGGTGAAATTAGGACATTTCCAGATAAACAGAAATTAAAGGAATCTGTAATAAGCAGACCAACTTTACAAGAAATAGTAAAGGGAGTTGTTTGGAGTCAGAAGCAGCAACAACAGACAATAACCTGAGATTAACATACATGATAACAACACCCATACTAAATACAGATGTAGAAGTATCCAAAGTAAAACAAACCTACAAGACAGAAAACAGGGAACCAGAGATATAAATTTACAATGAAGACAAGTATAAAGTAAAGAGAGGTAACAGAACTTCCAAGAAGCAAGGAAGTAAAGTGTAAAACACCCTAACTCAAATGCATCAATGATTCTATGGTCTTCTTTATTCATTGTCCAACTTTTATATGCATATAAGGTTATTGAAAATACCATGGCTTGGGTCAGGCGCACCTTAGTCCTCAACTGATATCTTTGCTCTTGAACACTTTCAAGAAGTCTTGTGCAGCAGATTTGCCTAATACAAAACATCATTTGATTTCTTGGCTGCTGCTTCCATTAGTATGGATCGTTGATACGAGTGAAATGAAACTTTTGACAACTTCAACCTTTTCTTCAATTATCTTGATGTTATTTATTGGTCCAGTGGTGAGGATTGTTTTTCTTTACATTCAGGTGCAACCTATACCAAAGGCTGTGGTCTTTGATCTTCATCAGTAAATATTTCAAGTCTTGGCTTTCAGCAAACAAGTTTGTATCATCTGCATACTGTAGGTTGTTAATGAGTCTTCTGAAAATCCTGATACCATGTTCTTCTTCATATAATCCAGCTTCTTGAATGATTTGCTCAGCATACAAATTGAATAAGTATGGTGAAATAATACAACCTTGGATCACACCTTTCCTAATTTTAAACCATTTAGTGCTCTTTTGTTCTGTTTGAGCAACTGCTTCTTGATCTATGTACAGGTTCCTCATGAGCACAATTAAGTGTCCCAGAATACTCATTCTCTACAATGTTATCCATACCTTGTCACGATCCACACAACTGAAAGCCTTTGTGTAGTCAATAAAGCACAGGTAAACATCTTTCTGGTAGTCTCTGCTTTCAGCCAAGATCACTCTGACATCATCAATGATTTCCCTCATTCCACGTCCTCTTCTGACTCTGACCGGAACCTCTGGCAGCTCCCTAATGCAACCATTTTTTAATTATCTTTAGTAAAATTTTACTTGCATGCTACATTAAACATATTGTCTGATGATTTCTGCATTCTATTGGGTCACTTCTCTTTGGGATGGACACAAGTATGGATCTCTTCTGTTCAGTTGGCTAGGTAGCTGTCTTCCAGATTGCTTGGCAAGTGCTTACAGTTTGTTGAAAGATTTCAATTTTTATTGCATCAATCCCTGGAGTCTTGTTATTTGCCAATGTCTTCAGTGCTCCTTGTATTTCTTTCTTCAGTAGCATTGACTCTTGATCATATGGTACCTCTTGAAATGATTAAACATCAACCATTTCTTTTAGGTACAGTGACTCTGCGTATTCCTTTCATTTGATTCTTCTTCTGTTTTTAAATGTTTTATTGTGAATTATGTGATAGTTTACATGGGGGAACATTAGTTTTACAATCATCCTATTGTATATCGTTTCATTGCCATGGTTACAATACCCTCCATGCATCATCAACCAACCAAAGGGTTTATATACCCTGCAAGCCTACACCCCGGTCATCAGCACACAGCCCTTCTCCCTCTCTGGGTCTGAAGCCCCCAGCCACTCCATCTCTCCACATCATCGTCTCTGCCTCCATCTCTGGCGTCACTGCTTCTCTGTGTTGGGTCCCACTCTTTGCTCTTTTCCCTTGATGGTCCTAGGGACCTCTGCTCCTAGACTGCAAAGTCAATCATTCCCCTCTTTTTGCTACGAACTGTCTACTTTTACATTTCTAAGCCTCACAGTCAGTCCTGATAATAATTATTCACTATTGTACCACAAGAGACCTGTCCACATCTCCTTTCATCAGCCCTGCCCAGACAGATTGGATACTACTCAGTGGAGAATCTACCTTCCTCCATGTCCTCTGGATCTAGGTTCCCTCTTGAAAGCTTGTAAGCCAGTCACTTCTTGCCTTTGTAGCCCCTCCGCCCCTGCACTTTGGGTAGCCAATGTCCAAGTTGCCCATCCCTGTCTACTCTGTGTATGGAGGGGGTTGGAATGACCCTTGCTGTAAAGATTTGTTCCCTTTTTTGAGCTACTGCATCCATAGGTATAGGTCAAGTTCATCATATTGTATCAGATTGCTCTTTTTTCCTCTTCTTTCTTCTAGTTGAGCTCTGATCATCCAGTCATTGAAGCCAGGTCAAGTGGGTATTATCTGCAAGTGTGGGTGTTCTTGTACATATGCCCTCTCTTCTTATCAGCTGAACACTTCACTCACCACTCTAGTCCTCTGTGGCTATGTCACTGACTCTGGGCTCAAGAATCCCCAGGTCTTGCCACACTGCTGGCCAACCAGCTCTCCACCCAGGTTCACAGGAGTCTATTGAATGTTGTAGGGCTTAGCTTGCAGCTTCATTGCTGTTTTTCCCTCACTTCTTTTTATCGGTGATGAACGTGGACTCCAATCAGAGCATGTATTTCCATTGAGTCTTAGTCTTGGAAGGGGGTTTGCTCTGAGGGAACCCTGCCACTTGCCTTGTTGTCTCCTGGTTGAGCAACTTGCTTGTTCTTGTAGTAATCAGTCGGACTGCCTTTATTGTTTTGTATTTTTCCTGTTGGACATGCTTTCAAAAGTATCTTCTGTTCTTCTAGCCACTCCAAGTTGGTCTGTATGTCCTTTCAAGTGGACATTTCCCACCTCAGAAGATTCTGGATGGGGTTCAGGTTTCCACTATGGTCTTATGTAGTGTAGAAGCTCTGCAGGAAGCCTCCTTCACTGGGCACATTTTAGCCCCACTTTAGTTATTCCAATCAGGGTCAGAGAAAAAGAGGAAGACCCCCCAAAAGATGGATTGGCCAAGTGGCAGCATCAAAGGACTCAAGTGTGGCAACAGTAGTGAGGTTGGCCCAGGATCAGCCAGTGTTTCATTCTGCTATGCATAAGGTCACTACAAGTCAGTACCGACTCAATGGCACCTAACAAAAACAACAATAATAACAATCAGGTATAGGCAGAGGATAGACTTACAAGCTTTCTATGGGGATGTTTCTGGCTATTCCTTTCTTTCCCCCTCAAGTGTCTCTTTTATAATGGTATGCCAGGGAAACCAAGATTCAAAAGACAGCCAAACATCTTAACATTATTTCCTCCCTTTTGTCCATTCCAACCATGTCTCAATCTCTGTATCGCAGAGTCCTGTTGTTCCAAGGTTATGCATACCTTATTATTTACCTCTGTCCCACTTAGCCCATGCAAACCTGCCTAATTGTTTTCCTGAATGCTTTGTTCTTCCATTCCCTTCCCCCTTCTTGTGTATTGCCCTCCTTCCTAGCACTCAAACTCTCCTATGTCTATTCCCTACCCTGTGCTCCACCTTCCACTCCCTCCCCTCACCCCACACCCCACAACTCAGTAACCAGCAAAGAATTCCTTCCCCACTTTAGTATGAGTTCTTTTTCTTAGTCTTTTACAGTAGTGGTCCTATACCGTATTTCTCCTTTTGTGACTGAATAATTTCACTCAACATAATTTCCTCAAGGTTCATCCATGCTATGCGGTGACTTGCAGCTTCCTTGTTATTCTTCAAGGTAGCTCTGAGACTGGAGAGTTAATCACTCCCTTCCTTGGTATAAAACGTCTACCTTTACATTTCCAACTCTCAAATCAGTCCTGATAACAATTATTCACTATTGTATCACAAGTGACCCATCTGTATTTCATTTCATCAGCTCCGCCTAGACAGATTGGATAGTACTCACTGGAGATTCTGCCTTCCTCCATGCCCCCTAGCTCTAGGTTCCCTCTTAAAAGCTTGTAAGCCAGTCACTTCTTGCCTTTGTA
>NW_006408697.1:2713471-2714264 GCF_000296735.1 Chrysochloris asiatica | reverse complement strand
TGGTTTCTTGTAGTAGTGTTTTGTAGTTTTCTTTGTATAAGTCCTTTGTTTCTCTGGTCACATTTATTCCTAGATATTTCATCCTTTGGGCAGCTATTTAAATGGTATTACTTTCCTAATGTTGTTTTCACCGCTGTTGTTTTTGGTATAGAGGAATCCAACTGATTTTTTTATGTTGATCTTATACCCTGCCACTTTGTTGAGTATTCCTATGCGGTCAAGTAGCTTTTTTACTGAGTGTTTGGGGTTTTCTACGAATAGGATCATATCGTCTGCAAATAGAGAGAGTTTTACTTCCTCTTTGCCAATTTGGATGCCTATATTTTCCCTGTCTTGCTGTATATCTAAGGCTAAGACTTCCAGCACAATATTGAATAGGAGTGGTAACAAAGAGCACCCTTGTCTGGTTCCTGTTCTCAGAGGGAAGGCTTTCAGTTTCTCTCCATTGAGAGTAATGTAGGCTGTTCGCTTTGTATCTATGCTCTTAATTATGTTGAGGAATTTCCCTTCAATTCCTACTTTGTGGAGTGTTTTATCAGGATGCCTCTTCTGCATCAGTCAATATGATCAAGTAATTCTTTTCTTTTTTCTTATTTATATGGTGGATTACGTTGATCGTTTTTCTAATGTTGAACCATCCTTGCATCCCTGGTATGAATCCCAGTTGCTCATGATGTATTATCTCTTTGATGTGCTGTTGGATTCTGTTGGCTAGGATTTTGTTGAGAGTTTTTGCATCTATGTTCATGAGGGATATTGGTCTATAATTTTCTTTCTTAGTGATGTCCTTCCC
>NW_006408697.1:2711547-2712271 GCF_000296735.1 Chrysochloris asiatica | reverse complement strand
CCCTCTCTGGGTCCAAAGTCGCCAGTCGCTTCATCACTCCACGTCATCATCTCTGTCTCCATCTCAGGCATCTCTGTTTCTCTGGGTAGGGTCCCATTCTCGGCTCTTCTCCATTGATGGTCCCAGAGGCCTCTGCTCCTATCCTGGAGAATTAATCACTCCCTTCCTTGTTATAAAACTTCTACTTTTGCACTTCCGACACTGTTAATCAGTCCTGATAAGCATTATTTCCTACAGTATCACGAGTTACCCATCTGTATCTCTTTTCATCAGCTCCGCCCAGACAGATTGAAGAGTACCTACTGGAGATTCTGCCTTCCGCCATTGCCTGCATAGTTTTTGTTGAGAAATCTGAGCTTAATCTGATTTGCTTGCCTTTGTATGTTATATTTCTCTTTTGCCTAGCTGCTTTCAAGATTCTATCTTTATCTTTGATTTTGGAGAGCTTGATTATTATATGTCTTGGTGATTGTCTTTTAGGGTCTATCCATCCTGGGCTTCATTGAGCTTCTTGAATGCTTATCTTTTCACTTTTCAGGATGCTAGGAAAATTTTCTTCCAGAAGCTCTTCAACTATCTCCTCTGTGGAATTGTGTGATTCTTCCTGTTCCGGAATGCCAATAATGCTTATGTTATTCCTCTTCATTTTATCCAACATGAATCTTAGGCCTTCTTCAGAATTTTTTTTATCTTTTTTGTGTTTGTTCTTCTATCTTAGTAGTGT
>NW_006408697.1:2669504-2711018 GCF_000296735.1 Chrysochloris asiatica | reverse complement strand
TTTTGATGTAACTTAGGATTTAATTTTTGGCCAATTTCCTTTTTTGTCTGCCTGTCCTGCTCCACAATCCTTGTTCAGGCCTTTTATCTGGTTATAAACAGTTCAGGGCCGGTTGTGGTCATTTGGTTTTAAGTGGAAACTGTCTCTTTAAATTTCGAGGAGATATGTGTGCTTGTATTATAGAACCCTTCGAGGGTGGGGCTGGGGTGTCCACTAGCTCAGGCACCCCTATAGTCACCAGAATGGAGGTGCACAGACAGCAAGGGATCAATGAACAGATACCAAAAGAAAGGAGTGTCCACACCTTCATCTCCGCAGTTCTGTCAGGCATCCGTGGCTGTTCTGATACTTCTCCCTCTTGGTCTTACTCAAGATGGCAGCTCCTGGAGCAGCTGAGCTTCTTGCATTAGAAAGCAATGGATTTCTTGCTTCTACTACAGATTCCCCTAGCTGTAAGCCTTTCAACCTTCTAAATTCCTTTATATGTCGTTCAGAGTTCTGGGACAATCCACTGAGCCTGCTTGGCCCGGTATTCTGTGTTGTTGCTGATGGAGCTCCTTACTGCACTTCCACCTGATCCGCCATCTTGTTTGTTCTCCTGAGGTCCTGGTCTTTCCCTGAATCTTCTTCTTGTGCACTTAGGGTCTCAGGGATGCCATGCATCAGGCAAAACCCAGCCAAAGTGTGTGGTCCCTACTCTTGTCCCTACATCCCTGTGAGTTTCCTTTCCTTTTCTCTTAAGGCTGTAGCATGTTGTTCTTAAAAAACAAAACAAAACCCATTGCTACTGAGTTAATTATGATTCATAGAGACCCTACAGAACATAGTAGAACTGCCCCATAGCATTTCCAAGGCTATAATCTTTGTGGAGCATCTAGTGAGTCCACACTGTTGACTTTCCAATTAGCAACTTAAAAATCAGCTTAACTACAGTACCTTCAGGACTCCTGTGATGCTGTTCCTCTTGTTGTTGTTAAGTGCCATCGAATCGGTTCCAAGAAGCATCTGGTAAGCTTGAACCACCGACCTTGCAGTTTAAACCAACTTTTCAGTTCAATACATTAACCCAAAGTGCCACACAAGGACTCCATACTGTTCCTATCAACCCCCAAATTGTAACTACCATCCATGTCTACACATATGGTGAATTAGGTTTCTGAGTGTTACTATCACCTATGTCATACTGAGGTCTCCTGGTGTGGAACTGTAGGATAAGCACTGGACTTAAACTTCAGTTTGAACTGCAAGGTTGGTGGTTCAAACCCACCAGCCGTGCATCGGAAACCCTATACAGGGTTGCTATGAGTTGGAACTGACTTGACAGCACTTAAAAACAACAACATCATATTGTGGAATCTTTGTGTGGCACTGTAGGATAGAGACTAGACTTATTTTTTCTTTAAAGTTTTTATTGTGAATTGAGTGATAGTTTATGTGGGAGAACATCAGTTTTTATATTCATCCTATCATATTTCATTTCATTGCAACGATTACAATCCCATCTGTGCATTTCAACAACATTCAACAACATTTGCTTTGCTTTCATTCCCTCTGTTTTTTTTTGTTTTGTTTGTTTTTTTGATGTGCACTGAAGCACTCAGGAATATATAACTATTCAAACAACCAAAGGGTTGGTTCACCCTGCAAGCCTGCCCTCTGGCCATCAGCACACAGCCCCTCTCCCTTCCTGAGTCCAGAGTCCCCAGCTGCTCCATCTCTCCACATTATCGTCTCTGCCTCCATCTCTGGCATCACTGCTTCTCTGGATAGGGTCCTGCACTCCACTCTTCTCCCTTGATGGTCCCAGGGTCCTCTGCTCCTGGACTACAAGATCAACCACTCCCCTCCTTTTGTTATAAAATGTCTACCTTTACATTTTCAACACTCACAATCAGTCCTGATAGCAGTTATTCACTATTGTACCACAAGAGTCTTATCCCCATCAGCCCTGTTGAGACAGGTTGGAAAACACTCAGTGGAGATTCTACCTCCCCTGTACACTCTGGAACTAGGCGCCCTCTTGAAAGCTTGTAAACCAGTCACTTCATGCCTTTGTAGCCTCCCCATTTGGGGTAGCCAATGTCTACGTTGCCCATCCCTGTCTATCCTGTGTACCGAGGGCGTGGGAATGATCCTCGCTGTAAAGACTTGTTCCCACTTTTGAGCTACTATATCCATAAGTATAGGTCAAGTTCATTAAATTGTAACGGATTACACTCTTTATTCTCTCTTCTTTCTTCTTCTAGTCGAGTTCTGATCATCCAGCCATTGCAGTGAGTACTATCTGCAAGCATGGGTGTTCTTGTGTATCTCTCCTCACTTCATATCAGCTGGACGCTTCATTCTCCACTCTAGTCCTCTGTGGCCATGTCCCTGTCCCTGGGCCCAGGAGTCCCTAGGTCTCACCATACTGCTGGCCAACCAGGTCTCAATCCAGGTTGACAGGAGTCTGTTGAATGTGGTCAGACTTAGCTCACAACTTCATTGCTGGTTTTTTTCCCTTCTTTTTTTCATTACTGTTCCCCCCCCCCCCCCCATTTCTCCTTAACAGTGACCAACGTGGTCACCAGCAAGACCACATGCCTGCTCATGTATTCCCCTTGAGTCTCGGTCTTGGAAGGGAGTTTGCCCTGAGGGAACCTGACCACTTGCCTTAATGGCTCCCTAGGGAACAACTTGCTTGTTCTTGTAGCAGTCAATCAGACTACTGTTATTGTTTTTGATTTTTCCTGCTGGCCTTTCATTCAAGAAGTATCTTCTGTTCTTCTAGTTGCTCCAGGTTGGTCTCTTTGTCCTTTCAAGTGGATATCTCCCACCGCAGAAGATTCTGGATGATGATCAGGATTCCACCTATGGTCTTATGCAATGCAAAGGCACTGCAGGAAGCCTCCTTCACTGGACAAGTTCTAGCTCCATTTTAGGTATTCCAATCAGTTACAGGCTGAAGACGGACTTACAAGCTTTCTATGGTGATGTTTCTGGCTATTCCTTTCTCTTCCCCTCAAGTGTTTATTTTACAATAGTAGGCAAGGGAAATCAAGATTCAAAAGACAGCCAAGCATTTTAACATTATTTCCCCTCTTCCACCCGTTCAAACCGTGCCTCAGCCTCTGTATCCCAGAGCCCTGTTGTTCCAAGGTTGAGCATACATCACTATTTACCTCTGTCCCACTTAACCCATGCAAACCTGCCTAAATGTTCTCCCATCCACCTTGTCCTTCCATTTCCCTCTCCCTTCTTGTGTATTGGTCTCCCCCCCCACACACACACACATCCCCAGCACCCAAACTATCCTGAGATAATGGACTTTTAAAGTCAATGGTTCAAATACACTAACTTTTCCTCAGAAACCATATACAGGATGACTTATTAGCACCTAACAACAACAACAACAAAGAGCATATTGTAAGTAAGTGCCCAATATGGCCATCCTTAAACGTTTTGGACTTGTATTTCTTCCTGCCTTTTTCCCTTAATTTCAGGCATTTGTTGTTATTGTTAAGTTCCATAGAGTTGGTTCTGGCCCATAGAGACCCTGTGTAGGATTTCCAAGGAGCAGCTAGTGGGCTTGAATTACCGACCTTGAGGTTCGTAGTCCTACAACACCACCCCATACTTACTTCTTTATTGTTCACTGTTTTCAGCTACACTTACACCTCAGGACACTTGCTTTTCATGGACTTATTTATTTTTTAATGTTTTACTGTGAATTATATGATAGTTTACATGTTTACATGTGAGAACTTTAGTTTTACATTCATTCCATCATACATCATTTCATTGCCATGGTTCCAATCCCCTTCATGCATCATCAACCGATGAAAGGGCATATCCTAGAAACCCGCCCCCTCCCCTCCCCCCCCCCCCCCCCAGTTTTCGGCCCACAGTCCCTTTCCCTCTCTGGATCCAAAGTCCCCAGCTACTTCATCATCATAGTCTCTGTCTCCATCTAAGGGCTCTCTGGTTCTCTGGGTAGGGTCCCGCTCTTGGCTCTTCCCCGTTAATGGTCCTATAAACCTCCGCTCCTAGACTGGAGAGATAATCGCTCCCTTCCTTGCTATAAAACATCCACCTTTGCACTTCCAACCCTCATAATCAGTCCTGATAACCATTATTCACTACAGTATCACGAGTTACCCATCTGTATTTCATTTCATCAGCTCCGCCTAGACATATTGGATAGTACTCACTGGAGATTCTGCCTTCCTCCATTCCCCCTAGCTCTAGGTTCCCTCTTGAAAGCTTGTAAGCCAGTCACTTCTTGCCTTTGTAGTCTCCCCCTCCCCATTTGGGTATCCAATGTCCAAGTTGCCCATTTCTGCCCACTCTGTGTGTGGAGGGGGTGGGAATGTTTCTTGCTGTAAGGATTTGTTCCTTCTTTTGAGTCACTGAATCCGTAGGTATAGATCAAGTTCATCAAATTGTATCAGCTCACTCTTCTTTCTTTCTTTTTTTTTTTTTTTCTCTTCTTTCTTCTCCTGGTTGAGCTCTGATCATCTAGTCATCCGGTCCAGGTCACATGGGTACTATCTGCAAGTGTGGGTGTTCTTGTGCACATGCCCTCTCTTCCCATCAGCCGGTAGCTCCACTCTCCACTCGAGTCCTCCGTGGCCACACCACTGACTCTGGGCCCAAGAGTCCCCAGGTCTTCTCACACTGCTTGCCAAGCAGGTCCCCAACTGGGTCCACATTTTCATGGACTTTTAATGATCTTTCCTCAGATATCTTCATGGTGATTTCCCCATTTCAGGTGCAATCCTATCTAACACTACTAGCACCATACTACAGTCACCATTGTGACACACCTTAGCTGCCTTCCCTTGCAGTTCTGTGTCATCTAGTACACTATCATTCCACTTATTTCGCTTATTTTCCATCTGTCTCTCCACCTAGAATGTAAATGCCACATTTATATGTGTGTTGTTTGCTTTCTTTCTCTCTTATTACTTCTCCAGTGTTTCAAGTAGTGATAAGCACATATTAGGTGCTCAATAATTATTCATTGAAGTACCCAACTTGACACAACAGTGTCATCTTCCCAAAGTGTGGTTTCTTCCATGGATTGGTGGCTAGAACTGAATTACAGAAGTGACTTGGTGATTCACAGTCACAGTATTCATATTCCAGTTCATGTTGGTTAGTAGACACTAGAAGAGGTACTTGATCCCAGGTGACTAAGACAGAAGAAAATAGAACATATGGGACTCCCCAATGTACAAAGTCATGTGTTCCAAAAGTTCATTTATAAGTCAATTGTTTGGACATCCTGAACTTATTTTCAGAACACGACTGGTCCCAGCTAGTTAACTGCAAGGAGACTGAGCAGACTGGAAGGTGCCAGGACCTGGAATCAGATATGCCTGGGACAGGCCAGCCCCGGAGGGGCAGGAACAGGTGCACTGGACTCTAAGGGAGCTCAGGGCAACCAGCAGAAGATGTTCTCCTGAGGGCAAGGGCACAGGCAACAGACAGCACTAGAGAGGTCCCAGATAAAATTGGGCACCCCCATTGGGAGGTAGAGTTTAGCAATGCCCATCGAAGAGTATCCCAAAACACCGTGAAGACATTGTAGAGGTAAACCGCAGAAGAGAGAAAATATTTACAATATGTATATCTGTCAAAGGACTCATATCAAAAATATGTAAGGAACTCCTCCAAATCAAGAAGATAAGAAAGACAGACAACACAATAGAAAAGTATATAAAAGACTTGAACTATTGCCTACAAAAAAGACAATATCTGAATATCTAATAACATGTGGGATTTCTGTTGTGGTGCTGTAGAGTTAGTGCTGGACAGCGAACCTCAAGGTTGGCAGTTCAAACCCACCAGTTGCTCCTTGGAAACCCTATACAGGGTCATTATGAGTCAGAACCAACTCAATGGCACTCAACAACAGCAGCAATAACATGTGAGTATGTTCTCAGTATCATTTGCGATCAGTTAAATTAAAGCCACAATGTGATTTCAGTGTACACCCACTAGAAGACTAACATGAAAAGATGGCCATTGCCAAGTGTTAACAAGGATGTGTGGCAACTGAAATTCTCATACATTTATGGTGAAAGTGAAAATTGGAAAATCATTGCTTCACAATTGCTAAGACTCCCAGATATATGCCCAATAGAAATGTGTGCAAATATACACACACCAAGGGCTTACTTCAAAACGTTCGTGGCAGCATCCCTAGGCCTGGAAACAATTCAGATGTTTATCAGTAGAAGAACTGATGTACAAATTATAGCATAGTCAGATTGAGATACAGTACAATAATAAGAATAAGGAAACCATTGCTATGCATAATAATGTGACTAAATATATAAGGAATATATTAGGATGTAGAAACAGATACAAAAGAATATGCCATGATTCTGACTATATAAAGTTTAAAAACAGTCAAAATGAATACATAGAAAAGACATAATGGTGGTGGTTCCCTTTGTGGAAGAGGGGCGTGCAGGAACTTGGAGGGGCCTGGAGGCTTTCTGGGGTGTTGGTAATATTCTGATTTTTGATTTGGGTGTTCAGTACACAAGTATGTTCATTTTGTGAAAAATCAAGCTATATACTACAGTTTTCTGTATGTATGGTATGGTGGTGGTTATGTGCCGTGGAGTTGGAACCGACTCATAGAGACCCTGTACAGGGTTTCCAAGGCTGTAAATCTTTACGGGAGCAGAAAGCTTCATCTTTCTCCCACAGAACAGCTGGTAGTTTTGATCTGCTGACCTTAAGGTTCACAGCCTGATTCGTAACCACTACGCTACCAGAGCTCTTTGTATGTATGGTATACTTTAAAAGAATATTTACTTAACAAAAAAAAAAAAAAAAAAGAGGGGGGGAGGGGAAGGATGGAAGGAGGAGGACGAAGACAAGTGGCTCCCATTAAGGAGGAATTTCAGCATTTAGCAGGGCTGAAAACTCTAGGCAGGGGGCCATAAGTTGGCAGCTCATTCAGGTAAAGGGAACTGACAGAAATTGTCCAATACCACAGCTCATGCAGCAGAGAGTAGAGAACTGGGTCTCGATTTCCTCATTTAAAGAACAGAGTTGATGTAAAGCTCTCAAGGTCTGCTTAATACAAAGGGTGGATTTAATAGGTATGACACTTACTACTAGTAGTGATTTTACTTCACCAGGAGCAAGAAAGTGATTTAACTACCAGACAGGAGATATAGTTTAAGCTCTGAATTTTAGGTACAATGTGTTGTTGTTAAGTGCTGTCAAGTCAGTTCCAACCCGTAGTGACCCTGTATAGGGTTTCCAAAGAGCAATTGGTGAGCTTGAACCACTGACCTTGTGATACAAAGCAACTTTGCAGACTAGCACCAGCCATCACATTATGGGTGAGGGGTGAGTTCATTAAATGTTTGACCAAATATAGCAGGCTAATTTTTAAGTTGATAATTTTGTATGACCCATGAATGATGTTATAAATTTTGGCAGTAAAATAGCTTCCCCAAAACCTGCAGTATAGGGTTTCCAAGGAGCAGCAGGTGGGTTTGAACTGACTATCTTGTGGTATGGAGTCCAAGAACAATGCTGTTGTTATGTTGTGAAGTGCCGTTGAGTCTATTCCGACCCATAGCTGCCCTGTATAGGGGTTCCAAGGAGCAGCTGGTGAGCTTGAACCACCAACCTTGCAGTTCAAAGGACTTTGCAGTCTGACGCATTAGCCCACAGAGCCACAGCAGGACTCCAAGAACAATGTAGAACCCCACTGATGATAGCCAGGGGTCAAAGTCACAGCTTGACAAGCATCAAAGGGACTCGCTGGAGTTCTTGAGCCCTGGGCTGGAGATGTTAACAAATTTGTAGCTTCATTTGCAAGGTCTTAGGTGAGGTGAGAGGAGGAATGTAGGGACTAAGCTAAACTTGGATGTGGTAGATTGACTAATCACTAACAACTTCTCCTATATTTGTATACTCCTCAGAAAGTGGAGTCTCTTCTCTCTTCAAATCAATGTTGGCCCTTAGACTTGCTTTGACCGAGAGAGTCAAATTAGCAGTGGTGGTGTGCCAGCAGTAGACCAAGGCCTGAAGAGATCCAGTAGTTTTCACTTTGCTTTCTTGGAACCCAGCAGCAGGACCACATGGAGAAGCCCTGATTGATGATGGAGCAACAGACCATGTGAAGATAACCAGAGCACAACAGTCACAACCATTCAAGGCTCCAGAAATATAAAAGAGATTTTCCTTATAGACTTGCTCATCCACTAGCTGAAAGCAGCTACACGAGTCAACAAATGCTAGAGCAGAGCTGCCTAGTCAGCCCACAGAATTATGAAAAACAATCAGTACTTTCTGTTTTAAGCCATTAGGTTTTGAGCTGGTTTGTGATGCATCAACTGATAACTGATAGAAAAATAGGTACCTGAAGATGATGCTCTGCTGTAACAAAAGTCTAGCACATGTACCATTGGCTATGGGATCAGGTAGGTAGAGGCTACAAGGGTGGTGAGAAGACCAACGGAGGCTGGAAGAGCAGTTACGAGTTGGAGGAAAACTCTTCTGTGCTTTAGAGCGACAGAATGTTTGGTAACGTGGATTCCCTTGGCAACAAGAAAGCTAAAAAATGTACCTAAGTGAATTGTGTGGTGCTGTATGTAGGCTAATGCGCTGGACTGCAAAGTCTATTTGAACTGCAATGTCGGTGGTTCAAGCTCACCAACCACTCCTTGGAAACCCGATTCAGGGTCGCTATGGGGCAGAAACAAGTCAACGGCACACAACAACAAAAAGCTAATTGTGGACCTGGCCAAGGATGAATGGAAGAATGTTGAAAGTGTCAGTTGACTTAACTGACTTTGATAAAGTAAAGGAAGAAGGTGGTAAGTTAAAGAAGGAATAGTCTAGTTTTCAGCAAAACTTAGAGGATATATTTCCAGTCCAGGATTTATGGGTCAGAAAATCAACCCATTTTTAATTTTTAGCATCTCCAGTGGAAAACTGGTTCCTAAAGTAAGAAATAGTCTCAGGGAAAAAAAATCAAACTCAGAGTATTTCTAGAAAGATATGGTTTTCGGATCAAGATCAAAATCGGAATGGCTATAAGATTCGTTGCTAAGATGTCATAAAAAGGAAAATAGTTTGGTCAGTCCTCAAAAAGTTAAACATAGAACTACCATATGACACAACAATTCCAATCCTAGCCACATGCCCAAAGGAATTGAAAACATGAAAGCAAACATGTACTTGTCCACTGATGTTCATTGAAGTACTGTTCAGAATAGCTAAAAGGTGGAAACAACCTAAATGTCCTTCAACAGATGAGTGAATATACAAAATGTAGTACGAGAGTGAGTCAAAAATTAGCCACACTCCAGTTATATTAAAACGCCCGTCCACGTCCATGGCTGATGACAACATTGAGCGTGCACATGAAATGATTCTGTCAAATAGATGACAGTGGATTAGGTGGCAAATCATTGGCAAAATCAGCCCTGATTCTGTTTATGAAATAACCCACGACAGACTTGGGTTTCAAAAAGTTTGTGCGAGAGGAAAGAACACACAGAAGAACATAAACAGAAGTGTTTAGACATCTGCAAACAAAATTTGGACTGATAACTCAATGGAAGGTAAAAGTTTCTTGGGAAAAAAAAAAACATTACTGGTGATGAGAAATGGATTCATTACTACAAGCCTGAAAGCAAATTGCAGAGTACGAAATGGAAATATCCTCAATCGTTGACCCAGAAAAAGTTCAAAAGTCAACCATAAGCTGGAAAATGGATGCTTACAATTTTCTGGGATTCTCAAGGGCCAATATTGGAACGCTGTCAGGAAAAAGGTTCAACATGCCGGGAGCCAGCCCCTACTCTCTTATTGGGGGGGTCCTTAGAGAAATGTATGACATCAGCGAAGAAATGACAAAATCAATGAGTCTCGATGAATGGTGAGTCTTCTCCTCTCACATTTTATTTCTCTTCTTTTTCCCTTTCATTTTATTTCTCCTCTTACATTTATTTCAGATTTTCAAACAGCTTTTATACTACTCTATATCATCAATCTATTAATCATTCTTTTCAAAGTAGTGGTCTAAATCATACATATTAATCATTTCAATATAGAACATCAAGAACATCAAAATCTTCCTTGTTCCCCTTTACATAGTTAGACAATATCCGATTTCTGTAACCAAGTCTCATTGCTCTAAAATGTCACGTTAACCTTAAAACATAATTCTAAATCTTAACTCCTATTTCTACCTTCACCTATTATTTTCTATAGATTCATTAATCACAACATGTACCTAGACATTATTTGCTATGGTAACTGACAACACAATTGTTTCTCAAGATTGATTAACAAGAAGCATAAAAAAGCACTTAAAGTTTTGTAGTTAAGAAGAAACGGAACAACTTCCTTAACAACTTCTCTATACAAAACATCTAGTTACATTTCTGCTTATGATCTATTACTATTCCCTTAGCACTGAATTGCATTTTTAGCTAATTTTTTAGAAGTCTTGATGTCCCTGACCAAAACTACACAGAATGTTGAATGTAATTTTAAACTTGGACTGGCAAAAACTTTAGCTGGTTTTTACCAGTGGTGAAACTTATTGGTAATGTGAAAAGCATTCTTTAGGACTACGCATGATTGAATATAGTGTGAATGTGTCCTAACGCAAGTTTCAAATCTTTAATATGATTCTTACTAAGATTCTAATGAAAACTTTTATTATAAAATCAAGAAAATTAAAAATAAGCTGATTAAAACAAAGAGACAGAAACTGCAGAGCCCCACATGAGATTTCTCCTGAGGCCTTGCCTTCCAAGGGGAGACTCATTGTGGCCCTGCTTAACAATGAGTCCTCTGCTGCTCTGCCCCTTGGTGTCATGGCCTCTGCCATTTCCCTCTCTTCTATTTTTTAAATAAAACAGGTGCTAGATTATGATCTCAACTTTATACTGGCAGTGTTTTAACTGCTTTAAAATGTCTGATTATCAAGCTATAAAAATAAAAAAAATGTATATTTTTAAATCAGAATAATAAGTATAATACTGATTACTTATAACATTGAATCTTATTAAAATGAAAGAATTAAAAAAGAAACTACAAAGCTAGCAAGGTCCCCACATGAAATCTCCTGTTGAGGCTCTGCCAAATCAACGAGGCACCCATTGCTGCTCTGCAGCTCTGTGTTGTTGCAATGTATTTATGATCAGAGCCATCATGGCCCCTACCTGTAATATGATCATTGAAGAGTTCTACTAAAAACTTCTATAATAAAATCAAGAAAAATTAAAAAAATGAACTATTCATAAAAGGAAAAGACAGAGACTGCAAGTCCCCCGCATGAGGTTCCCCTTGGAGCTTTGCCAACCAAGGAGACACTTGATTGTCGCTTTGTTAAAACAATGAGCTTTTCATGCGCAGGTTTTCTTGATGTTCTGTTCCTTTATGACATGGCTTCTGGGATTCTCAAGGGCCGATATTGGAACACTGTCAGGAAAAAGGTTCAACAGTCATGGTGCTCATTACAGTGAGAGGCCCACTGAAGACCTGAAGCCTAACTTTCAGATTAAGCGCAGAGGACTGCTCTCCAAAGGCCCTCTGACCTTGTGTGACAATGCACGTCTGCCCACACTGTTAACACTGTAAAAACGTCATTTTGAGTTGTTAAAACATCCTCCCTATAGTCTTAATCTTGCTTCATCAGACTTTTACCTGTTTGGTCCCCTGAAAGCAGCCCTTTGTAGATGAAGATTTACCTCTGATGAAGAAGTGAAGACAGTGGTGCATTTGTGGCTTGCAGCTCAGCCTAATACATTTTTAAATAAGGGAATATGAAAGCTTGTTGACAGATGGACAAAGTGTATTTAACAACAAGGGGATTATGTTGAAAAATTATGCATTTTTCTTTTCTAAAAGTTGATGGAAATAAATTCTACAGCTAGAATGCGGAGAATTTTTGACTCACCCTTATACTCACATACATACAATGGACTATTAGCCATGAAAAGAAATGAATTCCTGATATAGATTACAACAAAGATGAACCTTGAAAATATTATGGTGAGTTCATAGAAGCATAAGACAGAAAAGAAAAAATATGATCCCACTTACAGCATAGTGGTTACGAATCGAGCTGCAAACCTCAAGGTCAGCAGTTTGAAACTACCTATTGTTCCATGGGATAAAGGTGGGGCTTTCTGCTCCCATAAAGATTTGCAGCCTCAGAAACCCTATACAGGGTTGCTATGAGTCGGAACCAACTCCACAGCACATCACCACCACCACCACCACCACCATGTGAAATAGGCAGATGAATACACACCAAAGTTTTTTTTACTGGTTACCAGGGTTGGGAAGGAGGAGGAAAGTGAGAGTCATTGCTTGGTGTGTGTGTGTGTGTGTGGGGGGTTTGGGGGGGGATGCACTAAATTTTGGTTAATCATTTGGGAAAGGACAGTGATGGTGTTTGAACAGCTTGATAACTGTAACCAACGGTACTGAACTGTACATGTAAAAAAGTTGCATTGGTAAATGTTTCCTTGTGTACTCACTCCTCACTATTGACAGAGTTATATCCCACAGACCAGATCGTTACACAAAACTCGGTGTTAGACAAAAATGGAAGATGATTACACCAGTACATGCTGCCAAGTGTCAGCATTACACAACTGCTAAACCACTGAGAATTGTGGCCAGCCAAGCTGACACAGAACCTCAGTCCTCATAGCCAGCATTACTCTCGCCTCATACCTCTGCATGTGTTATTGCCAGAAGTTCATTGTTAATGTACAAAATAGCCAAATCGTAGTTTTGTTTTTTTTCACTATTGTCAGGCATGAGAAATCTCAGATAATGAGATAGTGGATAAGTCAGGAGTAGATGTATTTAATAATTTTTTTTTTTTAATCTCATAAAGAGGTAACATGGTGACTCATAATCCTTTCTCCTTGCAAATAGACCTGATAGCACTTTGACTTGCGGTCCAGTGTAGAGAGGTCCCTGTTTAGAAAAGATGTGTGAATGCAGCTTATCTTTAATAAACTCTATGATTGTTGTACGCTGCTATCAAGTCCTGACTCATGCATGCATCATGGAATGAAACATTGCCCTATCTTGTGCCATCCCATGATTGCACTGCTGAGATCCATATGGTTTTCATTGGCTGATTTTTGGAAGTAAATAGCCAGACCTTTCTTTCCAGTCCATCTTAGTCTGGTTGTCCCACTGAAACATGTTCAGTGTCAGAGCAAAACACAAGCCTGCTCTGACAAGTGGGTGATGGGTGTGTATAAGATGCATTGGCCAGGAAATTAAACTGGGTCTCCCACAGTAGGATCAGCACTGAACTGCGGACTAAAAGGTCGGCATTTCAAACCCATTAGTTGTTCCTCAGAAACGCTGTACAGGATCACTATGAGTTGGAATTGACTCAGTGGCACTTAGCAACAACAACAACCCACATGGAAGGTGAGAATTCTTACGCTGAACCAACAATGCCCCATGAAGTGGATTATAATTTGATAAGCAAAAAGTCAACAAAAATATTAAAGAAATTGTAACAACTCAAACTGACAGAGATACTTACCACTCAAAAGGAAATGGGATTCTGGTCTTCCATTTTCTTTGGACAGAAGAAGGCTGAGAAATCAGAACCAGCTTCAAGCATTGCTCAGCTACTATGCAAAAGGGAACATGACTCAGAGGATGGAGCCAAGAGCAAAGGGGAACAAGAGACTAGGAAACCACACCAGACGCGCAGAACTGGTTCTTATCAAGCAGTTTGTTGTGTCTTCCTGCCCCAGCCACAGGAGCCAGGGAAACTCAGGATATGCTCATGGATGCATTTCAGTGGGGCTCAAGAGGAAGACCCCCAATGTGATGGATTGGCCAAGTGGCAGCATTGATGGACTCAATCGTGGCAACAGTAGTGAGGCTGGCCCAGGACTGGGCAGTGTTTCATTCTGCTGTGTGTAAGGTCTCTATGAATTGGTACCGACTCAATGGCCCGTAACAACAGCATAGACAAGTGGCTTTTATGGACCAGAAACAGAACTATCCCTGTCTCATCACTGGCTATTAGATAAACAGGAGGGAGATCACGGATGTAATTTACATATCTCCAGGCAAAAGCAGTCACACCCCAGGAGCTTTTTCTACATCTATATTTGATAAAGAGTCCTGATATGGCATTATGTGATAAACACTCAACCACAAGGTCGGTTTGGACTGCAAGGTTAGTGATTTCAATTCGCCAGTCGCTCCTCAGAAACCCTATACAGGGTCGCTATGGGTTGGAACTGACTCAGTGGCACTTAACAACAACATACTTAACAACAAGTTACTGGACGTCAAGCCTTGTGTCATCATTAAATGAGACTTTGAGGGTATTGAGAGGAAATTAAATTGTTGTGGCCACAGGGCAAACGTTGATGGATAATTTCTAAGGTTTGTTGTTGTTATGTGCTGTCAAGTTGGTTCAAACTCATAGCAGCTTAATGCGCAACAGAACGAAACACTTGCCAGTCCTTCATTAACTTCACAATTATTGCTATACTTGAGTCCAGCACAGTGCTGCCACTGTGCCAATCATTCTCATTAGGGGTCCACCTCTTTTTCTCTGACCCTTCACTTTACAAAGCTTTTTACAAAGCATGGTATCCTTCTCCAGGGACTAGTCCTTCCTGATAATAAGTCCAAAATCTGAGAGACGAAATATCATTATCTTGGTTTATAAGGAGCATTCTGGTTATACTTTGTCCAACACAGATTTGTTTGTTCTTCCAGCAGCCCATGGTACTTTTAATATTCTTCTTCAACACCGTAATGCAAATGCATCAATTCTTCTACGGTCTTCTTTATTCATTGTCTGACTTTCTTATGCGTATCAGCCTATTGAAAATACCATGGTGCCTTAGTTCTCAAACTGACGTTTACTCTTGAACATTTTAAATAGATCTTGTGCAACAGATTTGCCTAATGCAAGATTTCGTGACAGTTGCTTCCATGAATGCTTATGGTTGATATGAGTAAAATGAAGTCTTTGACAACTTCCATCTTTTCTCCATTTATCTTGAAGTTATTTATTGCTCCAGTAGTGAGGGTTTTTTTTCCCTCTTCACATTGAGGTGCAACTCATACTGAAGGCTGTGGTCTTTGATCTTCATTGACGATTAATTGTTGGTTAGTTCTGACTCATAACGACTTGTATAGGGTTTCCGAGGAGTAGTTAGTGGATTTGAACCACCGACCTTGCAGTTCAAACTAACCTTGCAGTCCAGTGCTTATCCTACAGTGTCACACAAGGACTCCACGGATATTCATTAGTAAGTATTCTAAGTCTTCTTTGTTTTCAGTAAGGAAGGTTGTATCATCCGCATACTGCAAGTTATTAATCTGTCTGCCTCCAATCCCAATGCCATGTTCTTCTGCATGTAATACAGCTTCTTGGATTATTTGCTCAGCATACTGATTGGTTACATATGGTGAAAGAATACAACACTGGCGTGCACCTTTTCTGATACTAAACCATTCCGTGTCCCCGTGTTATGTTTGAATGACTACCTCTTTGGTCTATGTACAGGTTCCTTATGAACACATTAGGTGTTCCAGAATACTTATTATTTGCAATGTAGTTCATAGTTTGTCATTATCCACACAGTTGAAAGTCTCTGCAAAGTCAATAAAGAAGGTAAACATCTTTCTGCTAGTCTCTGCTTTCAGTCAAGATCCATCTGATATCAGGAATGCTATCCCTCATTCCATGTCTTCATTTGAATTTGGTTTAAACCTCTGGCAGTTCCCTGTCAAAGTACTGTAGCCACCATTAAAAATTATCTTTAGCAAGATTTTACTTGCATGTGATATTGATGACATTGTCTAATGATTTCTGGGTTCTGTTGGGTCACCTCTCTTTGGAACGGGCACATATATGGACCTCTTCCAGTCAGTTGGACAGGTAGTTGTCTTCCAAATTTCTTGGCATAGGTGCAGCTTCCATTGCCGCATCAGTTTGTTGAAAGATTTCAATTTGTATTCCATTAGTTCCCGAAGCCTTGTTGTTTGCCAATGCCTTCAGTGCAACTTGGACTTGTTCCTTCATTACTGTTGGCTCTTGATCATAAGCTATCTTTTCAAATGGTTGAACATCAACCATTTCTTTTTGGCACAGTGACTCTGTGTATTCATTTTATCTTTTTTTTTTATGTTTTCTACATCGTTCCATATTTTGCCCATAGGGTCCTTCAATATACCAAGTTAAGGCTTGACTTTTTCCTCAGTTCTTTTAGCTTGAGAAATGCTGAACGTGTTCTTCACTTTTGGTTTTCTAACTCCATGTCTTTATACATTTCATTATAATATTTGACTTTGTCTTCTAAAACTGACCTTTGAAATTTCTTATTCAACTCTTTTACTCCTCATTTCTTCCATTTGCTTTAGCATCTCTAAGCTGAAGAGCAAGTTTCGGAGTCTCTTCTGACATCCATTTTGGTCTTTTCCTTCTTTCCTGTCTTCTTAATCACCTTTTCCTTTTCTTCCTGCATGATGTTCTTGATGTCATCCCACAACTCTCTGGTCTTAGGTCATTACTGTTTAACTCATCAAATCTGTTCTGAATATGATCTCTAAATTCAGGTGGGATGTGTTTAAAACATGTGTAAAATTTTGGCTCTTGTGGATTTGTTTTTATTTTCTGCAGTTTCAGCCTGAACTTGCACCTGAGAAATTGATGGTTCCACAGACTACCCCTGGTCTTGTTTTGGCTGATGTCATCACTTTGATTTCTGTGTAATTCATCTGGTGAGGTCCATAGTCATACTTTGTGATGCTTCAAAAAGGTATTTGCAATGAAGAAGTCATTGACTTTGCAAAATTCTCTCATGAGATCTCCGGCACCATTTCTATATCAAGGCTATATTATTCAACTAATGATCATTCCTCTTGGTTTCCAACCTTTGCATTCCAATTGCCAGTAATTGTCAAGATGTCTTGACTGTATATTTGATCAATTTCAGACTGAAAAAGTTGGTACAATTCTTCAATTTCATCATCACTGGCTTTAGTGGTCGGTGTGTACATTTGCATAGTAGTGGTAGTAACTGGTCATCCTTGTTGGTATGTGTTGGAGACCAAAAGACTTTCAGGCCTCATAAAACTTTAAGTCTGGGTCTAACCAGACAAAGTCTGCTTATCAACACAGCAGGGAAGGTAGCTTTCCCAAAGTTACCTGATTCACAGTAAAGGACAGACTTGTAACTATGCAAAACAGCAATGACTTGCAGAACCACCCTATATATACTCTGAGATTTGAAATAAACTTTGTCACTTGCCTTCAGCTTGTGTCCCTTGCCTGTTCGTTAATCCTCGCCTCTCCTTCGGGAAACCCACGCAGTGGTCTGAGCAGGTCTCGGACCCCGATAGGTTTGGGTATTAGCTTATCACAGACAGCATTATAATTCAAGATAGATCTTGAAATGTTCTTTTTGAGGATGAAGCGAAGCCATTCCTCTTCAGCTTATCTTTCCTGGCAGAGTAAACCTTGTAATTATGAGATTCAAAATGACCAGTACCAATCATTTCAGCTCACGATTACCTAGGATATTGATGTTTATGCATTATAATTTTTGATAACTTCCAAGTTTCCTAGCCTCATACTCTGTATATTATTCCATGTTCCAATGATTAATGGATGTTTGCAGCTGTTTCGTCTTATTTTGAGTTTTGTCCCATCAGCCAATGGATGTCCCGAAAACTTTATTCTACTTGCATCACCACAGTCAACTCTGCTTTGAGAAGGCAGCTCTTCACAGTCATTATTTTGAGTGCCTTCCAACCAGAGGGGTTCAACTCCCAGCACTATATCTGACAATATTCTGTACTATTCGTGGTGTTTCAATAGTCAATATTATGGTGCTATCTGACTGTGTTCCATTGCTCTTCATAAGGTTTTCAGTGACTAAAAGGTAGTGGCCAACAGTTTCGCCCATTTCCCGATTCCTCCCATCTATAAGTAGAATCTGTTTCCCCTCCCTTTGAATATAGGCAACTAGGGATGCTGCAAATGGTTAACGCATTAGGCTGCTAACTGAAGGGTTGGAGATTCCATGTGGACAGGATTTGTTTTGAATAATAGATATGACAGAAGTAACATTATAAGATTTCTAGCCCCAGAACTTAAGAGGCATTGTGGCTTTTGTTTTCATCTTTCTGGGATTCAGTCGCCATGAAAGAGGTTTAGGACAGACTATATCATGAGACATCACATAGGAAATGAAAGACCTGCCAACCTCCAGCCATTCCAGCCACCTTGACTGAGGTGCCAGGCATGTGAAAACAGTATCGTTGTTCCAGCACTAGCTGGGTTCCCAGCTGAATGTAGCTGCATGTGTAAACTTAGCCAACACCACACAGAGCAGAGTCAAGTTGTCCCCACCAAGCCCTGCCAAATTTGCAAACTCCTGAGCAAATAAATGGCGGTCTTTTAAGCCAGTAAGTTTTGGAGTGGTTTTTATACATCAAGAGAGATTGGAATACTTACCAGGGCACAGACGGTGATGAAGTTTCCATATCCCTTGCTATCATTTACAAGGCCCTGAAACTCTATCCTCCTCTCTACTATCCTTCCTTCATATGGTATTGCTCCCTTTCCACTTTTCTCCAGAAGCATTGACTTTTCTGTTTCTCAAACGTGCCAAACTCATTCATACTTTGGGTTGTGTCATTGTTCTCTATTTAGAATGCTGTGCCTCCCAGATCTTCACTGGCTCCTTTCTGCCTAGTCTCAGAACAAGTGTTAGAAATACTTCCTTAACAGTTTTCTCTGACCACTCCATGTAAATGTGACACCTGACCACTCTGTCACATTACCCTGCCTTATTTTATTCATAGAATTCAAGACTCTTTGAAATGATCCAATTTACTTGCTTGTTTGTCCATTCTTCCATGATGAAATGATTATGACCTTAAGTATTTATCTGTTACTTTTAATGGATATAGCTCTAGAATCTAGATTTGTTCCCAATATGAAGTAGGTGCAAATCATGTTCTTTCATTTAATAAATAAAGTATGTTCTTGTTAGGTGCTGTTGAATTGGTTCTGACTCTTAGTGACCCTTTAGTGTCTGGTTTGGCATCATCCTCAGAATCATTCCTATGTTTGAGTCCCCTCTTGCATCCAATGTGTCAATACATCTCATTGAGAGCTGTGCTCTTTTCTGATGACCCTGTACTATATACCAAGCACGGTGTCCAGGTCCAAGGACTGGTCTCTCCCAATAACATAGCCAAAGAATATGAGATGAAGTCTTGCCCTCCCTTGCTAAGGGACATTCTGGTTGTTCTTCTTCTTCCAACACAGAGTGGTTCATTCTTCTGGTAATCCACAGTATATTTAATATTCTTCACCAACATAATTCAGAAGCAACTCTCCAATGTATATGAGGTGATTGAAAATGACTTGAGTCAAGCCTACCTTAGTCACCAAAGTGCCTTTTTTGCTTTTTAACACGTTACAGAGATTTTTTGCAACATATTTGCCCAATGCACTACATTGCTTGACTTCCTTACTGCTTCTTCCATGGATGTTTAGTGTGGATTCAAGTAAAATAAAATATTTGACAGCTCCAAACTATTCTCTGCTTATTGTGATGTTGCTTATTGGTACAGTTATGAGGATATTTGTTTTCTTTATATTGAGGTGCCATCTATATTGAAGTCTGGAGTCTTTGATTTTCATCAGTAAGTGCTTCAAGTTCTGTTTGCAGGTTGTTATGAGTTTTGCTGTAATTTTGATGCCATATTATTCTTCATACAGTCTAGTTTCTCAGATTCTTTGCTCAGTATACAGACTGAGTAAGTATGGGGAAAGGAATCAACACCGATGCACACCTTTCTTGATTTGAAACTGCACAGTATCCTCTTGTTCTACTGTAACAACTGCCTGTAGGTCTATGTACAGGTTCTGCCTGAGCACAATTAAGTGTTCTAGAATTCCCATTTTTTGCAATGTTACTTATAATTTTTTATGATCCACACAGTCAAATGCCTTTTCATAGTTAATAAAACACAGGTAAACATCTTGCTGGCATTCTCCAGTTTTAATTGAGTCATCTGACGTCAGCAGTATTATCCCTGTGCCATGTCTCCTAAATCTTGCTTGAATTTCTGGCAGTTTCCTATCAATGTACTACTGCAACCATTTTTAAATTATCTTCAGCAAAATTTTACTTGCATGTGATATTAATGATATTTGATAATTGATGCAATTCTGTTGGATCTCCTTTCTATGGAATGGGCACAAATGTGGATCTCTTTCAATTTGTTGGCCAGGTAGCTGTCTTCCAAATTTCTTGGATAAACAAGTGAGTACCTACAGTGCTACATCTGTTTGTTGAAACATTTTAATTTGTGTTCCATCGATTCCTGGAGCCTCGACTTTTCTTTCAATGCCTTTAATGCAGCTTGGACTTCTTCCTACAATGCCATCAGTTCTTAATCATATGACACCTTCTGAAATAGCTGAATGTTGATACAATGACTGTATTTCATCTTTCTTTGATGTTTCCTGCATCATTCAATATTTTACCCATTTTGTTGTTGTTAAGTGCCATTGAGTCAGTTTAGACCCATAGCGACCCTGTATAGGGTTTCCAAGGAGCAGCTGGTGAGCTTGAACCACGGACTTTGCAGTTCAAACAGCTTTGCAGTCTGGTGTATTAACCCACAGCACCACACCAGGACTCCATAGAATCCTTCAATATTGCAACTCAAGGTTTGATTTTTCCTTCAGTTCTTTCAGTTCAAGAAATGCTAACTGTGTTCTTCCCTTTTTTATATTCTAACTCCAGGTCTTTCTACATTTCATCATAATTAAATAAGCTATGTTGCTTGGTTGTTAAGTGTCTTTGAATCAGTTCCTTCTCATAGGTTTACAAGGCTGTGCAACTTTGAAGAAACAGAAAGCCTCATCTTTCTCCCACGGAGAAGCTGGTGAGCTTAAATCACTGACCTTGTGGTTTGCAGGCCAATGTTTCTCATATAAAACCACCACGATCCCTGAAATAAACTATCGTTGTTAGATGCCATTGAGCTGGTACCGACATATAGCGACCTTACGTACAACAGAACTGTCCAGTCCAGTGTTAACCTCAAAATCATTTTATGCTTGAACCCATTGCCGCTGCACCAATCCATCTTGTTGGGGGGCTTGCTCTTTTATGCTGACTTTACCAAGCATGATGTCCTTCTCCAGAAACTGGTCCTTCCTGATAATATGTCTGGCCATCCTGGCTTCCAAGGAGCATTCTGTTTGTATTTCTTCAAATACAGATTTGTTTGTTCATCTGGCAGTCCATGGTACGTTTAACATTCTCCTCCAACACCATAACTCAAATGCATCAATTCTTCTATGGTCTTCTCTATTCATTGTCCAAGCTTCACCTGCATATGGAGATTTTTGAAAATACCATGACTTGGGCCAAGGACACTTTAATGCTCAAACTCACATCTTTGTGCATGAACACTTTAAAGAGGTCTTGTGCAGCAGATTTGCCTAATGCAATACAATTGTTTAATTTATTGACTACTGCTTCCATGAGTGTTGATGGCTTATCCAAGCAGAATGAAATCTTTGACAACTTCAATCTTTTCTCCATTTATCTTGATATTACTTATTGGCTCAGTGGTGAGGATTTTTGTTTTCTTTACATTGAGATGCAAACCTTATTGATCTTTGATCTTCATCAATGATCTTTGATATTCATCAGTAAGTATTTTAAATCCTCTTCACTTTTAGCAAGCAAGGTTGTATCACCTGCATATCACAGGTTTGTTAAGAGTCTTCCTCCAACCTTGAAGCCATGGTTTTCTTCAAATAATTCATCTTCTTGAATTAATTTGCTCAGCCTACAGACTGAATAAGTATGATGAAAGAATACAAACAACCTGGAACACACCATGCCTAATTTTAAACCAGTGTTCCCTTGTTCTATCCTAACAACTGTATGTGCAGTTTCCTTATAAGCACAATTAAGTGTTCTGGGATACTCATTCTCTGCAATGTTGTCCATAGCTCAAAATGATCCACATAGTCTTTGAGTACTCAATAAAGCACAGGTAACATCTTTCTGGTATTTCTAAATTATGTAACCAATAAACTATAAATCATAGCTTTGTTTCTCTTCATCAAGTACTTATTTTATCACACACTAAATCTTTGGGTGCTAAAATGGGTCAGACATGTTTCTTGACATTTGAAGAGCTCCTCTACTAGGTATATTCCATTATGTTTTAATTTGAATTCCCCTCTTATTGCACAATAGGAAGAGTAAAACAAAGAAAGAAACTTTACTACATTGTTATAAATTCTCTAATAGAAGAATGTTGTTGTTGTTAAGTGCTGTCAAGTCACTTCTGACTCATAGCAATCCTGTATAGGGTTTCCAAGGAGCTGCTGGTGTGTTTGAACCACTGACCTTGTGGTTCAAATAGACTTTGTGGTCCTAAGCATTATCCTGCAGAGACATACCAGGACTCCAAGAAGAATTATGGAAATTTCTGTTAGGGAGTGTTATTGATTGAACTGCACCCTTAAAAAGCATATGTTGAAGTCCTAGTTGCTGTACCTATGAATGTGACCTTGTTTGGAATTGGGCCTATGTTAGGCTGGATTCACTAGAGAAGTAAAAATAATGAAGCTTATATTTGTTGTTATTACTAAAGCTGCTGTTGAGTTGGTTCCGGCTCATAGCAACCCTATGTAGAGTTTCCAAAGAGTGGCTGGTGGCTTTGAACCACCACCTTGTGGTTCCAACCGGCCTTGTGGTCTAGTGCTTATCCAACAGCACCACACTAGGACACTAGTGTATTAAAGTTTGTGTCTTTAGGAAGAGGGAGAGAAAGACGCAGGTAATGGAGAACTACAGAAAGGACATGCTAGTTGGTCCTTCAAGAATGAATATTAAATGGTGAAGAAAATGAAGGGCAAGCATTCCACACAAAAGAAATGGCGTGAAGCATATATAAACAATGGCGATAGCTTCACTAAAGGGAGGGCTCAGAGAAGAGGGAGCGTAACAGGTCAGGCTGGGTGGAAAACTGGAAGGAAGTTATAAGGGGCCTTTGTGTCATAATGAAATCGGTACTTTGCCTCATAGGCTTTGTGGAGATAAGAGCAAAATCCGGTTCTACAGAGTTCTAACTCTGGAGGCAACTTCCCTCTCAGCTGGTGCAGTCCTAGAACCAGAGTTAAGAAACTCAGGTCTAAACCATTATAGTCATCCCATGGCCAGGAGCTAAAATGATCAAGCCTTGGAGGTAAGGAAGAAGGAAGGACTCAGGATTGGTGCTGCAAAGGAGGAAAGAGCTGTCCGAGAAAATTGGTAAGGAGAGGAGATAAGGTGCAGAGGTGATGGTAATGGGGTTGTGGAGATGCTTAGGGGCAGTGAGGACCAGTACAGGCCTTTGTTCTCTTTGACTCAGGCTTTCCCCCAGCTTCTTCCTATTCTCTAGCACCACGGTGCTAATAATGTGGGTGGAACAGAGGAGGTACAATAGCAGGGTCACAGGGGACAAGCTTTTGTCCTGTCTTCCTCTCTCTCCTCCAAACTCAATACTGTGGACTAGTGTTGGGTGTGAGAAACAGAGGTGGTGAAGTGAGGAAGAGTAGAGGGAGGGCCTTTGTCCTTTCGCTCTTGCTCTTCCTCTACTGAAGAGATGGCGATCTCTCACATTATGTGTTCAGTCTAGAACTAGGAGCAGAGAGGGAAGTGAGTTGTAGGGCAGGAGTGCAGGTCATGTGCTAGACAGGACTGGCTGAACTCAGACAGCGTAGTATGCAACAATGGTTCTTCAACACAAAGAAGACGGGAGGGAGAAGTGTGTGTGTGTGTGAACATCTCCAGTGTTACGGAGTGACAGAAAGTGAGTCCCTGGAATCACTCAGCTGGGAGCCCATGCCAGTATAAGTGAATAAATAGAATGAAGTCATACATAACAGAATACATCATAATACACAGAGTACAGCCGCCGCCTCTGTGGGGAGGATGGCAGGCAGGAAGGCAGGTGGCCTGGTGTTGTTATTCTATCATGGTGACTTCCCAGGTTCCATGCCAAGGGCTTATGGCTTTCCACAAGAGTGCTACCAACCGCTGCTGGAAAGAATGGCTCTCAGAGGGCAGGACCAAGAGGGTGTAAATGAGAGAAAAGCATGCTAGTCATTTACTGCTAGCTCGCCTTGTTTTTGTTTTTTTTAAATCTAGAAGCTTAGAGGTCATATTTCAAATCTTCATTTGAACCTTTTAGCCAAGCTTCTAGAAAAGATCCACTACTATTGAAGGACTGTAGAGTCCATTTCTAACATCTAACACCTGGTAACTATTAATCAATGCATAATCTTTAGCTCGCTTTTGATGTAGACTCTCTAAGACTTAGCTCGTGAAGTAGCCTTGATGTAAAACACTAACATAAATTGTTGTAATGCAATCATGATTTACCGTAGACTCTGGCACCTTGTGATGGCTAGAGGAATAGATAAATGTGCTGGCTATGCTATCTCGGTTCCGGGACCAACCCCCAACCCTCTCTTATCTCCTGGAATCTCCTGGGAAGAATACATTAAGTGAAGTTATGGGAGATCAACGTACATCACAGAGAAGTTGTAAATACCAAACAAGAGATACCTCCTGGAGTTCACTGGCCACCTGGAACATATTTTTCCTTTAAAAACCTCTGGGGAAGGGGAGGGAGGGAGACAGACCCTTGTTGGCACGTAGGCATAAGTGCATCTGTCTCCGGGGATCCGCTGAATAAAGGCTTGTCATTAAGGTCTCTGAGCCACCAAGTGTATTTTCTTGAACTATGGTCTAACACTATATAATGCTTTTCTAAAACAAAACAAACAAAAAAATGTTGGGTTATACTTTATCCTTAGCCATCAATATCCCATTGCATTATTATTAGAATATAACTTTTTAATATTAGAATGTAACTCCAGTGGAGTCAGTTTAATTATTTAAAAAACCTCATGAATGACCAGAATTTTAAGAAAGATAAAATATGTATAAACTAACAAAGGCTCAAAATATAAAGATGATATACTTGGTTATATAACACCAATATTTTTTTTTTCCATAGAATTGCAACATTCATGTACAGCCGTTGAGAAACCTTATGTTCAAAGATGGTCTCATTGTAATTCACGTCATCCGCACTTCTCCTTCCTCAGATCCAGGGAGGAATGGTGTCAAAGACCATTTAGCTTCAGCCACAATGTTGGTGTTGTTAGGTGCCGTCAAGTCGGTACCGACTCATAATAACCTTATGCACAATAGAACACAACACTATCCAGTCCTGCCTCATTCGCACAATCACTGCTATGCTTCTAAAGTGCTAATCCATCTCGTTGGGATCTCCAAATGAGTAAACTGCCAATTTTTCCTCTCTGACTGCTCTCTTGATGTCTATATCCCTGTGGAAATTACTATGAGATCAGAGGTAATTGTGTATGCACCTAAAAAAACAAAACAACACAAAAACCCTGATAAAATATCATTCATTCAATTATATAAAGAGTTATACGCAAGCTTGGTGTTGTTTGTTGCCACCGAGTTGGCTTAATTCGACGGTGACCTTGTATATGAGGGGGTTTCAAAAAGTTCATGGAAAAATGGGATTGAAAGGTCATGAAAAATTTCCATGAACTTCTTGATGCCTGTCATCCAATAGAATGAAATTTTGCCTGGTCCTGTGCCATTCTCCCTTGTTGGGACTCTGTATTTTTTATTAGTTCGCAGCACTGAGGGTTTCTTTGAATTTCGCTGGCCTTCCACCTTCCCAAATATGGTGTCCTTTTCTAGCATGGCTCTGTCCTGATTTTGAGCATTATATGTCACTTGTGGTCTTGTTATATTGGCAACTAATGGCTTGCTTGCTAAAAATGAAAAGGGCTTTAAGCACTTAAATAATCAAAGACTACAACCTTCAATATGTACGTTTATCTTAACAGAAGGAAAACAAATATCCTTACAACTGGGTCAATAAGCAATATCCTATAAACAGAGAAATTATTGAAGTTTTCAAGGATTTCATTTTATTTGGATCTACAGTCAATACCCAGAGAAGCAGTTGTCAGGAAATCATTGGGCAAATCTACAAAATATCTCTTTAAAGAGTTATAAAACAAAAATGTTACGTCAAAGACTAAAACGTCCCTGATATTTTCAATCACTTCATATACATAAGAAAGCTGGACAATGAATAAGGAAGACTGTAGATGAATTGATGCATTTGTTATGGTGTTGTAGAAGAATATTGAAAGTACCATGGACTCCCAGAGTAATGAACAGATTTTGGAAGATGTACAGCCAGAAGATTCCTTTG
Source organism: Chrysochloris asiatica (assembly GCF_000296735.1). NCBI lineage: Eukaryota > Metazoa > Chordata > Mammalia > Afrosoricida > Chrysochloridae > Chrysochloris > Chrysochloris asiatica. Next base: position 2,684,681 of record NW_006408697.1, on the reverse strand, counting down.
AAGCAAAATGGTGAGATTTCATTTCATGTGCTTTGGCTATATCATCAGGAGGGACCAGTCTCTGGAGAAAGACATAATGCTTAGCAAAATAGAGGGTCAGCAAAAAAGAGGCAGACCCTCAGTGAGCTGGGCTGACATTGTGTCTGCAACAATAGGGTGGTACAGGACCAGGAAGTGTAGTGTTCTGTTGTACATAGGGCTGGTACATGTTCTATCGACTCCAAGGAACTTACCATAAATAACAACAGGACCAGCAGATGTTGGGTGGGATATTATGAGGCACAGAAAGCAGGCAGGCTTTAGAGGACTAAACATTCGCTTATTTCAGCTATTTTTAAAGCAGTTGGCTATGTACAGATTTGAGCTTGTCCTGACAGGCTTTTTGGAGTTAATGGGACTCAGCCTGCTATGAAACAAACAAATTGGGGTCAGTACATAGAAGCCATTTTTGGATCCTTTATGTTATATTTATCTATGTAAAAGAAAGTTCTAGAATACTGTCCTAGCTTCCAGAATTCTTGGGGGGGAGGGGAATCCTAGAAGGGTGTTTCAATGCATTCTTCATTAAAACAATCCTGCTCACACGTGTATTATTCATCCATGAACCAGCTACTTAATGCGAGGTACTGTGCTCCCTAGGAGCCCTGGTGGGACTATGGGTTAGGCATTGTGTTGCTAACAGCAAGGTTAGCAGTTCAAGCCCACCAGCATTCTGCAGAGAAAGATGAAGTTGTCTGCTTCCATAAAGATTTACAGGGTCACTTTGGGTTCGAATTGACTAGTAGCAATAGGTTTGGTTTGGGTGGTCACTACTTGGAGGCATTCAAGTTGATAATGTATGTATATATATTTATATATATATATAATACTTTATGTATGTGTGTATAAATGCATATATCATCTTTCTCCTATTAGTTTCTAGCTTTCTTAGGGCAGATTCCATGTCTGTTCTATCTTTGTGTATTTTTCTGGTTTAAGCACCGTGCTTTGTCTTAGTAAGACTAAAGAGAAATGTGTTGCATGATGTATGGCGTGCTGGCCATGAAGTTGAAGACAACAGAAATAGTGTGTTTCGACAAATTGTGTGGAAACATACTCCCCCTTTAAATTCATAAATTTTATTCTCTTCCATACAACATATCCACACATCAAATCTGGACTCGACAAGCCTTATTTTTATTTTCTCCTTAATGGGTGAACAGTCTCTTCAAGCAGAGCCTAACATAGGACGTCATAACGCTCTCTGCCCACAGTGTCGTCATAAGACTTAGCTCCACCTAGTCGACTTAGCTAGTCCTGGCTGCGAACGTCCACTGAGATTCCGGTATAGCTCAGGAGTCTCGCGTCATCACTTTCCATTCCCTCCAGCTGCTGGAATTCCATTTGAGAAGTGGGGATCAGAGGCCTCGTATGTCTATCACGTCTCTTGTAGAGATACCGTTCCTGTTTTACCCTACTGTCCAGTGACCCCTTTCTGACACCAAGTATCATGTGCTATGCACGTGATTTAGCATAAGAGGGGCTGAGTGGAGGGCTTTTCCTGCAGCAAACGTTCCAAAAAGAAAATGTGAACAAGGCAGTTCCCCAGTGTTACCAGTGTAACTATAACCTCTGTTACATTATCCCTAAAGGAAGTGGTGATAAAATTAAAATGTCTGTTTTTAATTATCAAGGAGCTTAATTTCCCTGCAAATCTCCCTGTCCTTTCTTTCAGCCAGAATGCTGTCCAGTCTGTTGAGGCAGAGCTTTAGTAACCGGTCTTCGGATCCAGGAATCTCTCTTTAGGACACTCATTTTTACTTTATGGCTATTCAGTTCCAGACCCGTGAGCTTAAAGAGGGAAACGCAGAAATGGAATAAGAGGGACAAGCAAGAAATCAGGGAACAAAATACTTTTGAAAAGCTACATGGACTTTATGGAATTTCCTTTTTAAATAATCCTTGATCACAAAAAATAGCCCCTGATAGCCTTTTTTGGCCCTGTGCAGCCAGGGTCTTGAACCCCTTCTAACATGACAGCTAAGCTGGGCAGAGCAGCTGCCACATAGCTTTATGAGCTTGCATTTGCCAGTTCTTCTTTCCGTCGGTTGCCAGGCTTCTGGAGGGTTAGAATAGTAAACAGTTGTTTCTCAGAAACAGAGATAGGGTTATCCACAACCTCAACTGCTAAATTTAAATTTAATACAGCTCTTTCCTAACAGCCCAGAGCACTGATTTTCAAACAGAGACTGGGTAAGAGAGATCATTCTCCAGAAGATTTGGGAAATGGAATCGGCATATGGAGGTTGAAAAGTCTTCTGAGACTATTCTGAGAAGATCTATCTGGAATCTATGGGTCCCTATCCCATTTCCCAAAGCAACGTCTCATCAGAAGAATCAGTGGCATGGATCTTTGATACTTAATGGAAAGAAGGCTGCTTTTACATTTTCTCCAGTTTGCCCACTGTGTTCTTGACAATACTAAAGGAAGCTATGAAACACTTACGGTCAGTCACATAGGGAGATGTCCTAACTTTTTGGCCATCCTTCCTGTAGTTGCCCTTCCTTAAGAGACTGAATAATAAAAAGGGAATACGGCAAGTACAATTAAAAAGGTGACTGAGAGTCTTCAGTTTGATTCTTGGAATTGCCAAAGACTGAGAGTGTGAACTTGGATGTCATCAAGCGTGTCTTCTGTAATCTGTGTTTAGCAGGGATGTTTGCACAATCAGCAGTGAAGCCTGAAACCAAAGCTGAAGGGCGAAGCTGATGCTTCTTTTCAAGGCTTGTTGTTTTAACCCTTTTATTGTGGGTTGGGTGAGGAATTCCAGTTACATCCAACAAGTCTATATATGTCATTTCAGCTCATGGACTGCAATCCCCTCAATGTAACAGCACTCATCCCTCTTCCTCTCTTGTTTCCTCTTTCCATTTCTCCTTCTTTCCCAAGCCTTCTGAACTTTCTCCTTGGGTAAATGCTGCCCTTTGATGGCAAGTGAAACTGAACTCAGCCCCCCAGCTCAGTTTTCACCCAAACCATAGATAGCTATATATTATTGCTGTGAAGTGTCACCTAGCAATTCTGACTCTAAGCAACTCTGTATATGCTGTGGTTGTTAAGTGTCATTGAGTTGGCTCTGACTCAAATTGACTCTGTATAAGGTTTCCAAAGAGCAGCTGGTGGGTTTGAACCATCAACTTTGAGGTTGGCAGTCCAGTGTCTCTCCTACAGTACCACACCAGGATTCCATGTAGAGGGGACAATAATGCTAGTGAGGTACATGCATCTTACAGTAATCAACTGATGCCCTCTTATGCTATCAGCTCAGAAAGGAAGCTTGCTTCTTGTAGAGACTCTAGGAAAAGGGTGGAGTAGAAAGTATCATTTATTTTAGCAATGACCGAAGGGATTCCAGGGCCTTTGAAATCCTAATGGGCATAAGGGAAACCAGAGCACGAGTTTGTTTTCAAATCTGCTGTTTGTTTCCTGTTCCAAAGCCATGAAGAATTGGCCATAACTGTGGGGAAGACAGTTTCTCAGTTCTGAGACGGACGTGAACTGGCTATTGAGTTAAACAATCGGAAAGTGGTGGCCAAAATTGGAACTGCAGACTGCGGCAGACTGTGGGACGGCTCACCCAGGACTTTCCAACAAATAACACCTCTACTATTTGTTGTTGTTAAGTGCCGTTGAGTCGGTTCCAACCAATAGCGACCCTGTACAGGGTTTCTAACGTTGTAGATCTTTATGGGGGCAAAAAAGCTCATCTTTCTCCCGTGGAGTGGCTGGTAGTTTCAAACTGCTGACCTTAAGGTTCGCAGCCTGATTCATAGTTCTCAAAGTATCCTGGCAGTTCTAGGGCTCCCTTAGGCCTTCTGCAGGGGCCTATAGGGGCAGACTACTTTCATAATATAATTTGCATTTTCATTCTTACCCTCTCATGAGTGCACAGTTATTTCCACACACTGCATGATAAACACAACAGGCTGAAGAAGCAGAGGAGAATCCAGTCATCTTAAGATGGACAACAAAGTGAGTGCAAAAATGGAAGACAATGTCACTCTTCTCATTATTTTTGAAAATCGAGTTATATTTTAAAAAACACATTATTTATACTAAAGTTATATTTAAGAGCTCTGGTAGTGTAGTGGTTACAAATCAGGCTGTGAACCTTAAGGTCAGCAGTTCAAAACTACTAGCTGTTACATGGGAGAAACATGAGGCTTTCTACTCCCGTAAAGATTTACAGCCTCGGAAACCCTGTACAGGGTTGCTATGAATTGGAACTGACTCCACGGCACATAAGAACAACAACAAAGTTATATTTACAGGGACTGAGTTCATTATTTCTACCCTTCAAAGAATGAATAAGTAAATATGCTGAAAATGTCTTTGTTTTCATTTCTAATATGGTACACACTGATAGGTATAGCCTCCACGAACAAGAACTCTTTTATTGTTGTTGTTCAGAGCTGTTGAGTCAGTTCCGACTCGTTGTTGTTGTTGTTGTTGTTAAGTGTCATCGAGTCAGTTCCGACCCATAGGGCTCCTGTTTAGAGTTTCTAAAGAGAGGCTGGTGAGCTTGAACCATTGACCTTGTGGTTCAAACAACTTTGCAGTCCAGCGCATTAGCCCACAGTGCCATACCAGGACTCCACAGTGACCCTTGAAAGGGTTTCCAAGGAGCAGCTGGTGAGCTTGAACTGCCGACCTTGTGGTTCAAACTGCCCTTGCTATCCAGTTCATTTACCCACAGCATCACACCAGGACACCATGCGCAATTTGGGTTTCCTAAATTTTCAAAAGTGTAAAAGAATCTTAAGAGCAAGACATTGAAGATTTGCTACGATACCAGATGTGTGAGGAACATCCCTGTCTGTATAGGGATGCCAGAAACACATTGGACTTAATGCCTGAAAGAACCAACCTGAGGCTCTGCCTAGCAGCCCTGGGGGATCACAGTGTCTGCACAGGAAACTGGGCCTTGGCCCACCTATAGGGAAGCTCTGGAACTAGATAGATAGATGATAGATGATAGATAGATAGAGAGAGAGAGAGAAAGAGAGAGAGTAGACAGATAGATAGCTGCCATGGTGGAGTCAACTTTGATTCATGCAACCTTATGCACAACAACCTTATGCATCAATTCTCCTACAGTCTTTGTTATTCATTGTTCAACTTTCACATGTATAAGAGGTTATTGAAAGTACCATGGCTTGGGTCAGGCGCACTTTAGTCTTAAATCTGACATCTTTGCTCTTCAACACTTTAAAGATTTGTCTGATGGAATACATCATTTGATTTCTTGACTGCTGCTTCCATGAGTCTTGAAGCCGGGAAAACAAACAAACAAAATCAAACAAGTAAACAAACAGTCATTTGCTTTCCTGGTGTCCCTTGTAGTGGCCATTTATCTAATGCAATGCATCATTTGATTTCTTGATTACTGCTTCCATGAGTATGTTGTTAAGTTGTTAAGTGCCATTGAATCAGTTCTGACTCACAGCAACCCTATATAGGGTTTCCGAGGAATGGCTGCTGAGTTTGAACCGCTGACCTTGCCATTCCAATGACCTTGAGGTCCAGTGCTTATCCTGCAGTGCCACATCAGGACTCCTACATGAGGACAGAAGCAGGGAAAACAAGCAAGCAAACAGTCATTTGCTTTCTTTGTCTTCCTTGCAGCGGCCATCTATCTGGACTCTCATTGTTAGGTGCTGTTGAGTCAGTTCCAACTCATAACAATCTTCTGTACACAGAACAAAACACTGCAGTCCTGCACCATCCTCACGATCGTTGCTAGTCTTGAGCCCATTGCTGCTGCCATTGTGCCAATCCATCTCATTGGCATCTCCCTCTTTCTCACTGCTCCCTCACTGTACCAAGCATGGTGTCCTCCTCCAGGGACTGGTCCCTCCTGAAAACGTCCGAAGTCTGAGAGATGAAGTCTCACCATCCTGGCTTATAAGGAGCATTCTGGTTGTACTTCTTCTAACACAGATCTATTGGTTCTTTTGGCAGGCCATGGTACTTTTAACATTCTCCTCCAACACCATAACTCCAATGCATCAATTCTTCTACAGTCTTCCTTATTCATTGTCTAACTTTCGCATGCATATGAGACTATTAAAACTACCAATGTGTTGGGTCAGGCGTACCTTAGTTTTCAAACTGACATGTTTGCTCTTGAACAATTAAAGAGGTCTTGTGCTGCAAATTTGCCTAGTACAATATGCAAGGCCAGGCAAACTGGAGGAAATCATTTTGCCCTATTTCAGCCCTGTCTTCTTTTGTTTGAACTCATCTCTCCAGTTGCCCAAATCCCAGTTCTTTGTCTTTGATTCCTGCTTCTTTAGCCTGGTGTTCCCCTCAGCTTACTTCCAGCATGCAGAATCTGAGGGCCCTTGTGTCTCCACCCTCCCTTCTATCCCTACGTCTCTCTTTAGTTTTGATGGGAGCACTTCTTGCCCTGGCCCCTGGGACCCTTACAACTGTTGCAAGTCAGCCTCTGCCTCCCTATAAAGGTGAGAATGAAGAAGTACGGCTGGTTTTGATGAACTGGAACAATCTTCCTGATGAAACAATGTGGTGAAATTAGTATCTTAAAGCAGAGTGTTTCAATGGCATAGAATTCATGTCTAACCTCCTCCAGCTTCACAAGGGGAAAGGAGACGAATCACCATCATCAGCCCAAGGCCAATTCCTATGAGGCGATGGTCAGACATCCCTCTACCCTGCAGCCTTCTTTACCCTATTCTAACATCTACCATCCTTCCACGGCACTCTACTTCTCTGTTGGGTTCAATCATGTGTTGCAATGGCCACACAGAAATCACAGATAATACTCACAATTATGGGTTTATTAGGAAAGTGAACAGGGCACAATCCAAGATCATGAAGAATTCAGGCTACAGCAGTTATCTATTTGCTTTTCTCAGTTTACTGTAGACATACTTCTCTTGATCTCAGCCTTTCAGTCTCACAGTTCCATGACCTCTGCCCTCTTATGGCCAGTGTTACAAATCTCCTTTAAGTCTGTTGGTAAATGCCTAAAGGGCACTCATTCTGCAAGCCAGCCTCCTGCCTGAAGGCACTCAGCATCACTCAGTCCATGGACAGGAAGCCCACTGCCGTGTCTCTCTGTCACTGCCTCTGTTGATGCCGCTGTCATGGTTACGTCTCTGTGCAGGGCTCTCGGGTTCCAAAAGACACACTCCACTCATGACTCTTGTTTCCTGATGGTCATGAGATGTCCCATTCCTGCCTCTGACTCTTTGGTCCAATGCTTATCCTACAGCGCCACATCTAAGCCAAAAAGAAATGAAGTTCTGATACATGCGATGACATAGATGAAACTGGAAAATATGCTAAGTAAAATGAGGCAAACACAAAAGAACATATGTTGCATGACTCTACTTATAGGAAATGTCTAGAACAATCTATGGAGACAAAAGTAGTGAATATGGGCCTGGAAGAGGGAGAAGTGGGCAGTTGATGCTTAATAGGCACAAAGTTTGTTTGGGGTGATGAAAAGTTTGTGGAAAAATGGAATGGAAAGATAATGGATTTTTTCAATGAACTTTAAAAAGCCCCCTCATATAAAGTAATGATGGTTATATGAAATTGTACATGTAATTAACGTAACTGAATTGTGCTTTGAAAATGGTTACAATGGCAAATTTTATTATATATGCGATATAATAAAAATTGCTAAGTTATTTCCCAAATTTAAGGGAATTTTATCTCCAAGAACTACCACAATAATAGTGCAGGGCAGCTAATTATTTATGATGGCCCTTCTAGCCAAATTTCTCCTTCTTAGTGATATATTGTAAATCCTAGCCTTTGGATTTGGACCCATTTTGAAAGGAATTGCTAAGGAGTAAAGATTAAGGTGGGGCTAAGGAGTCCTGATGTGGCATTGTGGGCTAATGCGTCAGACTGCAAAGCCGTTTGAACTGCAAGGTTGGTGGTTCAAGCTCACTAGCTGCTCCTTGGAAACCTTATATAGGGTCGCTATGAGTCAGAACCGACTCAATGGCACTTAACAGCAACAACAAGGAGTCCTGGTGTAGCACTGTAGGATAAGCATTGGACCATATGGTCATCTTGAGCCTCAAGGTCGGCAATTCAAATTCACTAGCCCCTCCTCCGAAATCTGCAGGGTAACTATGAGTCAGAACCAAGTCAATGACACTTAACAACAACAACAACAACAAAAGGAATCCTGGTGTGGTACTGTGGGGTAAATGCAGGACCACAAGGTTGGTTTGAGCCATAAGGCACTCAATAACAACAAGGATTGAGGATTACAGTGGAATTAAGAATAACGGATGGCCCCACTTTAGGAGTACAGGTGTGGTGCTGTGGGTTAATGCACTGGACTGCAAAGTCAGTTTGAACTTCAAGCTCACCAGTCGCTCCTTGGAAACCCTCTAGAGGGTCGCTACGGGTCAGAACTGACTCGAAGGCATTTAACAACAACAACACATTAGTAGAGGGCATGACTCGAGTCACCAATCTTGGTTTCCGTTGGGGGTGTGGTCTGACTGTTCTCTTGCCCTACATCTTGCATCTGGCTCATTATGGATTCTCCGGCTCCCACAGCCTCCTGCATCAGCAGCCTGCAGTCTGACCTGTTGGTGATTTGGTTCCTCAGCTCCTGAAACTACCGTGTCTGAGAAGATACCTCCAGACTGATCTCTGAACTGCAGATCTGGGACTTGTTAGCCTCCACAATTGTGTGAGCCATTTCTTTGGACAAGTGTGAGTTTTGTGAGCTGTTGTGTTACTTTTTGTCTGCCTCAGCTGGGTGGTCAGGTTCTTTTTCTCACAGGTGCCTTTCATGCCTGTATCTCTATTGTGCAAGATCATAAATGTCTGCACCGTACGAATCTCATCTCATTCTCCGGATCTTTGAAAGAACAATTCAAGCTGTCAAATAGCATCATAGTTTAAGGATCTATTGTTCTAGGGCCATTTCCCTCAGAACCTAGATTGTACATAGGCCATCATTCTTCTTTTAGTCACAGGGGCATATCCATAAACAGACCAAATAGATAGGACTCATCCTAATGGACTCTCCTTTGGGATGGAAGCTCTCACTCCCATGTTTACAGTGATTAACTGAACACAAACCAGACACAAACTGAACACACCCCAGACAAAGTCCTAAAAGACTTTTCTTCAGGGTGGAAGCTCTCCCTCCCATCTTTGCAGTACTTAACCAAGTACAGGTCAAAACAGACACAAAAGTGCACAGGCAGCGATTCTGAAACCAAACAGAAGCTTCCCCAAAAGTTTTACCAGGTGTGCAGTTATTGGATAAAACATAGATTGACCAGAAGGCGAAAGCCAATGCAGATGTCCCAGAGGTCCCAGAGATAATAGGTCTCAGTTTAGCTGCTTGGAATGTCTGGATTGCATGCCCCTGGGGTCTTCCTGTCCCACAGTCCATGGATTATCTTGGCAAGTAAGAATGACAAACATTTTTACTTATCGAGAGAGTCCCAAGTATCCCTTCCGTGGTCGCCAAAAATGTTACTGGACAAAAGCCTGACTGCCAGCCACTCTAGCCGATATCAGAGATGAATTGAGAATCAATATATGTTTTATTGACAGATCTGGAAGGCAGCGAGAATCCTTCTCTGAAAGTCTGCCTTATCCACCCCCATGCGGTCCGAACTCTTGGACCCCTTGAGGTATTGATCTGTCTGCATTGTTACATTCTTTTCTCAGAGTTTTATGCTCTTTCTATCTGGGGATACAGTCTGTGTCCCACTGAGTAACGGTGCCTTACATCCTGGGATGTGATTGACCTCTAGTAGTCCTCCTGGCTTGTCTTCTTATCCTAGGTTTATCAACAATGTGGCACTAAATCCTCGGCCTTTATGCTCCTGGAGCACAGAGGGAAGGTGAATCAGGGCAATAATGATTGGGACCAATGATTAAATGGGTTTGAACAGAGAGGGAAGAAAGCTTATTAAAAGCCTTTCTCTCTGTCTCAGCATGTTGCATAACCCTGGGACTTGAGGGCAGGGAGGAACCGTGATTGGTATCAAGGACCATGAAGGGGTGTAACAGGTAGGGAAAGTCAAACAGTTGGGTTATCTTCGCCTTCAGCTCATCTGGACCAGCCTTGTATTGATCTTTCTTAAAGAAATTATTCATGCAAATAGGCATCCTGGAATAGAATACTTAACTTAATTTTGGTAAAGATAGCAATGCACAAAAATAAGGAGAAGAGGAAGAAAGGGAAGGAAAGAAGAAAGGAAACCGGATGAAGAAGAGAAGCAATAGCAGGCAGCATCAATGTAACATGTAAAGTGTAGTGAAATTGTATCTTAAATATAATTAGTAATCCACTAGATGGTAATAGGAAGCAGCTCTGGTAGCGTAGTGGTTACGAATCGGGCTGCGAACCACATGCTCAGCAGTTCGAAACTACCAGCTGTTTTGTGGGAGAAAGATGAGGCTTTCTGCTCCTGTAAAGATTTACAGCCTCGGAAACCCTGTACAGGGTCGCTATGAGTCGGAACCAACTCCACGGCACATAACCACCACCAGATGGTAATAGGAATCCTGGTGTGATGTTGTGGGTTAATGCGCCGGACTGCAAAGTCATTTGAACCAGAAGGTCGGTGGTTCCAGCTCACCAGTCGCTCCTCGGAAATCCCATACAGGGTCATTAAGTGTCAGAACCAACTCAACAACACTTAACGACAACAAATATGGTAATAAGCTATAAATATACTTTCACAATTAGTATACAATTATAAATGCAATTGACTAGGTCATTTGGGATCTTTTTTAATTATAAAATATTTCATTATCATCTGCACATGATTGCATGTATAAATTCATAACAGCTTTCTAATATTTGCAAGATGAATACAAATGAAATTATGAAAACCAGTTGCTGTTGAGATCATTTTGACTCATGAAGACTCGTGTGTGTCAGAGTGAAATGCTCCACAGAATTAGATCACCAGCCCTTTCTTCTGAGATATTTATTTCTTGGTGGATTTCATCTTCCAGCATTTTGGTTAGCAGCCAGGAATGTTCGGTTAGTGTATTGTTTGAGTATATATGTAGAAATGTGTGGGCAAGTAAATAGAGTATTTTCTCTTTTTAATCTGGTTTCCAAGAAGCCCTGCTAGCATAATGGATTATGAGCTGGGCTGCTAACCAAAAGGTCAGTAGTTCGAATCTACCAGTTGGTCCTGTGCGAGTCAGTTCTGCTCACATAAAGATTGACAGCCTTGGAAACACTGTAGAGGGTCTCTATCAGTCAGAACCAATTTGGTGACACACAAACACCACCACCAATATTCTGTTTTCCATAATGAGATTCAGTGAATTAACATAACAGAGTCATTTGCACCATGCAGGTTCATGGCATATGCATCATAAACATGAGCTGATATTCTTAGAATTAACCTATCAATTTGTATTCCCCAAATACCTCAGCTGCTCTATACAACACTCAGACTTGGAGAAGAAAAGAAGTCATTTCCTAACCTGTAAGAGATTTACAATCTACCTTCTGCAATTAGAATTGACGGTCCCATCCTCAACATTCTCCTACCATTGTGTGTGCACCTCCGCTGTAGTTTTCCCAGTCTTCTTTGGTTTACAGTTTGACATCTGTGTCTTCCACTTGCCTCCTTGATGTCAGTTGTACAACACTATAACCTGTGATGTTCACATAGAAATGACTCAATAAATGTTATTTGAATGAAAATCTGAATTTGAGTCAAATTTTATAGGTACATTTTGTTATCCTTTTCCCATACCAAATGTAATGTATCCTAGAAGAAAATAGCTACCAAGTTACATAATATTTTCCTCAGTTATTTAGCTATAAGGTGAGAATGTACAAGTACAAGAGCGTCATTTATAGTTTAAAATGTAGGGGTTGACAAGAGAGTGAATGAGATAAAAATTGAATTTGATTAAATAAACTTTGGAACAACTATGCTATGGAATTCTATGCAACAGTTAAGAGGAGTACATTATATTTACGTGTCCTGGTATATAGAAAGATCTGTAGCCCTTCTTCTAAGCTTCCTTCCTTTTGTTAGTAGTGTTCCACTCTTCTAGTAATGGTGGTGATGTGCCGTGGAGTCGGACTCATAGTGACCCTGTTTCCAAGGCTGTAAATCTTTACGGGAGCAGAAAGCCTTATCTTTCTCCTGCAAAACAGCTGGTAGTTTTGAACTGCTGACCTTAAGGTTCACCGCCCGATTCGTAACCACTGCACTACCAGAGCTCCCTAGTAATATGGGTTCAAAATTTGGGTTCATGCTCAGCTCTCTCTCGCATCCAGTCAGTCCATTCCCTTGAAGATCTGCCATCTTAATTCCCACCTATGGCGCTCATTGTTGGAGCACTAGACTGTACTGCTCCCTGTTGAGTCTTCTGAAGACATGGCTGCACTCATCGTTGCCTTGAGGTGCATTTTTCAGGAGTGTGCATTCAACAGTTTTAGCCTAATTAATCAAGACATGTCATCCCCCCCACCTAAATCGGGACTTTAATATTATCTCCTGTTATGGGTATGAGCTGTGTTCTAGCTGAACTTCATTAGGTTTTGTTCCCAACATTCCAGTCTTGCCCCTGAAATTCCTGGGACCATCTTGCCCTCCTCCAGGCTCAGTGGGGGAATGGAGATCACTGGGCCCTGAATTGTAGGACCTGACGTCTGTTCTCCATCCCATAATCCAATAGCAATAACGTTGACTGGTGAGTCCATACTCCCTGCCAACTTTACCTGTGAGATGGATACAACCAAGTCTGCCTGGCCCTCCTCTCCAGATGGTTGTCAACTGCAAATGAAGTCGGTCTCAGGTGTTTGTTGTTGTTGATAAGCATCCTTGATCTGGTACCAATTCACAGAGACCTTATGCACAATAGTATGAAACACCATCCTGTCCTGTGCCAACCTCACAATCGTTGCTACACTTGAGCACATTGCTGCTGCCACTGTGCCAACCTGTCTGGTTGGGGGTCTTCCTCTTTTTCACTGACCCTCAACTTTACCAAGCATGATGTCTTTCTGCAGGGACTGGTCCCACTGACAATATGTCTGAAGTATGAAAGATAAAATCTCACCATCGTGGCTTCTAAGGAGCATTCTGGTTCCCAACACAGATCTGTTTGTTCCTCTGGAAGTCCGTGGTACTTTTAATATTCTCCTCCAACATCATAACTCAAATGCACCAATTCTTCTATGGTCTTCTTTATTCACTGCCCAACTTTCGCATGCATATGTGGTTTTTGAAAACACCATAGCTTTGGTCAGACACACCTTAGTCCTCAAACTGACATATTTGCTCCTGAATGCTTTAAAGAGGTCTTGTGCAGTTGGATTGCCTAATGCAATACATCCTTTGATTTCTTGACTGCTGCTTCCGTGAGTGTTGAAATAAAGTCTTTGACAGCTTCAATCTTTTCTTCTTTTATCTTGATGTTATTTATTAGTCCAGTGGTGAGGATTTTTGTTTTCTTTACATTGAAGTGCAGCCCATACCGAAGGCTGTGATCTTTGATCTTCATCCTTCCATCTTCTTTTGATGCTTTCTGCAACATTCAGTATTTTGCCCATAGAATCCTTCAATAATGTAAATCGAAGCTTGAATTTTGTCCTCAAGTGCATAGAGTAATGGAGCAATTAATAACCAAATGAAAGTACAGACAAGGTTAGACCTTGTTAACGTCTTTCTCAGTTTTAGCATCACTTGTATATTGTCAATACACCTCATTGAGCATAAGCTATATATTTCCTCTCCCCAATTACAATTTTGTTTTGTGTAGAAGAAACTACCTTTTGGCTTCTTTGTATCTCCAACATGTACATAAGAAGTGCTCAGTAGGGCTGGTCTCTCCCTTTCACTTACAAATGTATCCAAATTTGGGCAATACATTATCTGATCACCTGCTGTGTTTGTGAAGCCAGAATGGTGAGATTTCATTTCTCATACCTCAGACGTAATATCAGGAGGAACCAGTCCCTAGAGAGGAACATCATGCTTGGTAATGTGGAGAGTGGGAGAAAAAGAGAAAGAACCCCAACAAGATGGATTACAGCAGCAGTGGGCTTAGGAGTAACAACAGTTGTGACAATGACACAGGACCGTACAGTGTTTTGTTCATTGTGCATAGGATCGCAGCAACTTGATGGCACCTAACAACAACAACAAAGCTATGGATTGCATTCTGTCTCTCCAAAATAAGTGTCAACTTGGTCCTTGAATCTTGTTGTTGTTAGGTACCATCCCTCCTAACAACATGCTGAAAGTATGAGAGATGAAGTCTCACCATCCTGGCTTGTAAGTATCATGTCATTATCCTCCCTTTTGTGAACTGATATAATTATCCTGTGTGCTGTCGAGCCTTACTTCTGATTGCTGCGAGTTGAAACCAACTCTACTGCACTTATACCAATGAGGAAGAATTAGAGGTATTTATGTTAATGCGCCAGACTGCAAAGCCGTTTGAACTGCAAGGTTGGTGGTTCAAGCTCACCAGCTGCTCATTGGAAACCCTATATAGGGTTGCTATGGGTCAGAACCAACTCAACGGCAGTTAACAACAACAACAATGTCAATGAGGACACCATGTACCGATTAGGTTGTATTTTGAGTCAATCTCTTTTGAGATAAGGAGTTCTAGTGGCACTGTGGAGTCTTGGGGTGCTGCTGTGGTAGGTTTGAACCACAAGGTTGGCAGTTCAAGCTCACCAGCAACTCCTCGGAAACCCTAGGCAGGTTTGAACAGTCGACCATGTGGTTTGCAGTCCAGTGCTGATCCTACAGTGCTCGGTGAGATAACCACCTCCTTAAGAGTTGTGTGCAGACTTCCGGCGCTTCCCTGACTGGGCAGCACAGGTACGCGGGCTCAGGAGAAAGTAGGGGGCAATATCACAAAGGGGGGGCCCCTGCCTGGTAGATAAACAGCTTTTGGGCAAACATAAAACATTAGGCTTCAATTTTATGAACTTGTTTTTTTGAAGGATCAAACTATTGAGGAGTTACGAGCAATTTGAGCTTCCACCTGCCTGCTCCCGGCTCCCATCCCAGGGATAGCCCCAGCCACTGCAGAACTTAGCAGGGCTTGAGCAGACCCATTCAAAGGGTGGACACTCTTAGAGCGCTAGCGGGGCCACAAGAACCAACATAGTCCATCCCAGGGGGGGG
>NW_006408697.1:2666384-2666854 GCF_000296735.1 Chrysochloris asiatica | reverse complement strand
TAAGATTCATGCTGGACAACATGAAGAGGAATAACTTAAGAATTATTGGTATTCCAGAGCAAGAAGAATCACACAAGTCCACAGAGGAAATAGTTGAAGAACTACTGGAAGAAAATTCCTCCAACATCCTGAAAAGCGAAAAAATAAACATACAAGAAGCTCAACGAACTCCAAGAAGGGCAGACCCCCAAAGAAAATCACCAAGACATATCATAGTCAAGCTCTCCAAAATCAAAGATAAGGAGATGCTTCTGAAAGCAGCCCAAGAAAACAGAAAGGTCACATACAAAGGCAAGCAAGTCAGATTAAGCTCAGATCTCTCAGCAGGAACCATGCAAGCGAGAAGGCAACAAGGAGACATATATAAAACCCTGCAAGAAAAAAATTGCCAACCAAGAATCCTTTATCCAGCAAAGCTATCAATAAAATATGATAGTGTTATCAAAACATTCCAGGATAAACAGAAGCTA
>NW_006408697.1:2654172-2656035 GCF_000296735.1 Chrysochloris asiatica | reverse complement strand
GGGAGTGTAGAGCACGGGCTTCTAGGATATGCCCTTTGGTCGGAAGACGATGCATGGAGGGGATTGGAACCATGGCAATGTAATGATATATGATGGAATGAATATGGAACCGAGGGTCTCTCATGTAAACTATCATAATTCACAATAAAACATTTAAAAAAAAGAGTTGTGTGCAAAATATTGCTCCTCTTCCTTTAGCTTAGTTTATAGACACAGGAGTAGAAGCTAGTTGGCACAAAAGCAACTCTTACTAGACTTGATATTCTTCAAGTAGCCTCAGCTCACCCTTTGGATCTGAATGTAAAAACAGTATTAAATCAGCTGGTGACACAATTAGACAGCAATTCAGTTCCCTGATACCTTAGAGCATCACTAAAAGTTTCACAAAAAAGGAAGGCATGCCATTAGATATCAATGATCATAGATGATAAAGACCATGTACTGGTCACCCAAGGTGGGCAGGTCTCAGCAGAGTTTACAGACTAAGAACAAACTATGAAGAAGGAATAGGCAATGTATTTCTGAGGGATTACTCCCTGAAAACCTTATTAATAGCAGTGAATCAGTGTCTGATACAGTGCCAGACGATGACCCACTCAGGTTGGAAGGTATTCAAAATACAACTAGAGAAGAGCTGCCTTTTCAAAGTAGAGTTAGCTGTAATGACACTGATGGAGCAAAGCCTTAGAGAGCTTGATTTGCTGAGGCAACATGACTGAAAATGAGAAGAAACAACTATAAACATCCACTAATAACTGGAATGTAGATTGTGCAAAATATGAACCTAGAACAATTGGAAATTGTCAAAAATGAAATGGAATAGAGATCAATCAATAACCTAGACTAAAATGAACTGAAATGGGTTGCTATTGGCCAGTTTGAATTAGACAGTACTAGGGTCGCTATGAGTCGGAACTGACTCCATGGCACACAGCCACCACATGGTTTATTTAGTCAAGAATGACAAATTGCAGGGAAATGGCATCACATTCAACATCAAGAAGAGCATTTCAAGATCTGTCTTGATGTATGATGCTGTCTGTAATAGGAGAATATCCATACGCCTACAAGGAAACTCAGTTAATAAACTATTATCCAAATTTACACACCAACCACCAAAGCTAGTGAGTTTTAAATTGAAGTGAAATTGAAGAATTCTTCCAACTTCTTCAGTGTGAAATCAATTAAACATATAATCAGGATGCATGATAATTACTGGTGATTTGAACATGAAAATTGGAAACAAAAAGGAGGGATCAGAAGTTGGAAAATAAGATCTTAGTGACAGAAATGACATCGGAGCTCTCAGAAATTTGCAAGACCAATGGCTTATTCATTGTAAATAACTTTCTCAATAATATAAATGATGGCTATACACCTGGGCCTTGTCAGACGGAATACACAGGAATCAAATTACTATACCTGTGGGAAGAGACAATGGAAAAGCTTAATGTCATCAACCAAAACATGGCTGGGAGCCAACAGTGGAACAAACCACCAATTGCTCATATGCAAGTTCATGATGAAGCTGCAGAAAATTAAAACTAGTTCAAGAGAACCAAAATATGACCTTGAATATATTCCACTTAAATTTAGAGGCCATAGCAAGAACAGACTTGATGCACTGAACACTAATGACCAGTGGAGTTGTGGATGACATCAAAAACATCTTACATGAAGAAATCAAAAGGTCATTAAAAAGTCATGAAAGAAAGACAAGACTATAGTAGATGTCAGAAAAGCATGGAGGAACCTGGGATTACGGCCTCAGACCTCGAAAGGAACTCACCCTCCTGACCTGATTTTCAGCCACAGTGTAGATAGATCTATAGGGGGCACGACAACACTAGTAAGGCTGTTCAC